>NW_027361757.1:24597500-25130000 GCF_039654945.1 Dendrobates tinctorius
ACCGGACTACTACCCCTAATATCCCACATCATCCCGTTAGCTTGGGTCAGAGCCAGAGCGATGAGTGGAACAGTCCTAACTTCCATACCGGGGATCCCTTTAAGAGAGACTGGGGTCAGAACCAGAGCGCTGAGTGGATTTGCCCTAACTTCCATACCAATGATCCCTTTAGGAGAGGCCTGGGGTGAGAACCACAGCGCTGAGGGATTTGCCCTGACTTCCATACCAATGATCCCTTTTATAGAAGCCTGGGGTGAGAATCAGAGCGCTGAGGGATTTACCCTAACTTCCATACAGGAGATACCTTTAAGAAAGCCTGGGATCAGAACCAGAACGCTGAGTGGATTTGCCCTGACTTGCATACCAATCGTCCACGGGATGGGGGATTTATTTCTGTCCTGTGCTCTCTGCTCCTCTCTGGGGGGCAGACAATGGCTGAGAGCTTATGTTCCCGGGGAAGCTAGATTTCTCCCACCATGTCAGTGTCTGCTGAGGTTTTGTCAAGTGGAAAAACTTGCTCATAGCAACCAATCACAGCTCAGCTTCTTTTGAACAGCTCTGGTGAAATGAAAGATGCTTTGTGATTGGTTGGTGATACACACATACATACATACATTCAGTTTTATATATATATATACAGTGGGGCAAAAAAGTATTTAGTCAGTCAGCAATAGTGCAAGTTCCACCACTTAAAAAGATGAGAGGCGTCTGTCATTTACATCATAGGTAGACCTCAACTATGGGAGACAAACTGAGAAAAAAAAATCCAGAAAATCACATTGTCTGTTTTTTTTTCATTTGATTTGCATATTATGGTGGAAAATAAGTATTTGGTCAGAAACAAAATTTCATCTCAATACTTTGTGATATATCCTTTGTTGGCAATGACAGAGGTCAAACGTTTTCTGTAAGTCTTCACAAGGTTGCCACACACTGTTGTTGGTATGTTGGCCCATTCCTCCATGCAGATCTCCTCTAGAGCAGTGATGTTTTTGGCTTTTCGCTTGGCAACACGGACTTTCAACTCCCTCCAAAGGTTTTCTATAGGGTTGAGATCTGGAGACTGGCTAGGCCACTCCAGGACCTTGAAATGCTTCTTACGAAGCCACTCCTTCGTTGCCCTGGCGGTGTGTTTTGGATCATTGTCATGTTGAAAGACCCAGCCACGTTTCATCTGCAATGCCCTTGCTGATGGAAGGAGGTTTGCACTCAAAATCTCACGATACATGGCCCCATTCATTCTTTCATGTACCCGGATCAGTCGTCCTGGCCCTTTTGCAGAGAAACAGCCCCAAAGCATGATGTTTCCACCACCATGCTTTACAGTAGGTATGGTGTTTGATGGATGCAACTCAGTATTCTTTTTCCTCCAAACACGACAAGTTGTGTTTCTACCAAACAGTTCCAGTTTGGTTTCATCAGACCATAGGACATTCTCCCAAAACTCCTCTGGATCATCTAAATGCTCTCTAGCAAACTTCAGACGGGCCCGGACATGTACAGGCTTAAGCAGTGGGACACGTCTGGCACTGCAGGATCTGAGTCCATGGTGGCGTAGTGTGTTACTTATGGTAGGCCTTGTTACATTGGTCCCAGCTCTCTGCAGTTCATTCACTAGGTCCCCCCGCGTGGTTCTGGGATTTTTGCTCACCGTTCTTGTGATCATTCTGACCCCACGGGGTGGGATTTTGCGTGGAGCACCAGATCGAGGGAGATTATCAGTGGTCTTGTATGTCTTCCATTTTCTAATTATTGCTCCCACAGTTGATTTCTTCACTCCAAGCTGGTTGGCTATTGCAGATTCAGTCTTCCCAGCCTGGTGCAGGGCTACAATTTTGTTTCTGGTGTCCTTTGACAGCTCTTTGGTCTTCACCATAGTGGAGCTTGGAGTCAGACTGTTTGAGGGTGTGCACAGGTGTCTTTTTATACTGATAACAAGTTTAAACAGGTGCCATTACTACAGGTAATGAGTGGAAGAAAGAGGAGACTCTTAAAGAAGAAGTTACAGGTCTGTGAGAGCCAGAAATCTTGTTTGCTTGTTTCTGACCAAATACTTATTTTCCACCATAATATGCAAATCAAATGAAAAAAAAACAGACAATGTGATTTTCTGGATTTTTTTTTCTCAGTTTGTCTCCCATAGTTGAGGTCTACCTATGATGTAAATGACTGACGCCTCTCATCTTTTTAAGTGGTGGAACTTGCACTATTGCTGACTGACTAAATACTTTTTTGCCCCACTGTATATATATATATATATATATATATATATATATATATATATATACTTATTGTATGTGTATACATGTATTCTATCTTTTGTATTCTAACATGTCAGTGTGATTTTACTCTATAGCCGCATATGAATTGCCGGATTTTCAAAGGACACCGATGCATAAAAATCGGACAGCACTCGCATGGTGGAAGTGCTGTCCGATTTTTTTCTCGCACCCATTGACTTGCATTGGCGAGTCTCATCCGAGAATCGCAGCATGCTGCGATTTTTTTTTCTCAGTCCAACTTCGTCTGAGAAAAAAATCGCAACTGAGATGTCACCTATTGAATAACATTGGTCCAAGTGCAATCCGATTTTTTATCTGATTGCACTCATCCGTACTTCTCGCCAGTGAGTATGAGCCCTAAGAACATTTGTTGCAACTCACTTTGAGACACATGGAGCTCAAAAATCTAAAATAAATCCAACATGCGCAAGGATCAGAGAAACGTTCGGCATGGGAAGCGCTTTATACCTTCAATGCAAAATACAACATTCATGACATGGTCACCATGAGAAGCGTCCTGTGCAGGAATGTGAAGAAAAGAAGTTACATATTTAAGCTGCTACAAAGGCGCAGTGGCATACAGCCTTGGCATTCACAGCCCTCCCCTCCCCCTCCATCCAGAATATTTTCCAAACTACAAGCTCTTGTCTTGCCCTTAGAGGAATAAATGTCTGTTATAGACATTGTTCAAACAACAAAAGAACGTATTGATCAAAGATATGGGGCCCACCAGCTAAAAGAATTCATGGTGTGACCACCCAGCTTACAGCTTGCAGCTCTCTAGCAGGCTGATAGATGTCTCTTCAAGAGACTGTCTAGATGGAATGACAAATAGTTTTGAGATCAGATAAAAGTAAATTGCTCTACAATGTTTATGGTGTAGCCAAGATGCATGTGGATCTCGTGCCTTCCCTTGCATCAGTCTTTATTGGGGCTTGTTCACACTGTGTTTTTGCCATGCATTTTTCCTGCGGGAAAAAAACCCACAGCATTTTACAGTACCAGCAAAGTGAATGTGATTTCTGAAATCTCACGCACGTGCTGCTTATATTTAGAGTTGAGCAAATTTGTTCGGGTTCCTCTTATTCAGCAAGCTATAGCGCTTACCAAATAAGCTGCAGAGGGAACTCGGCTTCCTGAGTCGCGCTGGGTGAACAGCTGATTGGCGCCACAGCTGCATGTGTCGCGGCTGTGTCACTGCCTCAATACATGCATGTGTCGTGTCTGTCACACAGCCGCAACACATGCAGCTGCGGCGCCGATCAGCTGATCAGTCGGCGCGATCCAGGAACACGAACAAATTTGCTCAACTCTACTTAATTTTCCCCTTGCAGATTTGAACCATGAAAGCTTTTTTCAACTCTGCAGCACATCAAGGTTTTTTTGCAGCGCTTTTCACCTAAATGAATGAGAAAAAAATGTGCAGATTTCATGCAATGTTTTTCCTGCCAACACTTTTGTAGCAGAGCTGGAATCATCATCTTTACATATATAAGTCCGCCCTCTTGTACAAATGAAGCTGCTTATTAAAGTGATGACAGATGTCCATCTTTCTATTTCCAGCTCATTCCTTGCATCAGCTCTAGCCCTTCACACCGAGTGGATTGCGTGGGCCGAAATGTTACACTAGTCCTGCCTATATGCCTCATATTAATGGTCTTGTTGCTGAGAAATGTTGTATTCTGTATTTATGTTTATGATTTCTTCCAGGCTATGGGAAGAAATCCCTGCCTTCTCTCTTCATTACAATACTACCCCCTCCCATGTACGTTAGTTACGGCCCTGGAATCCTGTACTTGTACCGTGTACGCCCTTAGAAATACATACCTCATCCTCCCTTCTTTGGGTGCTGCATTCAGGGTTCTACTGCGCAGGAGCCGGCGACTTCTGCTCCAGTGACCTCCGGTGTCTGCGCCGATAAGCTGCTCTCCCCACTTCCTCCCTGTAAAGTCATCACCATGTACACATGGTTCCTAGCGATGACTGTGCAGGGAGGAAGTGGGGAGAGCATATTATCGGCAGACACACCGGAGGTGATAATGACTCACCAGTGCCTGTGCAGAAAATCCCTGAATGCAATACCCATAGAAGGGAGGATGAGGTATGTATTTCTGACAGGGTGCAGGGCGCAGGCGCAGAATTCCGGGGCTGTAACTGACACTGATGTGAGGGGGTAAGTATTAGAATACAGACAGGAGGCAGGGGTTTCTTCCAGGCACTGCACCCTCTAGAGAATGGAAGAAATCATTAACATAAAAAAATAACATTTCACAGCAACAAAATAACATTTCACAGCAACCACACCATTAAAGGGAATCTGTAACCTATTTTTTCGTATATAAGATGTAGCCACCATCATCAGGGGCTTATCTACAGCATTCTGTAATGCTGTAGATAAGCCCCTGCTGTAACCTGAAAGAGAAGAAAAACTAGTTATATTATGCTCAACCTGGGGGCGGTCCGGGTCCAGTTTTGGTCCGATGGGTGTCGCGGTCCGGTGCCTCCCATCTTGTAGTGATGACGTCCCCTTCTTTGCTTCTCGTTGCGGCTCCGGCGCACTGCTCTGCCCTGTTGAGGGCAGAGCAGAGTCCTGCAGTGCGCAGGTGCCGGGAAAGATCAGAGAGGTCTTGCAACTGCACACTGCAGGACTCTGCTCTGCCCTCAAAAGGGCAGAGCAGTGCGCCTGCGCAGGAGCCACGAAGGGAAGCAAAGAAGATGTCATCATTAGAAGACGGGAGGTGCCGGACCAGACCGCGACACCCATCGGACCAAGACCGGACCCAGACTGCCCCTGGGTGGGTATAATATAACTTGTTTTTCTTCTCTTTCAGGTTACATCGGGGCTTATCTACAGCATTATAGAATGCTGTAGATAAGCCCATGATGGCGGTGTCGGCAGCTGATAGTCGAAAAAATAGGTAACAGATTCCTTTTAATATGAGACACACAGGTAGGACTAGTGTAACATTTCTATTACCTGAATGCCCATATTAATAGGTCATATACATCCCGGGGGTGACAGATTCTCTTTAAGAAGTCAGTCCCCTGTAAGAGGGTCAGGGCTTAGCCCTGTAGAAGTTTATACTACTGTTTGCTTGAACATGTTTTCCATATTAGAATGTCTTGGATTTATGCATTTGTGCGTTATGTGTAGGCTGTATATATGTGTTTATTGCCATATTAGTATAAGTAAGTAAGTACCGGTGTAGTTAGTAAGAAAGAACACAAAATGGGGGCACTAAGCACACTTAAGAATAGAGCACAATTGTAGTTCACTTCAGGGTTAATTGTGGGAGTGGTAGCCGGGAACTAGTGAGTGAGATTTCCTGATTAGAGTCAGAGGGGGGTGGACCCCTGTGCTGCTTGGATGTCTCTCTTCCTGAGCTGTGGAGCTGCCACACATGGTGTGAGGTGAATCCTAGGACATCCAGAGTAGATGTCAGAGAATTGTGCAAAGCAGAGAAGAAGTATATGGTATCTGCTGCAAAGAAGCCAGTGGATGAGTCACTGAGGAAATGTCAGCCTGAGTCTGGGTGCTGATGAAATAGAGAAGCCAGTGGATGAGTCACTGTGGAAGCATCAGCCAGAGTCTGGGAGCTGATGAAGTAGTCGAGTGGGCCACCAACGAGTGCATGGACAGGATTACCAAAAGGAGGTGTATGATCTAGTAGACGAGTATTTTCGTGGGCTGAAGTCTGTTCTAGGGAGAGAGGTCAAAGGGCCGTTTTCATCGGGCTCCTCATTCCGCTGTTACTGTACTTTGTGGTCTATTCTGGTGTAGCTGAAGAAGCTAAGCTAGATGCATTGCTGGTACCATGTCGAGTGTGCAAATGGTGTATTGGAAGTTCTGTGTCCGGAAGATAATAAAGCTGAACTGTTTGAAATTATTCTGAGCTCTGCCTCCCATCCTTTGATCCCCAGGGAAGAAGCAGCTGCCAGCACAGTAAGTACAGATTGAGCTGAAGTGTCCACCCCCTGAAGATGGTTTTACACCCCCACCAATCATAACGTGATTATCCTAGCTTTATTGTATCACTTTAAGATAAGAAAACCCCTTTAAAGATGATCATTATCTCTGTATTATAAAATCAATCTATTCCAGACAGTGGAAGTTTGTTTTGTTGGACCGAGTGAAAAGATAATTTTTAGGCGTTTTATAGTTTATGCCACTTGTTATAGTCCACGTCCCAGCAGTAAAATATATTTTAACTCTTCATAGGTTTTGCACATGATGGCCAAAAATTGCTAATTTGTTGAAGCTCTTCTTTGGCATGCTTAAAGGGGTTTTCCAGGACAATTTAAAGTTTTTATATATGTTTAATTAACTGCCTATTGTGCCTGGCGTTGATCTCTGCCTGCACATAGCAGTTACAGACCACTGTTATGAATGAGTCACCGAGGAGGATAGCAGGACCATGCTAAGCCACCAGAAAACCAGAGAGGTTGGTAATTAAGCGGATTGCAGACCCCTGATCCTATCCACACAAATAGCAGTAGCCGTGGAGCGTACCTACGATGCCCTAGATGCCTCGACACAGCCAGAGAGCTAAATAGCCTAAAGCAAGAAAGGTGAAATCTAAACTGCCCCCGGAGCAGACCCCAAAGGAATAGATAGCCCCCAAACATATATTGTCGGTGAGACAAGATTAAAACACAAACGCAGGCAGAAAAATAGACTGAGCAAATGATGGGGCCCAGACTGACTAGACAGGACAGGAAAAGAAAGACACTGTCTGCAATCACGCAAAAAACCCTGAAAAATCCAACACGTCTGATACACAAAAAACACTGAAGTCACACGACTTCGCCCCCACTATATCAGCACTCTGGTATATACTGAAAGCAAAGCATAAAGAGACCAATATAACAGGGGACAGAACAAACTGACACAAGCAGTAACATATGGGCGGTGATCCAGCACAGCCCCAGCAGGAGCTAGCTGAGCAGCACAAAGCAGAGATAGACAAAACCAGATCAAATGCAAAAAGATTAGCAAATGAACCACTTAGCTGAACCATGCAGGAACAGAGCAGGAGACATCAGACCTCAGAAGGCACAGGAAGAAAATCACCAGCAGGGATTGAAGGAAGTCAGCTGTCTTAAATAATCCAGTCAGAAACCCGAGATCTCCAATCGTCATCATCATTATCAGGTAGCAAGCCTCTTTCAATCTGACCAGCTCCACTACCTTCAGTAGCCACCAGAGGGAGTCCAGAAAGGGAACTTGCAGCACCTCTGTCAATCTGACCAGCTCCACTACCTTCACTAACCACCAGAGGGAGCCCAGAAAGGGAATTCACAGCAGACAGCTCTTGATGACGATTCAGAGGTTTCTCTTTCTATTGACTAGATGTAATTGCCAAGATCATACTGATTGACAGCTGGCTCCACATTACCTAACTGCGAGAAGCTGACTGTCAATAACCATGATGTTGGCAGTCATGCCATGTCGACAGAGCAGACCAAAAGAGGAAGAGGTGTTTTGTTGACGTGGAGCAGCTGAATCACCAACAGGAGCGGTCTGTGATCGCTCAGAACCGGCACCATGTAGAACAAGCTGATAATTAACAACTACCTGCCTGTTAGTTTTTAGGACCATAGTAAAAAAAAAAAACAATAATAATCCTTTTTTACCATCAGTATTTTTGTGTTTAAAATTTGGCGCATGGCAGTAATAGCTCAGGCACATTTTATAGACTGACAAAGTAATGCCACCTTTTCTACATACCTAATTATCTGTTCTTTTTGGCGCTGATCATTACTTCCTTCTAAATTAATTGAGTGAAATTGAGAATATCGGAGTTCAATAGCAATATCTATCCTAATTTTCCTAAAAGAGCATTCAGAATTTTCTTTCAAAGTTTTTCTTTTTTCTTACTTTTGTATATTTTTCAACGTGGTAAAAACGTTTGTAAGGGGATGCAACTTTTTGATATGAGAAATGTTTGTGGTAAATGAAGGTGTTTTGCTCCCTATTCGCAGGACGCTTGTTTGTATATTTCCTTCTTGTCCTGTTACTGTCAAATGGCTGATGAAAGACTGGAATGTGAGCTGTGCTTTCTCATTGAGCATGAAAGTTAAATGAGGACAGGCATTATGCCAGACATCAAGAAACCTTTGAACTGGTGCGCCAGTCCTCAATTGGGTGGAAGCCTATTCTCCTGTTCATAGCATGAGTGAATCCCACACAAGTCCGTATTAGTAACCCAAAAAGTGCCACTTTTCTTCTGCTGCCTGTTGCATAAAAGCATCTGCCAAGATGAATAAGAGCAATAATAGGCCTCAAAAAGTGGCCATTTTTTACCAAAATAGTTGTGATGAGAAATAGGCAGTTGCCACTTTAGGAAAATGTTATTATATGCAGAACCATAAAACTCTGAATAGTAATAAAAAGTAGAGATCAGCGGATTGATCCACAGAGGATCAACTTTGAGTTGAATTTCCTGAATTTTGTGGTACCACGCCAATTCGAAAACTTTCAGATTATATTGTCGATGATTGCAGAAAAAAAATCATAACTGGCACCATTTCTTACACTGCTAAAGCATCATAAAGCTGGTCAATGACATTTTGGATGGCCATGTGGAATCTACCATAATGCCCTGCAGCTATGGCATCACATGGTCTAACTCAGTTTATTAAGAGGATCATACCTTGTATGGTGGTGGTCAGGGCCGGACAGATACCAAAAAGCATCCCTGGCACAAAAAAAAATCACCAGCCCACATACAGTGAATGTCCTCACACAAATTGTAGAACACTGGCAAGTTGTGCCAACTTTTGCTTTAGCTCACACACACATGTATCACACAGCTCACACAAGTAGCTCACACACACAGCTCACGCTCACACACACATATAGCTCACACGTATCACACACACTGTATCACAGCTCACGCTCACACATATCACACACACGTATCACACAGCTCACACACACACACAAGTAGCTCACACAGCTCACGCTCACATGCATCACACACGCATGTATCACACAGCTCACGCACTCACAGCTCACAAGCATGTATCACACATCTCACACACACAAGTAGCTCACACACACAGCTCACGCTCACACACACATATAGCTCACACGTATCACACACACTGTATCACAGCTCACGCTCACACATATCACACACACGTATCACACAGCTCACACACACACACAAGTAGCTCATACAGCTCACGCTCACATGCATCACACACGCATGTATCACACAGCTCACGCACTCACAGCTCACAAGCATGTATCACACATCTCACACACACAAGTAGCTCACACACAGCTCACACACACAAGTAGCTCATACACATATCACATACGCATGTATCGCAGCTCACGCTCACACACACAAGTAGCTCACACACACACAGCTCACACACGTATCTCACACACACGTATCACACAGCTCAAACACACACAGCTAACACGTATCACACGCATCTCACACACACATGTATCACACAGTTCACACATGCATGTATCACACACACAAGTAGCTTACACACAGCTCATGCTCACACACACACACAGCTCACACACACGCACAGTTCACACGCATGTATCACACAGCTCATGCTCACACACATGTATAACACAGCTCACATACAAGTAGCTCACACTCACACAGCTCACGCTCACACACACAGCTCACACACGTATATTACACGTATCACACAGCTCACACACACATATCACACAGCTCACATACGTGTATCACACAGCTCACACACACAAGCAGCGTCGGACTGGAACACCTTGGGCCCACCAGAGAAAATCATTCTTGGGGCCCACTATGTAGCTGCATAGAGTTAAATACCAGACCACCAATTATGCGGTAAAACACGCTAATATCCGGGTATAAGGTTGTACATGTCTTAATTATGTAGCAGGAGTTGGGGTAGCCCCCTCATAGAATATAAAGCAGCCCCCTCACATAGTATAATGCAGCCATCTCATAGAATATAAGGCAGCCATCTCATAGAATATAATACTGCCCCCCTCATAGGGTATAATACTGCCCCCCTCATAGGGAATAATGCACCCCCTCATAGGGTATAATACTGCCCCCCTCATAGGGTATAATACTGCCCCCCTCATAGGGTATAATACTGCCCCCCTCATAGGGTATAATACTGCCCCCCTCATAGGGAATAATGCACCCCCTCATAGGGAATAATGCACCCCCTCATAGGGAATAATGCACCCCCTCATAGGGTATAATGCTGCCCCCTCATAGGGTATAATGCTGCCCCCTCATAGGGTATAATACTGCCCCCCTCATAGGGAATAATGCACCCCCTCATAGGGTATAATGCTGCCTTCTCATAGGGTATAATACTGCCCCCTCATAGGGTATAATACTGCCCCCCTCATAGGGTATAATACTGCCCCCCTCATAGGGAATGCTGCCCTCCTCATAGGGTATAATGCTGCCTCCTCATAGGGTATAATACTGCCCCCTCATAGGGTATAATAATGCCCCCCTCATAGGGTATAATAATGCCCCCCTCATAGGGAATAATGCTGCCTCCTCATAGGGTATAATGCTATATAGATATATAGATATAGAGTTAGATAGATATAGATAGAAAGATAGATGTAGAAATAGATAGATATAGAGATAGAAAGTAGATAATGGATAGATATACACTCACTGGCCACTTTATTAGGTACACCATGCTAGTAAGGGGTTGGACCCCCTTTTGCCTTCAGAACTGCCTCAATTCTTCGTGGCAGAGATTCAACAAGGTGCTGGAAGCATTCCTCAGAGATTTTGGACCATATTGACATGATGGCATCACACAGTTGGCGCAGATTTGTCGGCTGCACATCCCTGATGCGAATCTCCCGTTCCACCACATCCCAAAGATGCTCTATTGGATTGAGATCTGGTGACTGAGGAGGCCATTTGAGTACAGTGAACTCATTGTCATGTTCAAGAAACCAATCTGAGATGATTCGAGCTTTATGACATGGCGCATTATCCTGCTGAAAGTAGCCATCAGATGTTGGGTACATTGTGGTCATAAAGGGATGGACATGGTCAGCAACAATACTCAGGTAGGCTGTGGCGTTGCAACGATGCTCAATTGGTACCAAGGGGCCCAAAGAGTGCCAAGAAAAAATTCCCCACACCATGACACCACCACCACCAGCCTGAACCGTTGATACAAGGCAGGATGGATCCATGCTTTCATGTTGTTTACGCCAAATTCTGACCCTACCATCCGAATGTCGCAGCAGAAATCGAGACTCATCAGACCAGGCAACGTTTTTCCAATCTTCTACTGTCCAATTTCGATGAGCTTGTGCAAATTGTAGCCTCAGTTTCCTGTTCTTAGCTGAGAGGAGTGGTACCCGGTGTGGTCTTCTGCTGCTGTAGCCCATCTGCCTCAAAGTTCGACGCACTGTGCGTTCAGAGATGCTCTTCTGCCTACCTTGGTTGTAACGGGTGGCAATTTGAGTCACTGTTGCCTTTCTATCAGCTCGAACCAGTCTGCCCATTCTCCTCTGACCTCTGGCATCAACATGGCATTTCCGGCCACAGAACTGCCGCTCACTGGATTTTTTTTCTTTTTCGGACCATTCTCTGTAAACCCTAGAGATGGTTGTGTGTGAAAATCCCAGTAGATCAGCAGTTTCTGAAATACTCAGACCAGCCCTTCTGGCACCAACAATCATGCCACGTTCAAAGGCACTCAAATCACCTTTCTTCCCCATACTGATGCTCGGTTTGAACTGCAGGAGATTGTCTTGACCATGTCTACATGCCTAAATGCACTGAGTTGCCGCCATGTGATTGGCTGATTAGAAATTAAGTCTTAACACACAGTTGGACAGGTGTACCTAATAAAGTGGCCAGTGAGTGTAGATAGAAAGATTCATAGAGATAGATAGAGATAGATATAAAGATAGATATAGAAAGAAATATAGATAGATAGATCGATAGGTAGATAGATATAGAGATAGATAGAAAATAGATAATGGATAGATAGATAGATATAGAGATAGATGGCTATAGATAGAAAGATATAGGGATAGATAGATATATAGATAGAGATAGATAATAGATAGAGATAGATAATAGATAGAGATATACAGATATAATAATAATAATAATAATAATAATAATAATAATAATAATATAGACATATATAGATAGATATAGAGATAAATATAGATAGATAGATGGCTATAAATAAAAATAGATATAGAGATATATAGAGATAGATAGATATAGAGATAATAGATATAGAGATAGATAGATAGATATAGAGATAGATATAGAGACAGATAGATATAGAGATAGATATAGAGATAATAGCTAGATATAGAGATATGTATAGAGATAGATAGATATAGAGTTAGAAAGATAGATATAGAGAGATATAGAGATAGATAGAGATAGATAGATGGATAGATAGATATAGATAATAGAGATAATAGATAGATATAATAGATATAGAGATAGATATAGAGATAGATGGATAGATCAATAGATAGATAGATAGATAAAGAGCGAGAGGTAGAGATAGAGATTGATAGATAATGAGATATAGAGATATAGTGTTAGATAGAAAGATAGATATGGATATAGAGAACAGATATAGAGATAGATAGATATAGAGATAGATAGATAGATATATAGAGAGATAGATACAGAGATCGATAAATAGATAGAGAGATAGATATAGATAATAGATAGAGATAGATAGATAAAGATAGATAATAAATATAAAGATAGAGTAAGATAGAAAGATATAGAGATAGGTAGATATAGATAATAGAGATAGCTAGATAGATAGACATAATAGATAGATATAGATATAGATAGATATAGATAGAAAGATAGATATAGAGATAGATGTAGAGATAGAAAGATAGATATAGAGATAGAGCGATAGATAGAGATAGATATAGATAATAGATAGAGATAAATAGATAGATAGAGAAAGATAGATAGATATAGAGATAGATATAGAGATAGAAAGATAGATAGATATACAGAGAGATAGATATAGAGATAGAGATAAATAGATATAGAGAGAGATATAGAGAGAAATAGATATAGATATAGAGATAATAGATATAGAGATAGATAGATATAGATATAGAGAGAGATAGATACAGAGAAAAGATATAGAGATAAATAGATAAAGATAGATAGATATATAGATATAGAGATATAGAGATAGAAAGACAGATAAAGAGAGAGAGCGATAGATAGATATACAGAGAGATAGATATAGAGATAGATAGAGATATATAGATAGATAGCTATAGAGATAGATATAGAGAGAAATAGAGATAGATATAGAGATAGTTAGAGATAGATTTATAGATATAGATATAAAGATAGATATAGAGATAGATATAGATATAGAGATAGAGCGATAGATAGCGAGAGATATAGATATAGAGATAGATAGATACAGAGAAAAGATATAGAGATAGATAACGGATAGATAAATAGATAGATAGGTATAGAGATAGATAGATATAGATATTAGATAGAGATATATATAGATAAAGATAGATAGATATAGATGGTAGCTAGATAGATAATAAATATAGAGATAATAGATATAGAGATAGATAGATATAGAGATAGATAGACATAATAGATAGATATAGAGATAGATAGATATAGAGATAGATGTAGAGATAGAAAGATAGATATAAAGATAGATATAGATATAGATAGATATAGAAATAGATAGAGATAGATAATAGATAGAGATAGATATAGAGATAGATAGATATAGATAATAGATAGAGATAGAAAGATAGATATAAGAGAGATAGAGAGAGAGAGATATATAGAGAAATAGAGATAGATAGATAGAGCGAGAGATATAAAAAAAACAAAAAACACAATACTCACCTCTCCTCCTCGCTCCCACGCTGATCCCGGCTTCAGTGTCAGGAGCTGCCCCCTCTGCCAGACACACAGCGGGTGCGTGATGTAGTGACGTCATCGTGCACTGGCTGTGAGTCAGGAGCAGAGGGGACTGAGGGCGGCGCCGGCCCTGATGCAGAGCAGCTTACTGGGCTGGGGGCGGGGCCTCTGGGGGTGGAGACCTGAAATGAGATTCACTGCTTCGCAGTGAATATTCATTTCTCTTTAGCAGCGGGGACAGGGGCTCCTGCCTCCTGACACCCGCTGCTGCTCCGCTGGCAGGGGCCCAAATAGCAGCTGCATGGTGTGCGACACACCACTGGCTGGGGGCCCCTGGAGCAGCGGGGGCCCTAGGCAACTGCTGGCCCTGTATGCCAGCAGGTGCCAGGGCCCACCAGATGCCAGGGCCCACCGGAGAATCCTCCGGTTCCCCGGTGGGCCAGTCCGAGCTGCACACAAGTAGCTCACACACATGTAGCTCACACACAGCTCACGCACACACGCATGTATCACACAGCTCACACACACAAGTAGCTCACACACACAACTCACGCATGTGCACACACACACACAAGCAGCTCACGCTCACACACGCATGTATCACACAGCTCACACACGCAGCTCACACGCACAAGTAGCTCACGCTTACACACGCATGTATCACACAGCTCATGCTCACACGCGCATGTATCACACCTCACACACAAGTAGCTCACACACACACACACACAGCTCACGCTCATGTATCACACACACACGTTTCACACAGCTCACACACGCATGTATCACACAGCTCACACACGAATGTAACACACACAAGTAGCTCACACACACAGGTCATGCTCACACGCATTCAGCTCACACACATATCACACACACACGTATCACACAGCTCACACGTAACACACACGTATCACACACACGTATCACACAGCTCACATACGTGTATCACACAGCTCACACACACAAGTAGCTCACACACATGTAGCTCACACACAGCTCACGCACACACGCATGTATCACACAGCTCACACACACAAGTAGCTCACACACACAACTCACGCATGTGCACACACACACACAAGCAGCTCACGCTCACACACGCATGTATCACACAGCTCACACACGCAGCTCACACGCACAAGTAGCTCACGCTTACACACGCATGTATCACACAGCTCATGCTCACACGCGCATGTATCACACCTCACACACAAGTAGCTCACACACACACACAGCTCACGCTCATGTATCACACACACACGTTTCACACAGCTCACACACGCATGTATCACACAGCTCACACACGAATGTAACACACACAAGTAGCTCACACACACAGGTCATGCTCACACGCATTCAGCTCACACACATATATCACACACACACGTATCACACAGCTCACACGTAACACACACGTATCTCACACACACGTATCACACAGCTCAAATACACAGCTCACACTCACACGCATGCATCACACAGCTCACACAGGCATGTATCACACAGCTCACACACGAATGTAACAAACACACACAAGTAGCTCACACACACAGCTCATGCTCATACACGCATACAGCACACACACAGCTCACACACACATATCACACACACACGTATCACACAGCTCACACGTATCTCACACGTATCTCACACACACGTATCACACAGCTCACATACACAGCTCACGCTCACACACACATGTATCACACAGCTCACACATGCATGTATCACACGGCTCACACACACCCCCGTAGCTCACACACAAGTAGCTCACACACATAAGTAGCTCACACACACAAGTAGCTCACACACACAGCTCACGCTTACACGTATCACACACACGGATCACACACACATGTATCACACAGCTCACACACGCACAGTTCACACATGCACAGCTCACACACACGTATCACACAGCTCACACACACAGCTCACACTCACACGTATCATACAGCTCACGCTCACACGTATCACACAGCTCACGCTCAAACGTATCACACAGCTCACGCTCACATGTATCACACAGCTCACACACGTGTCACATATACACACAGCCGTGTCACACAAGAGAGTGCAGTACCTAGAAATGACCACAAGATGGCAGGGGGGGTAGTTCAGGACTCAAGAGCAGCTTAGGACTTAAGAAACGCTTAGTCATGGGGGGCGGGGAGATAGGAACCCAGGAGGGGAATTCCCGGTGAGAGAGAGGATAAATAGGACTGATTGGGGTTCCAGAGGTGAGGTTAGTTCCGGGAGGAGCTCAACAGAGGAGGACTCAGGACAGAAGACGGAGAATGGTTAAGAGCTCGACCAGGGGACTAACAAGAGAAGACAGTCAAGGGTGTGGCTCTGACACGACGTACCGCAGGACAGACGAGGCCCTGGGAGTACCGACTGGACGACGACCTCGGGCAGATGAAGCGCTGGCGGTAGATTGGTCTAGGACAGCCCCAGCGAAAGATCCGCGAGGGATGTAATCACGACTAAAGGGAAGGTGAAAGGTACCTTAGCCTGGAAACAGAGAGCTGTAAAGGAACTGAGGTGCACGTCTAAGGTCGTCAGGACGACGGCCAATAAACCCGGATCTGTTTCATCTGACTTCTTCCTCCGTCTCGTCTTTGCCGTGTCCAGTCGTGGTAAGCAGTGGACCACCCCCCCAATCCGGCCCCCTACCACATAGACACGGGGGTCAGAGGGTGCTCTCGTCCCCTGGCCCGGCGCTGGCCCGGCCGCCTTTAGAAAGACAGCATGGACCAGAGCTCATCCCAACTGAACGCCCGACCTCCTTAACAGTGGGCGGAACACTACTCAGACAACACAGGGTGAGGAAATCACAATATTAGGACTTTATTGGATCCCAAACAATTAATGGCATATATCACATAACCAGTAAAACACAAAATGTAACAGGCAACAGTTTCTCACCCTTCCGCCAGCTCACCAGAGATTATAATATCCGTGCCTCAGAGCTTCCAGGGCTACTTACTCCAAGCCAGCAGCACCCCGATTTCGGCGGGCACCCACCGAGAAAGGAATAATGCCAGAAATAGGAAGCTGACTGAGTACCGCAAAGTCTGTAGTCAGGTGACTGGATTGTCCCAAGCTGGATTCCATCCTTATGTAGTCTTTGATATCTCAGCCGAATCCTTGCATTCGATGCTGAAGTCCAAGAAGTCTTATAATCCAGGTTCGGTTATGGCCTGCCAATAAGATCCGCAGATCCAAAATTGGTACCATGCAGCAAGAGAGACTTGGTCACTGGACAGTCCTCCTTCTATACCCCTAAGTACGCAATTCAGACAGTTGCGGCCTCATGATTGGTGGAATAAGAGTGTGCTAGATGTTACAGTTCCGCAGCACAGGACTAGGATAGATGGGGGAAACTGACCCTGCACTACAACTAGACTGATACCCTACGATGGAGTGGGCGACCCATTCCTAGCGAATAGACCCACCGATAATTCTAGGTTAATCTCAAGCAAAGATCTATAGATAGGGGGAGGGGGGACCCTGAAAGACCTAAGGACTGGGTGTAAAAACGGGTCACCTCCTAATAGAAAACACAGAGATGGCTGCAGGAACCAATAGGATAAAGAAACAAAGACTAGCAGGACCAGAAGTCTCAGCACTGCACTGGTTACAAACACAGAAAGCAAAGCACTAAGCCAGACCTCAAGCGGATTAACACTGTTGTCCAGCAAGGATAGGGAGACAGGTGCAGGTTAATAAAGAGTGATACAATCACCTGACCCAAGATAAACCCAGCACCAGAGGAAAAATCCAGCAGCCTGAACACCACAAGAAAATGGCGGACGGTCAAACAAAACAGATTCTAACAGTACCTCCCCTTTAACGAGGATCCCAAGGATCCTCTAGGCCGGGCCTTATTCGGAAATCTGTGAAAAGCTTTAATTAACCATGTGGCTGAGACGTCCCCAGCTTTCACCCAGGAATTGTCCTCAGGACTGAAACCCTTCCAGGACACGAAATACTGTAACCCTCCTCTATGCCACCTGGAATCAAGAATATGTGAAATCTCAAACTCGCAGTCCTTATCAATTGGAGGAGCAGACGGCATAGCCACCTTATCTGGCGTGTCAACTTTCTTCAGCAAAGATACATGAAAAACTGAATTAATTTTCCAGGATGAAGGAATGTCTAATCTAACCGCTGCCGAGTTGACAATCTGAACCACTTTGAAGGGTCCTACAAACTTAGGTCTCAACTTTTTAGAAGGGATCTTCAAACGCAGATTCCTAGAGGACAACCAAACCATGTCCCCAACAACAAAC
Organism: Dendrobates tinctorius; assembly: GCF_039654945.1. Classification (NCBI taxonomy): domain Eukaryota; kingdom Metazoa; phylum Chordata; class Amphibia; order Anura; family Dendrobatidae; genus Dendrobates; species Dendrobates tinctorius. The sequence goes on from NW_027361757.1 coordinate 24,615,987, forward strand.
CTCGCCTCCCTTCTTCTCTTGTCAAAATATTTTTTAGACCTCCTATTAGCCTGTTTCAGATTATGGCGCACACTGGGCCAAACCCTTTCCAAATTTCCAGAAAAACTCTCCTCCTCAGGCACCGCCGCCCCAATCCTAGAAAAAGGACTGAAAGATGGAGGCTTCCCAGTACAACAAAAAAGGAGAACACCCAGCCGAAGAAGACGTATAATTATTGAGAGCAAACTCAGCTAATGGTAGATATTCCGACCACATCTGATTGTCTGCTACAAAACATCTCAAAAACTGCTCAACGTCCTGGTTCTTCCTCTCGGTCTGTCCATTGGACTCCGGATGATAACCTGACGAAATTGACAAATGAACCTTTGGGGTATGTGCACACGTAAGCCTTTTTGTTTGCGTTTTTACTAAATAAAATGCTTAAAAAATGCTTAAAAGAAGCATCCCATTCATTTTAATAAATTCCGCACTTTTTGTGCATATTGATGCGTTTTTTTCCACGAAAAAAACGCATCGCGGTAAAAAACACAGCATGCTCATTAATTTTGTGGAAAATTCCGCATTTCTAGCTATTTTCTATGAGACTGGGGACGCTCCGGAAAAAACACATAAAACCGTGTGGGAAAAAAACGTGCGTTTTCTGGGAAGGAGTCCAGTTTTTAGTCAGGAATTTTCTGCATACATGTGCACATAGCCTAAGTCTGTCACAAAAGGCACGTCAAAACTGAGCCACAAACTGTGGTCCCCTATCGGAGACAATGTCCATGGGAACACCATGGAGTCTGACAATCTCTTTCACAAATGCCCTGGCAAGTGCCTTAGCGCAGGGTAATTTATTGAACGGGACCAGATGACACATCTTACTAAACCCGTCCACTACAACCCAGATGACAGAAAAACCCTCAGAGACCGGCAGGTCGGTGATAAAATCCATTGCAAGATGTGTCCATGGAGAACTAGGAACTTCTAAAGGGCAAAGCAACCCTGCTGCCAGAGCATGAGAGCCCATAGACCTCGCGCACACAGTACACTGACGTACCCACTTGACGATTTCTCTAGCCACCCCGGCCACCAGAAAGTCCGACCGATCGACTTTCTAGTTTCGGCAATCCCTGGATGACCCGCCAAACGGGACTCATGACATTCCGTAAACAAAGCTCTCTTTATGGCTTTAGGCACAAATAATTTCCCATATGGAGTGTTAGTTGGTGCCGCATCCTGGGCTTTAATAATGCTATTTTCCAACTCAGAACCTAATGCTGCTACCACCACCCCTCTCTGCAGAATTGATTCCTCCCTTTTAGTAATAACTGCTGGGGAGAAACTTCGAGACAAAGCATCAGCTTTAACATTCTTTGTCCCAGGGATATATGTCACAGAGAAATGGAACTGGGCAAAAAACAATACCCACCTAGCTTGACGGGCATTCCAACGATTAGCAGCATCCAGATAGATCAGATTCTTATAATCAGCAAAGACTTGTATAGGATGTCCAGCACCCTCCAAAAAATGTCACCAATGCTCAAACGCAAGCTTAATAGCCAGCAATTCTCGGTTCCTAACATCGCAGTTGAGCTCCGCCTCCGAAAATTTCTTAGAACATAACGCACAGGGATGTACCCCATCTTCTCCGTCCTGTGACAGAATAGCCCCCACTCCTACTGATGAGGCATCCACCTCTACCAGAAAGGGCTTAGTCTCATCTGTCTGGATCAAGACAGGAGCAGAGCTAAATCTCTCCTTGAGATGCTCAAAAGCCTTAACAGTCTCAGGGGACCATTGGACAGTATTGGAACCCTTCTAAGTAAGATCAGTAAGAGGTTTTGCGATAACAGAAAAATTCTTTATGAATTTTCTATAATAATTAGCAAACCCCAAGAATCTCTGAATTGACTTCAAGCATTCAGGTCTAGGCCACTCCAATATCGCTTGAACCTTCACCGGGTCCATCTCAAACCCATCACTGGAAACAATGTACCCCAAAAAGCTAATTTTCTGTACCGCAAACTCGCATTTCTCCAGTTTAGCAAAGAGTGTGTTTTCTCTCAGAATCTACAGAACCTCGCGGACTCTCTGCTAATGCGACTTCAGAGTAGATCAAAATATCATCCAATTAAACAATAACACTCCTACCAATCAACGGCCTCAGAATGTTGTTGATAAAATTTTGAAAGAACGCCGGAGCATTTGTAAGACCAAAAGGCATTACTAGACACTCAAAATGACCTTCTGGGGTATTAAAGGCCGCCTTCCATTCATCGCCTTCTTTAACCCGCAGCAAATTATATGCCCCACGAAGATCAATCTTAGAGAACCACTTGGCTCCAACCAATTGGTTAATCAAATCCGGTATTAGCGGCAAGGGGTAAGGATTGCGCACAGTGATCTTATAAATCTCCCTGAAATCCAGACACGGCCTAAGACCCCCATCTTTTAAAAAAAAAAATATCACACAGCCACAGGGGACTTGGAGGGTCTTATATGACCTGCAGCAAGACTATTCTGCAGGTATTCCTTTAAGGCCTCCCTCTCAGGAATCGTCAGATTAAATAAACGACTCTTAGGGAGAGTAGCACCTGGGACGAACTCAATAGCACAATCGTAATCTGTATGCGGTGGTAGAGCTTGTGACTCCACTTCAGAAAATACTTTCCAAAATTCCTGAATGGCTTCAGGTAGCTCACTTTTCACAATAGCAGTGATGTGTACCTCACAACATTTCCCATAACACCCCTGACCCCAGGATCTTATCGGATTTGACAACCAGTCCAGTACAGGATTGTGCATTTTTAAGTAGGGTAACCCCAGGACAACTGGAAAAGGCAATTTATCAAGTACTGACAAATCTAAAGATTCCTGGTGCTCCATATTCACAGTGAGTGGAAACCCGATGACCTTTCGAGAAACGCACCCATGCTCTAGAGCAGGGGTCTCCAACCACCGGGCCATTGCACTTCTGTTGCCAGTCTGCGGAGCCAGGCTCAAATGCTGGACACATAGGGTGCCGGCGGCTGTAGCACTGTAGTGACAGCTGCAGCCGCCGGCTTCCAGAAGTCATCGATACTCACCTTCCGTCCCTGCATCCCTGTCCCGGCGTGGCAGCTTCATCCTGTGCTGAGCTGTCTCTCATGAATATGGATGCCACTCCTCTCCCATAGGCGTGGCATCCATATTCATGACCTAATGAGCGGTACCACGTGACCGCACCGCACAGGAAGAAGATGACGCGCCGGGATAGAGATGCAGGGAAGTGCAGTAGCGGTGTCAGGGTAAGTATGATGGGGGAGGAAGGGGGAGCCCAGCGGAGCCATGCATACAAGGATGGCAGGGGAGCCATGTATGCAAGGATGGGACAGGGAAGCCATGTATACAGGATGGGAGAGTGGGAGCAGAGCCATGTATACAGGATGGGAGACTGGGAGCAGAGCAATGTATACAGGATGGGAGCTATGTATGATGGGTATATGGGCACGGGACTATGGGATGGAGGATGTGTGATGGGTATATGGGCACTGTACTATGAGATGGAGGATATGTATGACGGGTATATGGGCACGGGACTATGGGATGGAGGATATGTATGATGGGTATATGGGCATGGGACTATGAGATGAAGGATGTGTGATGGGTATATGGGCATTCGACTATGGGATGGTGAATATGTATAATGGGTATATGGGCATGGGACTATGGGATGGAGGATGTGTGATGGGTATATGGGCATGGGACTATGGGATGGAGGATGTGTGATGGGTATATGGGCACTCAACTATGGGATGGAGGATATGTATGATGGGTATATGGGCAGGGGACTATGGGATGGAGGATAATCATAATTTGCTATAACTAACCACAGTTGGTTACTATGCCCGGGCAGTGCCGGGCTCTTCAGCTAGTATATATATATACATACATATATATATATATCAGTACTTTGTTGGGCCATCATACTATACAGTCATGGCCAAAAGTTTTGAGAATGACACAAATATTATATTTTCACATGATCTGCTGCCTTCTGGTTTTTATGTGTGTTTGTCAGATGTTTTTATCACATACAGAAATATAATTGCAACAATATTATGAGTAACAAAAGGTTATATTGACAGTTAGAATGAGTTAATGCAGCAAGTCAATATTTGCAGTGTTGACCCTTCTTCTTCAGGACCTCTGCAATTCTCCCTGGCATGCTCTCAATCAACTTCTGGATCAAATCCTGACTGATAGCAGTCCATTCTTGCAAAATCAATGCTTTTATTTTGTCTGAATTTGAAGGTTTTTGTTTGTCCACCCGTCTCTTGATAATTGACCACAAGTTCTCAATGGGATTAAGATCTGGGGAGTTTCCAGGCCATGGTCCCCAAATCTCTATGTTTTGTTCCCTGAGCCATTTAGTTATCACCTTTGCTTTATGGCAAGGTGCTCCATCATGTTGAAAAAGGCATTGTTGATCGCCAAACTGCTCTTGGACGGTTGGGAGAAGTTGCTCTCGGAGGACATTCTGGCTGTGTTTTTAGGCAAGACTGAGAGAAAGCCCATTACCTTGGCTGAGAAGCAACCCCACACATGAATGGTTTCAGGATGCTTGACAGTTGGCATGAGACAAGACTGGTGGTAGCGCTCACCTCGTCTTCTCCGAATAAGCCGTTTTCCAGATGTCCCAAACAATCGAAAAGAGGTTCATCAGAGAAAATGACTTTACCCCAGTCCTCAGCAGTCCACTCCCTGTACCTCTTGCAGAATATCAGTCTGTCCATGATGTTTTTTTCTGGAGGGAAGTGGCTTCTTTGCTGCCCTCCTTGAGACCAGGCCTTGCTCCAAGAGTCTCCGCCTCACAGTGCGTGCAGATGCACTCACACCTGCCTGCTGCCATTCCTGAGCAAGCTCCGCACTGCTGGTAGCCCGATCCCGCAGCTGAAACACTTTTAAGAGATGGTCCTGGAGCTTGCTGGTCTTTCTTGGGCGCCCTGGAGCCTTTTTGGCAACAAGGGAACCTCTCTCCTTGAAGTTCTTGATGACGCGATAGACTGTTGACTGAGGTGCAATCTTTCTAGCTGCGATACTCTTCCCTGTTAGGCCATTTTTGTGCAGTGCAATGATGACTGCACGTGTTTCTTTAGAGATAATCATGGTTAACAGAAGAGAAACAATGATGCCAAGCACCAGCCTCCCTTTAAAGTGTCCAGTGGTGTCATTCTTACTTAATCATGACAGATTGATCTCCAGCCCTGTCCTCATCAACACCCACACCTGTGTTAATGGAGCAATCACTGAAACGATGTTAGCTGGTCCTTTTAAGGCAGGGCTGCAATGATGTTGAAATGTGTTTTGGGGGATAAAGTTCATTTTCTAGGCAAATATTGACTTTGCAAGTAATTGCTGTTAAGCTGATCACTCTTTATAACATTCTGGAGTATATGCAAATTGCCATTAGAAAAAATGAAGCAGTAGACTTTGTAAAAATTAATATTTGTGTCATTCTCAAAACTTTTGGCCATGACTGTACATGGGGGGATTATATGTGTGGGTCCATCATACTATACATGGGGGATTATATGATTGGGACCATTTTGCTATACATACTACAACTCCGTCCATAGCCCCGCCCCCATATGCCCAAAGCCCCGTCCCCTGCCCCACCTCCATCCCCTCCCTGCCGGGCCATGGAAGAATGGTCTTGCTTGAAGCCGGTCCCTGGTGCAGAAAAGGTTGGGGACCACTGCTCTAGAGGAGTGTTATCAATCGCCACTACAGGAAAAGGGGGTGATAAAGGTAGAGACTCAATCTTATACTTGTCTAGAAATTGTCGATCAATCAAATTCAGTGCAGACCCACAGTCCACCATCACTTGAAAATCCCTAGTATGACCATGACAGATAGAACTACCAGAAAAAGAAACTCCTCTTTTCAAATTAAACTTGTGTACGATTGAGTACATTTTATTATGCGCAACATAAATAAGCAATTTACGTGAATAACTTCTGAACTACACATAGAGTTGATACTTTTTTTTGGCAAATATTATTCAGGACATTGAGCTGTTCATTTTGAGTACTAGTGGTCCAGGGTACCTGATCCAAATAAAATTTACATGCAGTTGGTGCACCATAGATGAAAATCTAATAGCTAAAGATAAACTGCAGACTAACTTGAAGCCGGTTCTTTCCTCCTGCTGCACACTAAAAAATTCAAAAAATGCTTGCTTAAATTAGTTATCCAACAGCTCCTACAAAAAATCTAATTCTTTAAAAGATACTTTATTATCAATTCTTAAAAAAGAGAAAAAAAAAAGGCACAAACAAACACACACTGATCAATTTTTACAGAAAAATCCAGCTCCTTCTACCTGACGTGATAATGCCATTTATTGGAAGGAGCTGGATTTTTCTGTTTATTCCCTCCTGCTGCACTCTGCAGCTCCTCCAGATCTGGCACATAACCATGAGATGCAGATGTGTGCAGTGAGGGAAGGTGGTGAGTTAAGGCCCCTTTACATTTAGTGATGCACCAGCGATCCTGACCATGATATGACCCGGTCAGGATCACTGGTGCATCGCTAAATGGTCACTAGTGAGCTGCCAAACAGGCAGATCTCACCAGCGATGTAGCGATGCTCGGCGGTCGTACTTACCTTTCAGACGAAGCGATGACCGCCGTCTTCCGCCCACGCCCATAGCTTGCTCGTCGCCGCCAGCAGGAAGCCGACGACGAGAAATGGACGTGGACGATCTCGTGCGATCAGCGATAGCCAGCAGGGGAGTCGGTCGGAGGTAAGTATCACATGTAGCGATATCGCTGCTGCGTCACAAAATCGGTGACGCTTTAGCTAGCGATATCGCTATGTGTAAAGCCCCCTTTACTGTGTTGTGACAGGTGTCAGGGTGTGCATTACTGTGTACCATTGTTGGCTGCACATTGGGCTATAATTAGGGTGTGCTAAAGTGTATGATCAGGTGATCAGTGTACGACCCCATGTACATAATGAGGTGCTGGGGTGTGGGGTGCTACACTGAATGTGTGGGGGAGGAGAGACTGTGCTGTTAGGGACTGGGGAGTCCTACACTGTAGTGTGTGCTGCACTGTATAACATGTGGTGCTGATGGGTTTTATACCGTAAGGACATGGGGATGAATTTAATGTTATACTGAGGGGCTGTGGTGTGATGGGCTGGGGTTGCTACTCTGTACACTGTGTGTGAGGAGCTTTGTGGATTTTCCCTGAACAGATGATAAGTTTGTGGATCTGGATGACAGCATGTAGAGGCTAAAGGGGTGGTCTGCATCAAAATTTGATCCTTAGGGTATGTTTCCACGGTCAGTAAATGCTGTGCGTTGAACGCTGTGTACAGCTGCAGCGTCTAATCCGCAGCATCCAGATGTTACAGCATAGTGGAGGGGATTTTATGAAATCCATCTCCACTATGAGTGCATGGCCGCATCCGGTGGCTTTGCATATACGCACATGCGGCGCGTCTTTATAGACCGCAGCATGTCATGTCAAGATAAATATCACCGTCCTATGTATAGGATGCGGTGATACCACGTGGTTCAATGAACACTTGCGGAATCACCGCGCGTACAAAAGCCAGCAGCACTTTGGACGGAGCGGTCATGTACTGTGTCCAAAGTGCTGCCAATACCGACCGTGGGCACATACCCTAAAAGTTTATTTCAAGTGGTTGTCTGGCCTTAAGCTACAAGTATGCAGACAATCCATTTGACTGCAGACTTGTGAATCCTCCCATCACGCGCACTTCACACTGTGAGGATTCTCCGGTGCTGGGAGTGGTCGGCACATGACTGAAAGTATTTCATACATGCGATCATATGATTGGCATACATGCAGTCACATGCTGACTAGATGAGCGCAGCCTCACTCAGTGCCAGTGTACGGAGCGAGGCCGGAAAAAGTGTAGTTGGAAATTGGACGGAAGTATGTAAATCACATGCTTGCAGTCATGTGTCCTCCACTCAGCTTGCATTGCACCCAATGTGAGGATTCACAAGTCTGCAGTCACATAGAGTGTCACATAGAGTGACTGCAGTGACTTGTAGTCTAAGGCCGGACAACCCCTTTAATTTAATAATTAGAATCATTTTTCTAATATACTTTAATTAAAAATCACCTAGTCACAGTAACCAAGCCCCTGGTAGCATCCCATTTGAGTATCCCAGCATACACTGGGGATTCGCAAACTTAATGTCTTCGGAAAGGAAGTAAAAAAAAAAAAAGGCAGGGCGTTACAGTAGAGAGGGAGCAGTAGGAAATTTATTCAAAGTATTTGAGAAAAGTGATTCAATTATTACATTAAAGAGAGAGACATTTATGATGAATTTCAGATTTGGTTTCAGACCACCCCTTTCACCCTTTCACGCCGTGGTCATTTTTCATTTTCGTTTTTTCATCCCCTTCTTCCAAGAGTCATAACTTTTTTATTTTTCTGTCCCCATAACCATATGAAGGCTTGTTTTTTTGTGGGACGAGTTGTATTTTTGAATGGCAGCATTGATTTTACCATATAGTGTACTGGAAAGCGGGAAAGCAAATTCCAAGTGCATTGAAATTGCAAAAAAAATGCAGTTCCACAATTGCTTTTTGGGTATTTTATTTACCATGTTCACTAAATGGTAAAACTGACCGAGCAATATGATTCTCCAGGTCAGTATTAGTTTGCAGATACCAAACATGTATAGTTTATTTTTTATTTAATTGGTGAAAAATAAATTCTGAAACTTGTATGAAAAATGTTTTTGCATTTGTCCCCATTTTCCAAGACCCGTAGCATTTCCATTTTTTGGGATTTGGAGCTGGGTGATGGCTTATTTTTGTGTTCCGAGCTGACATTTTTATTAATAACATTTTGCTGTAGATAGGATGTTTTGATCGCCTTTTATTGCAATGTTGCAGGAAGGTACGTGGCCGCAGTGTCAGCAGGATCCCTTATCAAATGGGTAATTAACCTTTTATCCATTTACAATTATATCTATACGTATAGTGTGCGCCAGAAACGTATTTGACACTTCACAGTAGACTCCGCATCACAGCGTCTCTGTTAGATTGCTCTCTTACCATTATTTGGTATAGAGTATGGAACAATCGGACATAGGAATGCTTGTTGGTGCTGTTGTCCGTTGTGAGATTATTATATAAAATTGATTGGTGGTCATCATCATAATTATGAAATCCTGATGAAGTCTTCGGTTCTCCTTTTAATAAACAATTTATTACAAGAGCCAATAACTAGATGGGTATACTGTTATCTTGGAACTGGTACTTTTTCTTTGTCTTTGGAAAAGGGCTCGCTCACACGAGCGAATAACATGGCCGAATGGTATGCGATGTTTTATCAGATAGCACTCCTCCCAGTCAGGGCCGTAATTAGAGTTTGTGCTGCCCTAGCCACTTTTCGTGCTGCCTCCCCCCATTGGCGAGCATGACTAATGCAGACACTGTCGGCAGTGACTTAGGCTACTTTCACATCAGCAATTTTCACCATTCGCGGCAGTTTTTCCGCATCTGTCACGTAACGGATCACTTACGGCAACACTGCGTTCGGCCTCATTCATTCCCTATGGGTCTTGCGGACATGTGCGGCACTTGCAGTTTTGCCGCGATCCCGCAAATGCGGTACTTGCAGCAACGGAAAAAAACGCTGCTAGCTGTGTTTTATTTGTCTCACCGCAAGTGCAAAACCGCAAGTGCCGAACATGTTCGCAAGTCCCATAGGGAATGAGTAAGGGGTCCGAATCTATGTGTATACCCATGTAGCTCTTTCAAAGACAATTCCAGCAATATTTTTGCATGTTCAGTCCGTTCATCTGAAATCGGTTTGCATACATATGCAAATCAGGGAGTAGATCTGTTGCTCCAGCTCTATACCCGCTCAGTGCCACCTCTTCCTGATCGACTTACAGCTCTTTTTTCCAGAAGGAAGCACATCATAGAGGCTGTCAGTGAAGGAGGTAGCACTCTGTGGGAAATAGAGCTGGAGTGAGAGAGGGGTAAGATTCACCATAGTCGTTAGGCATTATTTATATATCAATTGAAATGCTGATTTCTCAGTACAGCAAAACGGATCTGTTTCACTGATGTTTTTTTCACGGATCTGTACAGATCCGTCTCCATAGACATCCATGTTATTTGACTCAGAAAGCTACGGATCCACGTCTGTCCGTTTGTGTCGGCGTTTTTCAAGGCAGCCCAAAACCAGAGCAGTCTCCGATTCTGGGTGCATGAAAAAAACTGACACAAATGGATCAGAGACAAAACGAATAGAATAAAACGAATAACAAAGAATAGACACGGATCAGAAATGTAGCAGTGTGAAAGCCGCTAAGATGTTTTTGATTGAAAAAGCATTTGAATTCAGTAAATGTGGCCTCAGACTGGAGACACAAGGTGTGAGATGCATGCGAGATACTTGTATGAGCCTTACATGACTCACCTGGGACGTTTGCAGGAGGGAGCACGTCAGCTGTATGTGTTTCTATGCAGCTGACGCACTCACGTCCAGAGAGCCTGCTGCTGTCTCGGGTGATTCATGCGAGACTCATGCGAGTATCTTGTATGCCTCTCGGTCCGTGTTTCCAGCCTTAATGCTGCAAAATCAACAAATGACCATTGGAACATACTGTAGTGTATAAGTATGGTAAAAGAGCAGTCATTATTCCATGAAACGCTACAACTCCAGTTAACTGATCAGTGCTGGTGTCAATATTGATGGCCTATTATAAAGATAGGATATCAATATTACATCCTAAAATAAATCAATAAAAACAGATGTTTAGTGCATATGATGAGCATAGAAAGAGTTAATACACAATGCTGCCAGCAAAAATATTCTTGCATAGCTATTATGGCTGCATGGTGGCTCAGTGGTTAGCACTGTATATAGTGGCTCAGTAGTCAGCGCAACAGCTTTGTAGCACTGGGGTCTGGGGTTCAAATCCCAACAAGGATGACATCTGCAAAGGGTTTATATGTTCTCCCCGTGTTTGTGTGGGTTTCCTACCACACTCACAAGACCTACTAATAGGATGTTTAGATTGTGAGCCCCAATGGGGACAGTGTTGCTGATGTACTGTATGTAAAGCGCTGTGGATTTAATAGCGCGATATCAATGGATAAATATTATTCTTAATATTATGTCACAATACCAGGATTTGAGGATGTTCTGTTTCGAGGTCATAAGCTCTCTGATGCAATGTTGCTGCCTGTCTGACACAGTTCAATTCTTGGATGTGTGTCAGATTCGGAATTCCCTCATTTAAACCATTTTTTTTCCTTTCAGGCCTTTGGGTACTTAATATGGGTTTTTTGCCCCCAGTGGCCACAGGCGTTATTACATGTCTCAATGTGAAGCGAAAAAAGAAGAAATATGCAGCACTCACCGATATAGCTGAAAAACTGTGAGTCTTTATTTCACATAAATTCCATCAATAGATGTGTGGACATGCAGGACGTAAAAGGAATGCTAGGGGAGGGAGGTGCCGGACAACGGCCGTTTCGCGGTTACTCACTTCTACGGGTCCAGGATTTTATGTGAAATAAAGACGCGCAGTTTTTCAGCTATATCGGTGAGTGCTGCATATTTCTTCTTTTTTCGCTTCACATTGAACTATTCATGTTTTTTCATGCAAGCACCTCCATTTTTTGACTGAATTATATTCCGCAATACTTCAGATAAATAGCCTCCGTCTGTTAATGTGGTGATTTGTGTGCCCTAGTATGCCGTTCATCTGTTTGCTCTTTGCTGGTGTTATTACATGTCTGTTGTTTTTCCTGCTGATGTGACCACTCCTCCTTTTGCTATATAAGGTCACATGGTGTATCAGCTGGTGTTGGTTTTAGCAGGTCCTTTGTGGATTCCAACCACGGTGAAGTTAGCAGCTGGCTCTGAGGTGTTTAGCCACTGCTGTAAGCTGATCTGGTGCTGAACTCAGCTGCCCGGTGTTTGCAGCAGAGAAAGATGGTGAAGGTAGCAGCTGGCTCTGAGGTGTTGAGCCACTGCTGAAGATGGTGAAGGTAGCAGCTTGCTCTTAGGTGTCGAGCCACTGCTGAAAGCTAATCCGATGATAAACTCTGCTGCCCGGTGACTGCAGCAGAGAAAGGTAAGTCTTTTGTTGTTTCCCCGCGTTTGGTGTATTTTCCTTCGTGTGTATTAGTGCAGTGGTGGGACCAGTGTCCACACTATCCAGTTCCCTAGTAAGGGAAAGGTGCAGGGATAGTGAGGGATTCAGGTATCCTGATCGGCGACAGGTGAAGAGCATGTATAGGGAACGTTAGAAGTGTTCATGGACACTGACTCAGGGGAGTGTAGGAGGTCTCCATGTCCCCGTTCCCTATTGCAGGGCCCAACATTGTAACTGTTTCCCTGGTGTTCCCCTTTTGTCTTGTTGTTTTAGTTACCGACCTGCGGGTTGTGTCACACAGGACAGGTACACGTGACACGTTTGTCTTGTTGTTTCAGTTACCGATCTGTGGGTCGTGTCACACAGGACAGGTACACGTGACAGTTTATAACCAACCTTTACTCACTTTCTGTGGTGAGCCATGGGCCAGGTGCAGACCTGTGACCAATTGTTTCTGGTCCTCACTGAGGAGAGTGAGGTGCTGCACAGTGTGTTGGAGCAGCAGCAGCAGTTGTCGGGGTCTAGGGCCTCCCCTCTGGCTCAACCAGAACCCCAAAGTGCGGCTTTGGCAAATATGCCCCCTGTAGTACCTGCTAGGAGAAGGACTTGCTCATACATGCGGATGCACCCAGGCAGGAGGGAGGAGTTGGGGTCCCCAAGGTGCTGCCTGATGTGGTGAGGGGGCACATCCCTGTTATGAGCAGACTGATAATTTGGTCCGCGGGGCTCACGCCGAAACTTCTATACCTCCAAAGAAGCCGCCTTCCCGTGGTCGTGTGGGGGAAGACGACCAGGGAGAGTATATTTCCTTCTTCTTTCCCTTCCCAATTGCGGCTCTGGCAAAAATACCCCCTGTAGTACCTGGTAGGGTGCAGTACTTGCTCATACATTTGGACGCACCCACGCAGGTGGGGAGGAGTTGGTGTCCCCGTGGTGTTGCCTGATGTTCCCCGTGGTGTTCCCTAGCAAGGGATAGGTGCAGGGATAGTAAGGGATTCAGGTATCCTGATTGGCGACAGGTGAAGAGCCTGTATAGGGAACGTTAGGAGTGTTCAGGGATACTGAATCAGGGAAGTGCAGGAGGTCTCCACGTCTCCGTTCCCTATTGCAGGGCCCACTGTTGTAACTGTTTCCCCGGTGTTCCCCTTTTGTCTTGTTGTTTTAGTTACTGACCTGCAGGTCGTGTCACATAGGACAGGTACTCGTGACACTGTCTCGCTGTCTTCCTCTTTTGACACTGCAGTGTGGTGGACAAGAGGGCATTAACTGGTTAACAGCAAGAAGTATGGTGTCTGTACTGACTGAACTATAAACTATCCCCATACCATGTCCAGCAGACATTGGAGGATTACCGTATATACTCGTTTATAAGCCGATCCCCTTAATTTTGCCACAAAAAACTAGGAAAACTTATTGACTCGAGTATAAGCCTAGGGTGGAAAATGCAGCAGCTACTAGTGAATTTCAAAAATAAAAATAGATACCAATAAAAGTAAAATTAATTGAGACATCAGTAGGATAAATGTTTTTGAATAGCCATATTGAAACAGGAGCCCCATATAATGCTCCATACAGTTCATGATGGCCCCATATAATGCTCCAAACAGTTAGTGAAGGGCCACATAAGATGCTCCATACAAAATACACCCCATATAATGCTGCACAAAGGTTAATCATGGCCCCCTAACATGCTCCATAGATTATGCCCCCATTAGATGCTCCATAGATAATGTCCCCATAAAATGCTCTATAGATTATTCCCCCATAAGATGCTCCATAGATTATGCCACCATAAGATGTTCCATAGATTTTTTTCCCCATAAGATGTTCCATAGATTATGCCCCATATGCTGCCCCATAAAATGTTCCATAGAATAAGCCCCATAAGATGCTCCATTGAATATGCCCCCATATGCTGCCCCCATAAGATGCTCCACTGAATATGCCCCCATAAGATGCTCCACTGAATATACCCCCATATGCTGCCCCATAAGATGCTCCATTGAATATGCTTCCATGTGCTGCCTCCATAAGATTCTCCATTAAATATGCCCCCATATGCTGCCCCCTTAAGATGCCCCACTGAATATTCCCCATAAGATGCTCCACTGAATATGCCCCCATATGCTGCCCCCATAAGCTGCTCCACTGAATATGCCCCCATATGCTGCCCCCATAAGATGCTCCATTGAATATACCCCCATATGCTGCCCCCATAAGATGCTCCATTGAATATGCTTCCATATACTGCCCCCATAAGATGCTCCATTGAATATGCCCCCCATAAGATGCTCCATTGAATATGCCCCCATATGCTGCCCCCATAAGATGCTCCACTGAATATGCCCCCATATGCTGCCCCCATAAGATGCTCAACTGAATATGCCCCCATATGCTGCCCCCATAAGATGCTCCACTGAATATGCCCTCATATGCTGCCCCCATAAAATGCTCCACTGAATATGCCCCTATAAGATGCTCCACTGAATATGCCCTAACATGCTGCCCCCATAAGATGTTCCACTGAATATGCCCTCATATGCTGCCCCCATAAGATGCTCCACTGAGTATGCCCTCATATGCTGCCCCCATAAGTGGCTCCACTGAATATGCCCCCATAAGATGCTCCACTGAGTATGCCCTCATATGCTGCCCCCATAAGATGCTCCACTGAATATGCCCCCATAAGATGCTCCACTGAATATGCCCTCACATGCTGCCCCCATAAGATGCTCCACTGAATATGCCCTCATATGCTGCCCTCATAAGATGCTCCATAGATTATGCCCCCATAAGATGCTCCACTAAATATGCCCCCATATGCTGCCCCATAAGATGCTCCACTGAATATGCCCCCCATATGCTGCCCCCATAAGATGCTCCATAGATTATGCCCTCATCAGATGTTCCACTGAATATGCCTTCGTTTGCTGCCCTCATAAGATGCTCCATTGAATATGCCCCCATATGCTGCCCCCATAAGATGCTCCACTGTATATGCCCCCATATGCTGCCCCATAAGATGCTCCCATTGAATATGCCCCCATATGCTGCCCCCATAAGATGCTCCATATATTATGCCCCCATATGCTTCCCACATAAGATGCTCCATATATTATGCCCCCATATGCTGCCCACATAAGATGCCCCAGAGATTATGCCCCCATATATTGCTGCTGCCGCTACTGCAGGTGTTAAAAAAAAACTGCTCAGTCTCCCCCCGCCCCCCATTCTTCCCCCTGCTCACTGCCCCCCCGGCGCTCATCTCTCCCCCTGCTCATTGCCCCCCCGGCGCTCATCTCCCCCCCTGCTTATTGCCCCCCGGTGCTCATCTCCCCCCCTGCTCATTGTCCCCCGGTGCTCATCTCCCCCCCTGCTCATTGCCCCCCCGGCGCTCATCTCCCCCTGCTCATTGCCCCCAGCAACTCATCTCCCCCCCTGCTCATTGCCCCCGGCCCCATTCTCCCTCTGGCTCGTTCTCCATCCAGTTCGCTGCTCACCTGAGTCGTCACGCGGTCTGGTCCCTGCTCCTGCTGCATCGTGATCATGTGATTGTGTATGTATGTCTCTTCTTGTCTAGCCAGGCGCTGCTGGCGCCAGTATCTTGAGTTCTTCCTGTTTGTGTGAGGGTGCGGTCACGTGGTACCGCTCATTAAGGTCATGAATATGGGCGCCACGCCTATGAGAGTGGGGTGGCGTCCATACTCATGACCTTAATGAGCGGTACCACGTGACCGCACGCTCACACAAACAGGAAGAACAGATATCGGCGCAGGACCATTGGAGCTGCAGCAGGCATCCCTGGAACAAAAAAAAATTACCTTGCTCAGGTGCCGCCCTCCCGCAAAGTCCGGCACCAGGCACGGGCCCTCCAGTGCCTAATGGCAAATATGGCCCTGTCCCCAGTGTTATTCTATGGGGCAGTACAGATCAGCAATTCTTTTCTCCTACTTATTCCGTATGAGAAAACAATCACAGCGTGCTGCAAGTGCATCCAAGAATGGGATCACGCACCCATACAAGTCTATGGGTAAGTGTGAAACATTGGAGTGCGTTCGGATGTCATCCCAGTCCGATATACGCCGACAGAGGCAATGGAGGAGATGCAGGAGTTACTTTTATCGTCTTCTCCCCACCTGTACTGCAATTCTCTTATGCCAGAGAATTGAAGCATGGTGCACTAACCTTGGCTCACGCTTGCAGCAGAGTTGTCATTTGCATAATCGACACAGATTCTCTCGTAAAAGAGAACATGCGCTCCTGTCACCCCGGCCTAAGGTGACGTTCACAAGTTCAGTATTTGGTCAGTATTTTACCTCAGTATTCGTTAGCAGAAATTAGGAGAGGAACAGTATAAAGCCACGTTCACACGGTCAGTATGTGGTCAGTATTTTACATCAATATTTGTAGCTAAAACAGGAGAGGAACATTCAGAGAAAAAGTATAATAGAAACACGTCACCACTTCTGTATTTATCACCCACTCCTGGTTTTGACTTACAAATACTGATATAAAATACTGACTAAATAGTGAACGTGTGAACGTGGCCTAAAGATGATTTTGAATGTGGACTGTCTGTGTGTATGTAATAGTATATTGTGGTGTGAGGTGTAACGGGCTGGGTGGTGGAACCATTGCGCCAAAGCCCAAGGAAGACCTGGAGGGGTGCGACTAGGAGCCTCACTCAATCTGACCTCCAACATGCAGCAGCTAACGACACCGAGAACCGAGGAGAGACAAGGGAGGTGATCCAGATGCTACTCCAGGAATGACCGTTGGTGTATGGCAGCTGACCTCTAAGAACGGCTAGCAGGGATTGCTGGGGGAAATATCCAACAGATGCAGACAGGCAGAGAAGATGACAGGAACTGCAGGTGCAGACATGACAAGCTCAGGTGGGTGCCGCAGGCTCGGCTGTCGTTTTGTTGAGCACTGGTGGGTGCAACTGGTTCGACTGCTATCGAAGTGAGCACTGGCAAGTGTGGCTAGCTCGGCTGTCGCTTAGGTGATCACTGGTGGGTGCAACCGACAAAAATGCAAACACTGGGACCCGAGAACTGTCAAGAGTGTTAGGAACAAACTCACAACATTGCTCAGGCACCATGTTGGAGCAGGCGCTTTAAATAGTAAGTGACCTCCAGCTATTGGCTGGGGACACTTTAGAGGAACTTTGCGGCCTCCTTAAGAAAGAGAAAGTGTGCGGGCGCACCCTAAGCACAGTGACTGGAGACTTCCTAGGAGTGCACGCACCCTGGGCAGCAGCAGTCCTGGAAGGAGCAGGATGAGAGCCTCGGCGGTGAGTACGCTAGTGTTTCTGCAGGGAGAGAGGGACTGCAGGCAGAGATGCCGGCACTACATAAGGATTACGTGTGGTTAGAACAGTTTGAGTGTAAAATCATATTCTGATGGTTGGGGCACATCTATCAAATCTGTAAGAACTGTCGCATATCTGTATTAAGGAATTCCATTTGTCTTTTCTGTTTTAGGGGAACAAACAATTGAAATTAATACGCAAAATCAAACCATTGTATAAGGGCTCATTCACACTTACATGTTTAAACACATACATGAAAAAAGTATTCTGGTGTCATCTGTTATTGTTAGTAATATCTATTATGATCATTAATATGTAGTAAGCGTTGGTGTATTTCCAAATGTACCTTGTTTCCCCGAAAATAGGGCGCCCCCTGAAAGTATGGCATTCTAGGGGGAGCACTCTGTCTGCTAATATAAGGCACCTCCCCGAAAATAAGGCATACCTTGTTCTGTGCATGCGGCATGCAGTTGTGTCTCGCTCGTGACCGCCACTGCAGCCGCGCTGTTCGCAGGAGTTAATCACAGCCTTGGAGCTGTGTGCCGATCTCCGCCCATGAGCCCTGCGCCAATCACAGCGCAGGAACCATGGGCCAGCTGACGTCATCCATTGCCTCTGATTGTTCCTGGGCTGTGATTGGCCCAGGGCTCCTGCGCTCTGATTGGCCCAGGGCTCCTGCGCTCTGATTGGCCCAGGGCTCCTGCACTCTGATTGGCCCAGGGCTCCTGCACCACCAAAGCACTGAAAGCAGCACCGCGGAAGAAACCAGTAAGAAAGTGAAAGTGTGTGTGTCTGTGTATGGGAGTGTGTGTGTGTCTGTGTAAGGGTGTGCGTGTGTGTATGGTACACACATGGGAGGCTGCAATCGGATACTGTGATTATGGGAGGTTGCAGTGGGATACCGGGATGATGGGAGGCTGCAGTGGGATGATGTGGGATGATGGAAGGCTGCAATACCGTACTGTAGAATGATGGGGCTGTAATGGAATGATGGGGGTGCTGTATTGAGGACTGTAAAGGGATGATGAGGGCTGCAATGGGATGATGGGAATATTTGGGGCTGCAAAATGATGATGGGGCTGCTACGGTAAAGGAACTGCTGTGGGTGATTGTTACGGTAGTGGTACAGTGTCCAGAAAGTGTGTGGGAGCCATTTTAGGGCCCTTATGTTTTGTGGCCCTGTGTGGGAGTATATTTTACCCCTAGACATGAGCGCTTAAAGAGCGAGCTATTCCGACGAGTACAAAAGAGGAATCGTGGAAGAATCTTGGGGCAAAAATCTTACTGAATTCTGCAAAGAGAAAATGTTGAGTGTCCGATTGGTCCAAAAATGGCGAGCAGATTACGGTAACCTCAGTCAACAAGTGGACAGTGGAAATGCTAAAAAGCCCAAGGTTGGATCTGGTCGGCAATCATTATATTCCGAGCTGGAAGACCTGATCTGTGAGTGGGTTGCTGACAGGAGAGTAAAGACATTGGTTGTGACTAGGGCTCAGATTCAAGAATTTGCCCTTGCAATGGCACCACAGTTTGAAATTGCCCCTGAAGAATTCAAGGCATCACAACACTGGCTGGATAACTTCCTTCAACGAAGTGAACTGTCTTTGTGAAGATCCACAGCACTCTTTAGGCTGAAAGAGGCTGAAATTATTAAACGCGCATTTGCATTCAGGACCTTTGTTGATGACGCTGACTTCTCTAAATACAATCTTTCCAACATGATAGCCATGGATGAAACTGCAGTGTTTATGGGCCAAGCATCTCAAACAACAATTGAACAACGAGGTGCCTCCTCAGTGTATGTTCCCTCCACTGCTTATGAAAGTGCACGTGTTACCTGTATTTTGGCGATGCGTCTGGATGGCACTTACTCATTTCAAAGGGCAAGAAAGACAAGATTGAACGTGTTTCAGGCATTTATATTCTTGAAACTGAAAAAGCCTGGGAAACACAAGCAGTTATAAAGAAGTGGGTCGATTTAATGCTGCCGCTTGCTATGCAAGGGAGCCAAAGAGGCATGCTGATCTGGGATGCAGCCAGCACACACCGCACCAAAGACATGAAGAACTTCCTTCATGAGAGAAAAATAGATCAAATAATGATTCCTGCAGGAATAATGGCTTATCTCCAGTCTCTTGATATCGCCATTAACAAGCCATTCAAGGACAATTTGCGTGTGGAATTCAATGACTACATTGAAAATAGAATGGAGAGAAATCAACGTGGAAACTTTGTGAAACCTAAACTGCCAGAGATTGTGACTTGGGTGAAGAATTCATGGGAGAAAATCACTGACACTTGCATTGCAAATGCACTACGAACAGGCTACCTGACAAGAAGTGCTCATTTAAGGACAGTGCTATTGCTAGACATGAGAGATATGGGCCAATGATTCTGAAATTAATGGAGTCACAAGAAATTCCACAGGAACTTCAGAGTTTGGATTGTTATGATAATGTTCCAGAAGATGATGACATGGTTGTCACTGAATAAATCTTGTTTTGTTTTATTAAATATTGAGATCAGTAAATGAATCATTGTTCGTTGTTTTGCATGTTGTACATGGAAATACCGTAATTATACGGTAGTAACAAGAAATTCTTGATACGATTCGCAGCTTATTTGATTCTGCTGTTTTGTGATGACTACTGTTGTTCAGCATACGGTGGTATGTTAATAAATGTTAATTTTTTCGTTCAAAAAAAATTTGTAAATTCTTTTCCTTGAGAAAATAAGACACCCCCCCGAAAATAAGACATGGTGCAACTTTCGGAGCAAAAATTAATATAAGACAGTGCCTTATTTTCGGGGAAACAGGGTATGTACTTGACTTTGTTGTGTTACAGTGTTTATATACAAAAACACATCACAGAAAATAGCCTCACCAGACCTTGTCTAATGACTAATGCACTAGCAGGATGCAGCAGGCTCCCAAAGATAAAGGCTGGAGCAGCGCAGGTGCCCTCCACTGATGAGAACAGCCACCCTATCACTATAGCAGTGATGATGAAGGTGTTAGCTGCCTAGAGGAAAATAGCACACAGATGGAGCTTGCTTAGGACATAAGTCACACAGGAAAGTGACTGGATGACAGCCTATTTAAAAACGCCTATAATGGAAAGCGTTGACGTTGGATTGTGAGCTTATCTGTTTTGGCCAAAATAGTAACCAATACCTCATTGAATGCATTTATTATATGCATTTGTTTGTATCTTTTTATTGCACCTTTTATCATTTTTTGCAGGATGCAGCTGGGCTCCTTTTTGATGGCTGTGTTTTTTCCGTGTGATGCATATATAGTGCTGGACCATTATAGGCGTTTTTAAATAGGCTGCTCCAGCCTTTATCTTTGGGAGCCTGCTGCATCTTGCTAGTGCATTAGTCATTGGACAAGGTTTGGTGAGGCTATTTTCTATGATGTGTTTTTGCTAAAATTTACAGGATTTGTAAGTCCTTTTTTCCCTGTCTGTGAGCTTTGAATTGATGCTTAGTGAGTCAAAATGAGAAAACAAATCCAGAAAATCACCTTGTCTGAATTTGCAAGATTTATTTTGCAAATCATGGTGGAAAATAAATATTTGGTCATTAACAAAAGTTCATCTCAATATTTTGTTATATATCCTTTGTTGGCAATGACAGAGGTCAAACGTTTTCTGTAAGTCTTCACAAGGTTGGCACACACTGTTGTTGGTATGTTGGTCCATTCCTCCATGCAGATCTCCTCTAGAGCAGTGATGTTTTGGGCCTGTCGCTGGGCAACACGGACTTTCAAATCCCTCCAAAGGATTTCTATGGGGCTGAGATCTGGAGACTGGCTAGGCCACTCCAGGACCGTCATATGCTTCTTACAAAGCCACTCCTTCATTGCCCTGGTGGTGTGCTTAGGATCATTATCATGCTGAAAGACCCATCGATGTTTCATCTTCAATGCCCTTGCTGACGGAAGGAGGTTTGCACTCAAAATATCACGATACATGGCCCATTCATTCTTTCATGTACATGGATCAGTCGTGCTGGTCCCTTTGCAGAGAAACAGCCCCAAAGCATGATGTTGCCACCCCCATGCTTCACAGTAGGTATGTTGTTCTTTGGATGCAACTCAGCACTCTGTCTCCTCCAAACACAACAAGTTTTGTTTCTACCTAACAGTTCTACCTTGGTTTCATCAGACCATATGACATTCTCCCAATACTCTTTGGGATAATCCAAATGCTCTCTAGCAAAATTCAGATGGGCCCGGACATGTTCTGTCTTAATCAGTGGGCCAGTCTGGCACTACAGGATTTGTGTCCCTGGCAACGTAGTGTGTTACTGATGGTAGCCTCTGTTACGGTGGTCCCAGCTCTATGCAGGTCATTCACGAGGTTCCTCCATGTGGTTCTGGGATTTTTGCTCACCGTTCTTGTGATCACTTTGATCCAGATTGAGGGAGATTATTAGCGGTCTTGTATGTCTTCCATTTTCTTATTATTGCTCCCACAGTTCATTTCATCACCCCAAGCTGCTTGCCTGTTGCAGATTCAGTCTTCCCAGCCTGGTGCAGTGTTAGGCTGGCGGAACGCACCAAATAATAATGAGGTGCGTTCGCAGCCTGGGGTCCATGTCAAGGGAGTTTCAGTCTTCCAATTAGAAATCGTCCAGACCTGAATAAGTAAGATGCTTCTTTATTGGACATGCCGGCATGGAGAGAGAATGACGACCACACCAGGTGTGGGCCGTCCTCTGTCTAACTCAATACATATTCTTAAGAGTTTAAATAGCAAAACCCAAAGGGTGTTGAAACATATTGCGTTTGCAGAATAGTAAATACAATTTGCTTAGCATTGGGCTATCCTTATCTCTGTTAACAGAGAAGTCACGCAAGACAAGGAAAACCTGCTAACGTTCACAAAAAGTAACACCAAAAAGTAACACCCATGTCTTTACAATACAGTCAGCTGAAAAGAGTTTCAAAGTCTTAAGCAAAAATAAATGGCATATATGCAGCCATGTGCATAGATATATATATATATATATATATATATACATACACACACATATATATATATATACACACATACACACTCATACATACATACACGCATGGGTATATATATATATATATATATATATATGTATATATATATATATATATACACATACACCCATGCACACAAAAGAAAGGACTTTATTACAATTATTATAACATTCCCTCATCTTGTAATAAAATCATTTATCTGTACACATTGGGGACAGATTTCTTTTTGTCAGATTTCACAGAAGATCTTCATATAATCTAGAGTGAGAGTAATATGTATATTTATCATTAAGTCCAAAAATTTTCATTCTTTCGTTGGATTCCAAGGTCTCCATTCCTTGATACATAGTTTTTGTTATGGCAGAGTCAATCAGTCTTTGAACAAGTCCTCTAATGCATAGAATAGCACCGCATCCACAAACAATCAGCTCTCCGGCCACGATGGTAAGAGATGTCAGCGCAGAAGTGAATAATCCGGACCATTTCCGAAACCATCCTTCAATCCAGGAATATGTCGTCATATCCAGAGTTCCCAGCTAATTCATTAGACAGGGCAGTCAGTCCATCAAGAGCTTTGAAGATACTTCCATCAGGATCTGTATCAGGGATAAAGGGTGCAACAAAAATCCTCCAAACATTTTATATACATCTCCCTTTTCTGCTACTAACTTGTCTAATGCCATCCTATTCTGTCAAGCCATGAGAGGAGTTGGTCCTAATTGCTCAGCTATCCCTTTAACTGCATCTCGGGTATAATTAATAAATCTCTGCTGGTTCTAGTATAAGTAGTTTATCCAATCTACATTCATTTTTATAATCACCCACCAAATTATGGATTCCCACCCGGCTGTTACCTGGATCCTAGCCTTGTACTCGTTGGGCACTCCCCTGGGAACTCCAATGTCATCTCTGTAGATACTAGAATGGAAGGATCCTTGCAGAGCTTCACATTTCTGTCTCTTCCCACTACGTACCTTTGGCCATATCCCTGTTGACAACAGGTGGAACGGCATGATTGGCTGGACCACCGCACAATCCCGTCGGGAACCATGTGGTAGTCTGGCTCTTATGCTTTTATCACCGCATAACCACCATACATCTGCTCTCAGGGTAGTGTGGTCTGACCATATGGCTGAGTACTTGGCCCTGTTGGAGACAATGATCCATTCTCTACAAGAGTCGCCTTGGAGCTCTCCGAAGTCGTGTCCATGCCCTGGAAGACTAAAACAAGTATAGTTACCAGGATTAGCAATCACCTGTGGTGGGAGATCCGGTTTCTCAAGTGGAGGATATAAAAATGATAACATTTTACATTTTCCTTCCCTTTCTGAGCAGACATAAGTTTTACTATATAACTTAATTTTTTAAGCTTTTTGCAATGTATTTAAGCCATTCTAACCATTCATTCTTCTCCTCCTCACAGCCTCTCTCTAGAGCTAGTTTATCTTCATAAGTTAGGTTAGACAATCTATGAACCCTATAGACTCTGTTAGGGTTAATTTCTGACATACCTTCCTTGGGTCTATGTATGCTATTATTCTGAACTTCTATGTAGAAATGTCCTATTGGGTCTGTTCCTGACATATCAGCTCCTATAACCTTTGATCCCTCATCTTAGGGTTTTTTAAAAGTTCTCAGTAGCTGATTACAATTATTCTTATTTGTGTAAGGGGATCTCCTTTTTCCTAATGGAGAATCAGGCTTTAAATCTATGTAGCCGTAAGGCTTATACCTATAGTCTTGGACTACAATTGTCCATGCTGCTTTACTCCAGTCACACACATCCATCCCCTCTGTTATTAGAGCTCATAACACAAACATACTTATCAGACTCTGCTAGTTTCACAGCTTGTTCCCTATCTCTGCATCATTTATACAACAGACAGAAATCCACTAACATGGCAGCCTCCTGCCCAATTTCAAAAGTAAGATTGAAAGTCTTAAATCTGAAACCATTCTACCACCCTGGACTTTCCTCTCCTGCTGGGTCTATTACTCTCCACTCTCCCATCACCATGGTCACAAAGAATATACATGTGACTAACCCTGATGTACACATCCTAGATCTGACCGTCTTGTCCGGGTAGGGGGATGAATGGGAGACTTCACCAGTTTGCGACAAGCTTTCCCTTGTGGAAAACCTCCCTTTGTAGCTGGACTTTGACAAGCAAGTCAGATCCTACTCTGTCCCTACCTGTCTGACAAGTTTACAGTATGAGAGATGGATCCAAGAATCTTGACCGCAGTAGGAGTAGTCCACAGGACTTGGTAGGGACCTTCCCACTTAGGATGGTGCTGGTGTCTCTTCTTTATCACCTTCACAAGGACCCAGTCTGCAGGTTTCACGATCTCAGGTTTTGTTAGTGGGTTTTCCTGGAACAAAACTACGAGTAGAAACTTCTTTGTGAGTTAATATCTTAGCCATATATTCTGCTAATGTACAATCACCTTCCTCATCTATCCTTCTAAAGGATTTTAGCTGAGGTAACAGAAAAGATCTCCCGTATATGATTTCAAAGGCTGTCAGCACTACCAATTTCCGTGTGACATACATATTTAGTACAACCCATAGGAGACAGTACAACCAATTTTTCATGTTTCCTGCATGGTCTTTGTCAACCTATTTTTCAAGCTCCCACTGTGTCTCCCAACCAGTCCGGCTGACTGAGGATGACAGGCACAGCGGTTTCCCAACTCAATTGACAATGTTTTAGGTAATAATAACATTACTTACTTTACTATATATTTTCTGGAACCCCAAATCTGGGTATGATTTCCTTTAGAAGGGCCTTCGGTACCATTAATGCATCAGGGTGGACAGCTTCAATCCACCTGCTGAAAGCATCCATAATAACAAGGCTGGACTTTTTCCCTCACACTTGTTCAATAAAATCCATACAAATGTGTTGGAATAAGTATTGAGGGTGAGGACATTGTCCTCTCTCTGGTCTCAGATTCCCTTAGGAATTATTTTTGCACAAGTAATGCAGATTAAACAAAAATTTTAATAGTAAAGCCATACACCATAACTACATAAGATATGACCTCTACCATCCCTCCTGTTGAGACATAGCTTATGCCATGGCTCAATACTGTGACATATCTCAAGAGGTTACTGGGCAGTTTATACATATAGGTCATCTTTAAAAATAACCCAATTGATTACCAATTTTTTTTTCTTTCTTTTTTTAAGTACTAATAGCATGTCATCCACATATAAGAGCATCTGGCTACCTTCTGGTGACTCACATTAAGCTAGGTTAGCCGATTTTACCTGGAAACAATAGTAGGTGATTCACCGTACCCTTGTGGGATACTGGTGAATGTATACCTGCTCCCCTTATATGTGAATACAAACCAAACCTGGCTATCTGGATGTACCAGGATGCTGAAGAAGACATTACTGAGATCACTGTAAAGACCTGAAGTTCCGGCCTCCAGTCATTCAGCAGAGTATGGGGGGTCTGGCACTGTGGGGGCTCTTGTTATCACAGCCTCGTTTACAGATGGGGGTGCCCTCCCTACTGGAAACAAGACTGTGTTACAAGGTGAGATGGACAGGGTATAATCACCTCTTTCATCAATCCCACATCTGTAGGTCATGAGGACCACAAAGATTCTGGGTATGTGGTCAATTCTTCCTCTAATTCTAGGAAAGAATCAGCATTTCTCACTCGTTCCCCTGCCTCCCTGCAGGTGGACACTGGGTTTAGAAATGGTGTTCCACTTTAGTACCTGTGAACATGCCTGCAGTCTGGCATTGTAAAATGAGCCATCACCCAAATCCTCCCATTGTTACTTTCCTTACACTCCAACAAAATCACCAAGGAATTTCCATGTTCTACCTTTACATCTGGAGAGGGAAATATGTGGCACAGTACCTCTAAAAAGTAAAAACAACAATTTAATTTGTTCTGACAGTTTACAACTGATGGCACAGTTCCCTTTATAATTCCAGTATATGGTGTGCAAAGAACAATCTAGAGCATGAAAATTCCCATATTTTATATCAGGACCCCTGAAATACCTGTAGTACATGGAGCAGTGTAGTTCTTCAGGTGTGTGAAAATCTACATCTATTGCTTCCTTGATGAAGGACTCAGTAACTGAGGATGGTCCTGCAGTTATTAGATCTAGACTGTCATAGTATCTAGATTCCCCATACCCCTGGAGCACCATTGTCTCAGCCATGGATTTCACCTATAGTCCTGCAGCAGTAGGAATTATTCCCGGGCTCAGGGCTTGCATCATATCCCTCCCACACAGCTGATAATATAATTTGTGTAATTGCACTTTTACCTGTGCCGAGAGCCCGGTGTCTCCACAGGCGTAGACAATGGTTCTCTGTGTCTTACCACTTGCTCCTTTTACCATTATGCAGGCAGCAGACAGTCCAATAGTCGGTATCTCTTCTTTAATGTACTAAGGTTCTAGTGGCTCCTGAATCAACAAGAAAAGTGACCTCATGGCTTTCCCACAAGGATGGTTACTTCTGAAAATACAGTGTTTTTTATAAATGTATTTCTACTTTAGCCAAATTAAATATTTCCTCTCTTTACACATTTCTTGTACCAAATTTTAAACTAAGTTTATCATCAAATGCAACCCATCTGTCAAAAGACACATTCAAGGTCTTCTAGTGGCCCCTTCTTATCTCAAAACCACAAACACATTCCACAACAATCCTCATGTTAACAGCTTATCTCCCACCTCAGGACTGTTTGCTCTGGGTGGTGCCTACTCCTAGTTTTTTTAAAGACTAAAAAGATATTGTCAGCGATATAGAATTTTCACTCTCTATTTGTTACAATATATAAGAGTTAAGGGCCAGTCACACTAAGGCTACTTTCACACATCAGTTTTTTGCCGTCAGGCAGGATCCGGCTATTTTTAGAAAAAACGGATCCGGCATAAATTTTGGAGAACTGTAGAAACGGATCCGTTTTTTTGCTGGATCCGTCTAGCAGGTTATATCTGTTCCTGGGGGCTGGCCAATTGGATCTGAGCATGCGCAGACTTAAAAAAACCGGATCCGGTGGCTGGATCCGTCTTTTTCTGGATCCGGCGCATTCCGGCGCCCATAGACTTTCATTGTAGCAAAAAGCTGGAAGCGCCGGATCCGGCGCTTCCGGCTTTTTCGCCGGAGACAAAAAACGTTACAGTAGCCGTTTTTTCCAGACGCCGGAATGAGACAAGTTGCCGGATCCGGCAAAAAACGGATGAAACGCAATGCCATCCGGCACGATCCGGCGCTAATGCAAGTCAATGGGGAAAAACTGGATCCGGTTTTACAAAAAAAAGCTGGATCGCGCCTGAAGGCAAAAAACTGATGTGTGAAAGAGGCCTAAGAGATATCGCTAGCAATATCGCTATAACTAGTGACGTTATAGCGATATTGCTAGCGATATCTCTGTGTCTGATACTTACCTGCGACCCGCTCCCCCGCTGTTATCGCTGATCGCTAGAGTTGAGCGATACCGTCCGATACTTCAAAGTATCGGATCGGAATGGATCGGCCGATCTTTAAAAAAAGTATCGGTATCGCCGATTCCGATACCGGAAGTCCCATTCAAGTCTATGGGACTTCCGGTATCGGAATAAGAAAAACCCTGTTTTTGCCTTGTACAGCCTCTCTGGGGTCTGTACGGGCCTTTCGGGGGGCTGTGCCGGCCTGCCAGGGGGTCTGTGCAGGCTCCGGTGGTCTGTGCCGGCCTGCCGGGGGGCTGTGCAGGCTCCGGTGGGCTGTGCCGGCCTGCCGGGGGGCTGTGCCGGCCTGCCGGGGGGCTGTGCAGGCTCCGGGGGGCTGTGCCGGCCTGCCGGGGGGCTGTGCCGGCCTGCCGGTGGTCTGTGCAGGCTCCGGGGGGCTGTGCCGGCCTGCCGGTGGTCTGTGCAGGCTTCGGGGGTCTGTGCAGGCATCGTCCGATGGGACTACAAGTCCCATCGGGCGATGCCTGCTACCATGACAGTGATTGACATATTAGTCAATGATGGGACAGTAGTAGTCCCATCATCCGGCTAATGTGTTGAATGTAAAAAAAAAAAAAAAAAAAAAAAAAATTACATGCTACATACATACAACATGCATACTACATACATGCTACATTCATACTACATACTACATACATGCTACATTCATACTACATATATACTACATGCAACATACACACTACATATATACTACATACATACTACATATATACTACATGCATGCTACATACATACTGCATGCTACATACATACTACATGCTACATACATACCACATACAGTGGGGAAAAAAAGTATTTAGTCAGTCAGCAATAGTGCAAGTTCCACCACTTAAAAAGATGAGAGGCGTCTGTAATTTACATCATAGGTAGACCTCAACTATGGGAGACAAACTGAGAAAAAAAAATCCAGAAAATCACATTGTCTGTTTTTTTTTCATTTTATTTGCATATTATGGTGGAAAATAAGTATTTGGTCAGAAACAAGCAATCAAGATTTCTGGCTCTCACAGACCTGTAACTTCTTCTTTAAGAGTCTCCTCTTTCCTCCACTCATTACCTGTAGTAATGGCACCTGTTTAAACTTGTTATCAGTATAAAAAGACACCTGTGCACACCCTCAAACAGTCTGACTCCAAACTCCACTATGGTGAAGACCAAAGAGCTGTCAAAGGACACCAGAAACAAAATTGTAGCCCTGCACCAGGCTGCGAAGACTGAATCTGCAATAGCCAACCAGCTTGGAGTGAAGAAATCAACTGTGGGAGCAATAATTAGAAAATGGAAGACATACAAGACCACTGATAATCTCCCTCGATCTGGTGCTCCACGCAAAATCCCACGCCGTGGGGTCAGAATGATCACAAGAACGGTGAGCAAAAATCCCAGAACCACGCGGGGGGACCTAGTGAATGAACTGCAGAGAGCTGGGACCAATGTAACAAGGCCTACCATAAGTAACACACTACGCCACCATGGACTCAGATCCTGCAGTGCCAGACGTGTCCCACTGCTTAAGCCTGTACATGTCCGGGCCCGTCTGAAGTTTGCTAGAGAGCATTTGGATGATTCAGAGGAGTTTTGGGAGAATGTCCTATGGTCTGATAAAACCAAACTGGAACTGTTTGGTAGAAACACAACTTGTCGTGTTTGGAGGAAAAAGAATACTGAGTTGCATCCATCAAACACCATACCTACTGTAAAGCATGGTGGTGGAAACATCATGCTTTGGGGCTGTTTCTCTGCAAAGGGGCCAGGACGACTGATCCGGGTACATGAAAGAATGAATGGGGCCATGTATCGTGAGATTTTGAGTGCAAACCTCCTTCCATCAGCAAGGGCATTGAAGATGAAACGTGGCTGGGTCTTTCAACATGACAATGATCCAAAGCACACCGCCAGGGCAACGAAGAAGTGGCTTCGTAAGAAGCACTTCAAGGTCCTGGAGTGGCCTAGCCAGTCTCCAGATCTCAACCCTATAGAAAACCTTTGGAGGGAGTTGAAAGTCCGTGTTGCCAAGCGAAAAGCCAAAAACATCACTGCTCTAGAGGAGATCTGCATGGAGGAATGGGCCAACATACCAACAACAGTGTGTGGCAACCTTGTGAAGACTTACAGAAAACGTTTGACCTCTGTCATTGCCAACAAAGGATATATCACAAAGTATTGAGATGAAATTTTGTTTCTGACCAAATACTTATTTTCCACCATAATATGCAAATAAAATGGAAAAAAAAACAGACAATGTGATTTTCTGGATTTTTTTTTCTCAGTTTGTCTCCCATAGTTGAGGTCTACCTATGATGTAAATTACAGACGCCTCTCATCTTTTTAAGTGGTGGAACTTGCACTATTGCTGACTGACTAAATACTTTTTTTCCCCACTGTATATACTACATACATACTACATGCATGCTACATACATACCACATACATACTACATACATACTACATACATACTACATGCATGCTACATGCATGCTACATGCTACATACATAACACATATATACTACATGCATGCTACATACATACT
This sequence comes from Dendrobates tinctorius, assembly GCF_039654945.1. Lineage (NCBI taxonomy): Eukaryota > Metazoa > Chordata > Amphibia > Anura > Dendrobatidae > Dendrobates > Dendrobates tinctorius. Next base: position 24,646,467 of record NW_027361757.1, read on the forward strand.
ACATGCTACATACATACCACATACATACTACATGCATGCTACATACATACTACATGCATGCTACATACATACTACATGCTACATACATACTACATATATACTACATGCATGCTACATACATACTACATGCTACATACATACTACATATATACTACATGCATGCTACATACATACTACATGCTACATACATACTACATATATACTACATGCATGCTACATACATACTACATGCTACATACATACTACATATATACTACATGCATGCTACATACATACTACATGCTACATACATACTACATATATACTACATGCATGCTACATACATACTACATGCTACATACATACTACATATATACTACATGCATGCTACATACATACTACATGCTACATACATACTACATATATACTACATGCATGCTACATACATACTACATGCTACATACATACCACATACATACTACATATATACTACATGCATGCTACATACATACTGCATGCTACATGCATGCTACATACATACTACATACATACTACATGCTACATACATACCACATATATACTACATACATACAATACATTCATACAATACATACATAGACATACAGTACATATAACATAGAGTAACATACTTACCAATACTTGTCACATTGTTCCCCGAAGCCATTGTCTTTTCCGGAATAAATATTAACATAACAAACCACAAAAATACTCACCCACGATCCGAAGCAGTCCACGAGTGTGTCCCACGACGATCTTGGGTAGAGAACTGCAGCATCAGCTGATGCTGCCGTTCTCTACGGGCTGCAGGAATCCAATGACGGAAGGTAGGTATCCTTCCGCACTGTATTCCTCCGCCACTTAAAAAAAAAAAAAAGTCCCTAGTCTCACTTTATGCCATTGCTGTGTGGGAATTTCCCACACAGCAATGGCATAAAGTGAGACTAGGGACTTTTTTTTTTTTAAGTGGCGGAGGAATACAGTGCGGAAGGATACCTACCTTCCGTCATTGGATTCCTGCAGCCCGTAGAGAACGGCAGCATCATCTGATGCTGCAGTTCTCTACCCAAGATCGTCGTGGGACACACTCGTGGACTGCTTCGGATCGTGGGTGAGTATTTTTGTGGTTTGCTATGTTAATATTTATTCCGGAAAAGACAATGGCTTCGGGGAACAATGTGACAAGTATTGGTAAGTATGTTACTCTATGTTATATGTACTGTATGTCTATGTATGTATTGTATGAATGTATTGTATGTATGTAGTATATATGTGGTATGTATGTAGCATGTAGTATGTATGTAGTATGTATGTAGCATGCATGTAGCATGCAATATGTATGTAGCATGCATGTAGTATATATGTAGTATGTATGTAGCATGCATGTAGTATATATGTAGTATGTATGTAGCATGTATGTAGTATGTATGTGGTATGTATGTAGCATGTAGTATGTATGTAGCATGCATGTAGTATATATGTAGTATGTATGTAGCATGTAGTATGTATGTAGTATGTATGTAGTATGTATGTGGTATGTATGTAGCATGTAGTATGTATGTAGCATGCATGTAGCATGCATGTAGCATGCATGTAGTATGTATGTAGTATGTATGTAGCATGCATGTAGTATGTATGTAGTATGTATGTAGCATGCAGTATGTATGTAGCATGTATGTAGTATGTATGTAGTATATATGTAGTATGTATGTAGCATGTAGTATGTATGTAGCATGTAGTATGTATGTAGCATGCATGTAGTATATATGTAGTATGTATGTAGCATGTAGTATGTATGTAGCATGCATGTAGTATATATGTAGTATGTATGTAGCATGTAGTATGTATGTAGCATGTAGTATGTATGTAGCATGCATGTAGTATGTATGTAGTATGTATGTAGTATTTTTTTTTTTTTTTAACATTTAACACATTAGCCGGATGATGGGACTACTACTGTCCCATCATTGGCTAATGTGTCAATCACTGTCATGGTAGCAGGCATCGCCAGATGGGACTTGTAGTCCCATCGGACGATGCTTGCACAGACCCCCGGACATCAGCACAGCCCCCCGGCAGGCCGGCACAGCCCCCCGGCAGGCCGGTACAGACCCCCACAGGGTGCACAGACCACCGGCAGGCCGGCACAGCCCCCCGGCAGGCCGGTACAGACCCCCACAGGGTGCACAGACCACCGGCAGGCCAGCACAGCCCCCCGGCAGGCCGGTACAGACCCCCACAGGGTGCACAGACCACCGGCAGGCCGGTACAGACCCCGGGCAGTCCACACAGCCCCCCGGCAGGCCGGCAGAGACCCCCGGAAGGCCCGAAATGAGGGCGCATCATGATGCGCACACACCGCGCATCATGATGACGCCAGGCTGTCAATCAACTTTGAACTTCCGATTCCGATGCCGACTTCCGATATTGAAAAAAATATCGGAAGTCGGTATCGGAATTCCGATACAGCAAGTATCGGCCGATACCCGATACTTGCGGTATCGGAATGCTCAACACTACTGATCGCGCAAGAACATCCAGGACTGTTTCTCGTCGTCAGCTTCCAGCGGCGCTTCCTGCTGTGAGGACGAGCGACACGTGGAGCCGGGCGGGAGGACGCAGGATCGCCTGGTGTGACAGGTAAGTAGCGACCCCCGTCCCCAGCGATGTCGCTAGTGAGATCTGCCTATGTGGCAGCTCACTAGCGACCACTTAGCGATGTACCAGCGATCCTGACCGCGTCATATCGCTGGTCGGGATCGCTGGTACATCGCTAAGTGTGACAGCACCTTTAGGCCTATAAGTTACCAATAAGGACACATTGCACATCTGATCTGCAGACTGTTCTCTCTGGATACCTGATGAGAAAAGACCATATCCAGTCTCATTCCAGGGATACCTTCTCGGTACAATCTTAATAACTTTCCAGCCTTCAGATGAAATGGTCAATAACAATCTTGCCTTACAATGAGGACAAGATCTTAAAATATATATCTATGGGATAAAGTCCCATAATGATGTTACATAAAATTCTTTAACACAAAAAGACAAACAACAAGATGAGGACTATACAATATAAACCCTGGAGCACAATGGATTTCTACCCACTTTTAAGAAGTTTGACAAATATCAGTGGAATTCATATATCAACAAGAAGATAAAAACCCAATAGCAACAATTCAATTACTGCTACTAATATCCAGGATCTAAATAATCCTCACTGATTACACTATGTCCTAGATATTTACCAGCTTGTATCTCTATATCTTGCCATCTCCGTCCAATGAAGACCTGTAAGGGCCTAGTATGACAAAACAGTGTGACAAACATGAACGGTCCCCAAGGAATGGGGTCACGATGATAAATGTGGTCACTGATCTGAGCGAGATAAATATGCTCACAGGGACTTCTGACCAGTGTAACAGTACAAACACACAACATACAACAATCTTCACAGTTAGAGACTGGACAGACACACGTACCCAGAGACATAAGACAGGAGAGTAAAGTTCCCTCGTACTCCTATTCCTGAAGTGCTGAGATAAAGTCCAATGACACTGCCTCTTTATTTACAGAGACGTTCCCGTTCTTAATATCAGGTATTCAGAGCACCACAGGCGCAGACTCTCCTCAGTGAAACGAGGAGGGTTCAGTCACTCTGTGTTATTAAAAGAAAAACATATAACAAAACAACATAGAATATTCTCTATGGGGATCAGGTGACATGTACCTAGGTGATTTATACCACTATAATAACCTATGAGTTGTCTCCAATCCACACATGACTGTTGACCACGCCTACTGGACTCCCTCATTTACATTCACTCAAGATAACATTCATGGAGTTTCATGTGTAACATAAAACATACTGTATATTTATGGCGTTTTAGTTCTATGTAATTTTAAAAGACAGACAAAACAGCACACTTAACTGAAAACAACATTCAACAAAGTACAGAAGACAAAACAGAATACCGGCAAAAATTCATCTTATACCGGATTCCTTAACCCCTTAGTAGCCCTTTATAAAAACAGCACCCCCTGACACATTGAAAACTTCTGTCAGATAGTTTATTAACCCTTCAGGTGATTTACAGGAATTAATTCAATGTGGTATAGCAGGATACAGCAAGTTGTCAGCTATAATAGACAGCCGACAGCTGCTGGATCGTCACCTGTGTGGGGATGATATTCTCTTATATCTCAGGTCAGAAAAAAGATATATTGGCTGTCATTAAGGGGTTAATCTAACGAGAATCTCCCTCGATTCTCCCATCTAGATCAATTTAACGTGCACACAGAGTTTTTTATTCCACAGTAGCCTTCTCACACTGGCTTTGTACCCATTCAAAAAATAAAAAATAAAGATTATTGTTATTTAGAGGAATATCTTAAAAGAACAAACAACAAACCCCAAATCTATGGAGCTTCGCAATTTACAGGAGTTATTATAACTCCAATTGCATGTAAACCTCCAACATACAGGAGCTGTTACACCGCTCCGCCATACTCACCCGGCCTCCGCTCCCACGCCGCAGTCGCCCTCCGCTCCCACGCCGCAGCCTCTCTCCACCCGACGGCCGCGGCGGTCACCTGAGACAGGCCCGCGACCGATGCCTTCCCTGCATGCTATGCGCATGCGCCATAGGCCGCGGCCGCGCCTCCTTCCTGCTTCTTATGCTCCGGCTGTGCCCTGACCCGGAAGCACCTTTGTACCAATGGCTGACCAGACGGGGCCATATCAGGCCGCTTCCCCCTGAGGGAGGCGCCTGATCGTTGTGTTTCCTGACACTCTGGCCTCGCTCCATCGTGCACACTCTGCTCCTGCAGTTCCTGTCTCGGCTGCTCTTCACAGCAGCTTCTCAGTCCTGCTACCCGTGTTCCTGGTTACCTACTCCAGTCCTGCCTTCAGTGTTCCTGTCGTCCTACTCCAGTCCTGCCTTGTGTTCCTGCCGTCCTACTCCAGTCCTGCCTTCAGTGTTCTTGCCGTCCTACTCCAGTCCTGCCTTGTGTTCCTGCCGTCCTACTCCAGTCCTGCCTTCAGTGTTCCTGCCGTCCCACTCCAGTCCTGCCTTCAGTGTTCCTGTGGTCCTACTCCAGTCCTGTCTTCAGTGCTCCTGCTGTCCTACTCCAGTCTCAGTCTTACTCCGGTCCATCCTGAGCCGCCCCTCTCGGTACCGGCTACCGTGGTACTCGAACCCCTGGGCCTGCTCCTAACGGTCCCTGTATAGGGGTCGGTTCCACCTGGCAGCTCGCCCGGGGTCCCTCGGTGCCACGGTCCAGAGGGTCCACTCTCGGAGTTCCCGCTCCTGACCACCCGCGCTAACAGTACGATCAGGCCATGGACTCCGCCGGTACTACGGCTGCTACCCAGAAAGAGTTGCTATTCCTACGGGAGAATCAGGGGCGCATTATGTCAATCATGAAGTCGATGGACACCCGTTTGTCGGCCTTACAGGTGGCCGATCCTGGAAATGCCACTCAGCTGGCCAGTCTCCAACAGGAGCTGGGTCAGCAGCAAGATACTCAAACACACATTTTGTCCTACATGGCCTCCTTGGATAGTCGTTTGTCGGCCCTCCAGGCTGCCGCTGCAGTGCCGACTCCTCCCCCTGCGTCTACTGCTCCTCCGACGCCCCGCCTCGCCAAGCCGCCTCGTTTCACTGGGGATCCCAAGCTCTGTAGGGGGTTCTTAAATCAGTGTAGTCTCCACTTTGAATGGATGCCGCAGCAATATCCCTCGGACCGGGCCAAAGTGGCCTTCATCATTTCCCATCTGGAGGGAGAGGCCCTTTCTTGGGTAAACCCGCTCTGGGAACGTGACGACCCGGTCATTTCGAGTCTCCCGGTTTTCCTGGATACGTTTCGTAAGGTTTTCGATGAGCCGGGCCGGTTAGCCTCTCTCACTGAGTCACTCTTTAACTTACACCAGGGCTCTCTCACGGTCGGACAGTACGCTATTCGCTTTCGCACTATTTCCTCCGAGCTCGGCTGGAATAACGCAGCTTTGGTGGGGGCATTCTGGCGCGGTCTTTCTAGTAAAATAAAGGATGAACTCGCAGGTCGAGATACCCCGTCCACCTTAGAGGACCTTATCTCGCTGGCTACCCGCATTGACCTGCGCTTCCTGGAGCGCGCTCGGGAGTCAGTGAGAGACAGGCGCTCCTCCAGGTCAGTTTCTCCTTTCACTCAGTCGGCCAGCTCACGTTCAGTCAGATCTTCTTCCCTCTCTTCGGGTGAGCCCATGCAGATAGATCATCTCAGGTTGGCTGAGTTACGTCAGAGAGAGAGACGGGCACAAGGTCTGTGCCTCTATTGCGGTCATTCGTCACACTATATCCGCACCTGGCCTAAGAGACAGGGAAACGACTCCACCTAGGTCAGGTAAGAGAGGCCTGATGATGATGATTCCTCTCAACCCCTTACGATTTCTGTGCTTTTGGTTTCAGGAGGGAGGCGTGGTTCCGAGGTGGCCTACATGGATTCGGGCTCAGCGGGTAACTTCATTCGGCCGGAAGAGGTAGACAAATACCAAATTCCTGTAGTCACTCTATCTAACCCAATTCAGATTGCCACCGTGGATGGCAAACCGCTACAGGTGACCGTCACCTTGGTCACTGAAGAGGTGGAATTGCAAATCGGAGCCTTACATCGAGAGAAGATAGCCTTTTACGTTTTACCTAAGCTCTCTCACGCCATTCTACTCGGTCTTCCATGGTTAAGGACTCATCAGCCGGTTCTCAACTGGTCTTCTGGGGAGATACTCCACTGGGGGCACCCGTGCCAAGCTCGCTGTCTGACTCCTGTCCGCCTGGCGGCCGCTCCACGGTCACCTCCAGACCTCCCGGGTCTGCCTCCAGCTTACAGCTCCTACGCCGATGTTTTTGATAAGAAGGAAGCGGAGGTCCTTCCTCCACACCGGCCGTTTGACTGCCCAATTGAACTTGTTTCTGGCTCAACCCCCCCAAGGGGCAGAATCTACCCTCTGTCTCCCGCGGAGACCACCGCCATGTCTGAGTACGTCCGAGAGAACCTCGCCAAAGGCTTTATACGGAAATCCTCTTCGCCCACGGGAGCCGGGTTCTTCTTCGTCAAAAAGAAGGACGGGACTCTACGGCCATGCATTGACTATAGGGGCTTGAATGAGATTACCATCAAGAACAGGTACCCTCTTCCACTCATTCCAGAACTGTTTGACCGTCTCAGAGGGGCTCGGGTCTTTACCAAGCTGGACCTCAGAGGAGCCTACAATCTCGTCCGTATCCGTGCAGGTGACGAGTGGAAGACCGCTTTCAACACTCGAGATGGCCATTACGAGTACCTGGTCATGCCCTTCGGTCTTTGCAATGCTCCTGCAGTCTTTCAAGAGTTCGTCAATGAGATCTTCCGGGATCTCTTGTACTCCTGTGTGGTCGTGTACTTAGACGACATCCTCGTCTTCTCGCCGGACCTCTCGTCCCACAGAAAGAGTGTCTGCCTGGTGCTTCAGCGTCTTCGGGAGAACCGTCTGTATGCAAAGATCGAGAAATGTCTCTTCGAACAGACCTCTCTGCCATTCCTGGGATACATTATCTCCGACGCTGGTCTAAGGATGGATCCCGAGAAGTTGTCTGCCATCCTCAAATGGCCTCGCCCCGTCGGATTAAAGGCGATACGATTCCTCGGGTTCGCCAACTATTACCGGCAATTTGTCTCCCACTTCTCCGCGATCACAAGACCCATTTCTGTGCTCACCCGTAAAGGGTCTACTTCCAAGGATTGGTCTCCTGAGGCAGAGGAGGCCTTTCTGACCCTAAAACGGGCTTTCTCCACGGCTCCGGTCCTGCATCACCCTGAGAGCGATCGACCTTTTGTACTCGAGGTGGACGCTTCCTCGACTGGTGCCGGGGCGGTGCTGTCCCAGAGAACCGCCTCCGGTCGCCTGCACCCTTGTGGCTTCTTCTCAAAGGCCTTTTCTCCATCCGAGTGTAACTACTCGATCGGTGACCGGGAACTTTTGGCCATCAAGTTGGCCTTGGAGGAATGGCGCCACCTCCTGTAAGGAGATGTCCATCCTTTTGTCATCTTCTCGGACCACAAGAATCTGGCCTATCTCCAGTCTGCCCAGAGACTAAACCCTCGCCAGGCCAGATGGTCTTTATTTTTTGCCCGATTTGATTTCGAGCTCCGATTCCGTCCCGGCAACAAGAATTCCAAAGCCGACGCCCTGTCCAGGGTCTTCCAACCACACGAATCCACGGAGGAACCGTCACATATCATTGATCCCACTAGGATCATCACCGTGGCTCCAGTGAACTGGCTTACTCCTCCGCCTGGCAAGACGCTTGTGCCAGAGGATCTCAAGCAAAAGGTTCTTCTATGGGGGCACTCCTCCAAACTGGCCGGCCATGCCGGAACTAAAAAGACCCTTGACCTTATCAAACGTCACTACTGGTGGCCCTCACTTCGCCAAGATGTACTCGACTTTGTGGCTTCTTGTCCATCCTGTGCAAAAAAAAAAACAAGGTGCCACGGAGATCTCCGTCCGGCTTGTTGCTTCCGTTGCCTGTTCCTACGGTTCCTTGGGAGAACATCGCCATGGATTTCATCACCGACCTACCCTGCTCTGCGGGCTGCACAGTCATCCTGGTGGTGGTGGATCGTTTTTCCAAGATGGCTCACTTCATCCCTCTGCCCGGTCTTCCCTTAGCGCCAGAGCTGGCCGAAATCTTCATTCATCAAGTCTTCAGGCTTCATGGACTACCTCGACGCATTGTGTCTGACCAAGAGGTTCAGTTTACCTCCAAGTTCTGGCGTTCGCTTTGTAAGCTCATGAACGTTTCCCTCGACTTCTCCTCGGCCTACCATCCACAGTCCAACGGACAAGTAGAGCGTACCAACCAGACGCTTACGGGATACTTACGCCACTTCTCTAACGCCCACCAGAACGATTGGGTCAACCTACTCCCCTGGGCAGAGTTCGCTTATAACAACCATGCTGGTGAGTCTTCGGCCAAGTCTCCGTTTTTCATTGTTTTTGGCAGACATCCTGGTGTTCCTCTTCCGATAACCCCTGCCTCTGAGGTACCCGCGGCCAATGCCTTGTCCTCGGAATTTTCTAAAATTTGGGCTGAGACCAACACATCACTCAAGAGATCCGCTGATCAGATGAAGAACTATGCAGACAAAAAGAGGTTGGATTCTCCTCCGTATCGTGTTGGCGACAAGGTCTGGCTCTCCTCCAAATTCGTCCGACTAAAACTGCCCTCCTACAAGTTGGGTCCACGCTACATTGGTCCGTTTGAAATTCTGGGACGTATTAACGAAGTTGCCTACAAATTGAGGTTGCCTGCTTCGCTCCGGATCCCGAACACCTTTCACGTCTCTCTCCTGAAGCCTGTGGTGCTGAATCGTTTCCATTCCTCGCTTGATCTTGGTCCTCAGCCGGTGGGTGCCGACAACATTTTTGAAGTGCAGGACATCCTCGCTGTGAAAAGGGTTAGAGGTAGGACTTTCTTTCTCATTGATTGGAAGGGCTTTGGTCCTGAGGAGAGATCCTGGGAGCCTCGGGAGAATATTAATGCTCCCCGTATCCTCAAGAGGTTTCTTGTTAACCTCCGGGGGGGGCGGCTTAGGTGAGGGGGTACTGTTACACCGCTCCGCCATACTCACCCGGCCTCCGCTCCCACGCCGCAGTCGCCCTCCGCTCCCATGCCGCAGCCTCTCTCCACCCGACGGCCGCGGCGGTCACCTGAGACAGGCCCGCGACCGATGCCTTCCCTGCATGCTATGCGCGTGCGCCATAGGCCGCGGCCGCGCCTCCTTCCTGCTTCTTATGCTCCGGCTGTGCCCTGACCCGGAAGCACCTTTGGACCAATGGCTGACCAGACGGGGCCATATCAGGCCGCTTCCCCCTGAGGGAGGCGCCTGATCGTTGTGTTTCCTGACACTCTGGCCTCGCTCCATCGTGCACACTCTGCTCCTGCAGTTCCTGTCTCGGCTGCTCCTCACAGCAGTTTCTCAGTCCTGCTACCCGTGTTCCTGGTTACCTACTCCAGTCCTGCCTTCAGTGTTCCTGTCGTCCTACTCCAGTCCTGCCTTGTGTTCCTGCCGTCCTACTCCAGTCCTGCCTTGTGTTCCTGCCGTCCTACTCCAGTCCTGCCTTCAGTGTTCCTGCGTCCCACTCCAGTCCTGCCTTCAGTGTTCCTGTGGTCCTACTCCAGTCCTGTCTTCAGTGCTCCTGCCGTCCTACTCCAGTCTCAGTCTTACTCCGGTCCATCCTGAGCCGCCCCTCTCGGTACTGGCTACCGTGGTACTCGAACCCCTGGGCCTGCTCCTAACGGTCCCTGTATAGGGGTCGGTTCCACCTGGCAGCTCACCCGGGGTCCCTCGGTGCCACGGTCCAGAGGGTCCACTCTCGGAGTTCCCGCTCCTGACCACCCGCGCTAACAGGAGCCTCTCACTAACCCCAATTGGAAAAGTCTACCAGTTCCCTATTCAATTCCTAAAATAACATTCATCCCATTCAAAAATAAAAATAAAAAAATAAAGATTACTATTATTCTTCGGAATATTTTACAAGAACAAACAAACCCCATTCCTATGGAGCTTCGCAATTTACAGGAGATCTTATAACTCCAATTGCATGTAAACTTCCAATTTACAGGAGTCTCTCACAAACCCCAATTGGAAAAGTCTACAATCACAGTTCCCATTCAATTCCAAGAATAACATTCATACTGGATTAACAAGGTTACCGAATACAATGAAAATTATTAAATGTTCTTACCTGTATTCAGATACAGACGATTCCCAGAGATCCTTAGACTATACGAAATCCGTCACTTTCCCTCAGACCGGGATAACTGATTAATGCCCCTGGTGACGCCTAATGTCAAGGCGGAGGACTTACTTAAGGAGTCCCAGACTCCCCCGTGCACGGTTTACAGTACTCACCAGTGAGGGAAAGGTGTTGGATTCTCGGCCAACGCACCAAAATGTCAAGGGAGTTTCAGTCTTCTAATTAGAAATCGTCCAGACCTGAATAAGTAAGATGCTTCTTTATTGGACATGCCGGCATGGAGAGAGAATGACGACCACACCAGGTGTGGGCCGTCCTCTGTCTAACTCAATACATATTCTTAAGAGTTTAAATAGAAAAACCCAAAGGGTGTTGAAACATATTGCGTTTGCAGAATAGTAAATACAATTTGCTAAGCATTGGGCTATCCTTATCTCTGTTAACAGAGAAGTCACGCAAGACAAGGAAAACCTGCTAACGTTCACAAAAAGTAACACCCAAAAGTAACACCCATGTCTTTACAATACAGTCAGCTGAAAAGAGTCTCAAAGTCTTAAGCAAAAATAAATGGCATATATGCAGTCATGTGCATAGATACATATATATATATATATACATACACACACATATATATATATATATACATACACACTCATACATACATACACGCATGGGTATATATATATATATATATATATATATATATATACACATACACCCATGCACACAAAAGAAAGGACTTTATTACAATTATAACAGTCCACCCGGCAGAGATGGAATACACCGCTGACCCGGTGTGTACAGGAGCGACCTCCGTTACTTCACAGAGCCGCTGCAACATAAACGCCGGAGCCTGTTAATGCTCACAGAGCTCGGCAATATGAGCACTAGTGTATAGTCACAGGACTCTGCCCCTGAGACGCTGGGTTAGAGTCCCTCTAGACACACTAGTGCTCAACACCGCAACTGCGGTGCCAGGAAGAACAACAGAAGTATAAGCACACCAGGTGCGCACTGCAACGCTCTGGCGGACGCCACCAACCTCCATGATTGGGGCAAGGAAAGCGCACAACTTGCGCACGGCGCCGCTACTGCCGATTGCAGCTGTTTGAGGCTGTACAAAGGTGCCTTGTGCTGGATGGCACAAAATGGCGCTAACTGAAGTGCTGTGAGTGGAAGCACAGTGTTGCAAAGATAAAGTTACTGACAGGCGCTGACTCTACTACAGTTCCCTAACACATGCGTATCAAAGGGAGGGGAATCTTAATAAATCAGTCACCAGTTGCATGCATCCATCATTACTCACGCATATACAGTTGTGGCCAAAAGCATTGACACCCCTGCAATTCTGTCAGATAATACTCAGTTTCTTCCTGAAATTGATTGCAAACAAAAATTCTTTGGTATTATTATCTTCATTTAATTTGTCTTAAAAGAAAAAACACAAAAGAGAATGAAGCAAAAAGCAAAACATTGATCATTTCACACAAAACTCCAAAAATGGGCCAGACAAAAGTATTGGCACCCTCAGCCTAATACTTGGTTGCACAACCTTTAGCCAAAATAACTGCGACCAACAGCTTCCGGTAACCATCAATGAGTTTCTTACAATGCTCTGCTGGAATTTTAGACCATTCTTCTTTGGCAAACTGCTCCAGGTCCCTGATATTAGAAGGGTGCCTTCTCCAAACTGCCATTTTTAGATCTCTCCACAGGTGTTCTATGGGATTCAGGTCTGGACTCATTGCTGGCCACCTTAGAAGTCTCAAGTGCTTTCTCTCAAACCATTTTCTAGTGCTTTTTGAAGTGTGTTTTGGGTCATTGTCCTGCTGGAAGACCCATGACCTCTGATGGAGACCCATCTTTCTCACACTGGGCCCTACATTATGCTGCAAAATTGGTTGGTAGTCTTCAGACTTCATAATGTCATGCACACAGTCTAGCAGTCCAGTGCCAGAGGCAGCAAAGCAACCCCAAAACATCAGGGAACCTCCGCCATGTTTGACTGTAGGGACCGTGTTCTTTTCTTTGAATGCCTCTTTTTTCTCCTGTAAACTCTATATTGATGCCTTGTCTCATCTGACCAGAGAACATTCTTCCAAAACATTTTAGGCTTTTTCAGGTAAGTTTTGGCAAACTCCAGCCTGGCTTTTTTATGTCTCGGGGTAAGAATTGGGGTCTTCCTGGGTCTCCTACCATACAGTCCCTTTTCATTCAGACGCCATCGGATAGTACGGGTTGACACTGTTGTACCCTCGGACTGCAGGGCAGCTTGAACTTGTTTGGATGTTAGTCGAGGTTCTTTAGCCAACATCCGCACAATCTTGCGTTGAAATCTCTTGTCAATTTTTCCTTTCCGTCCACATCTAGGGAGGTTAGCCACAGTGCCATGGGCTTTAAACTTCTTGATGTCACAGGAATATTCAGGACTTTGGAGATGGACTTGTAGCCTTGAGATTGCTCATGCTTCCTCACAATTTGGTTTCTCAAGTCCTCAGACAGTTCTTTAGTCTTCTTTCTTTTCTCCATGCTCAATGTGGTACACACAAGGACACAGGACAGAGGTTGAATCAACTTTAATCCATGTCAACTGGCTGCGAGTGTGATTTAGTTATTGCCAACACCTGTTAGGTGCCACAGGTAAGTTACAGGTGCTGTTAATTACACAAATTAGAGAAGCATCACATGATTTTTCGAACAGTGCCAATACTTTTGTCCACCCTCTTTTTTATGTTTGGTGTGGAATTATATCCAATTTGGCTTTAGGACAATTCTTTTTGTGTTTTTTCATTTAAGAAAAATTAAATGAAGATAATAATACCAAAGAATTTGTGTTTGCAATCATTTTCAGGAAGAAACTGAGCATTATCTGACAGAATTGCAGGGGTGTCAATACTTTTGGCCACAACTGTATCTACAAGAGTCTATACTAGCGTGTGGCCGAGCGGCCATGCGACTCTTTTATAGTGGCTGCCTTCTGGGACCTTCCCAGTAGTGGACCATTCAGAGCAGGAATGGGACCTGCGCATGTGACCTCCTACCTCCAATGAGAGGTCGTCCCCCGGGCGTGCTCAGTAGGCAGAATAAAGGACTTCGTCCCTGGAGCGACTGCTTGTTGCTGATTCAAGCATGGTGTTACAGCAGAGCCTGAAGGAGAAATCAGATGCCTAGCATTAGCCTGGGCAAGACCCCTGCACCAACGCCTCTGCTGAACAGGAATCTCTGTGGCCGGAGAGGAATGGGAGACCGCAGAGGACATGGCTTGAGATTCCCCCTGTACAGTAGGGGAAACTTGACGTCTAACATTACCCCCCCTCTTCCCTGAGCCTTGCTATGCTCAAAGGCCACAATGAGTAGTGGAGCGCGGATGTTCTCCACTGGCTCCCAGGTCCGATCCTCTGAGCCATGACCCCTCCAATCAACCAGATAATACTTTTTCCCACGTACCACCTTGCAGCCCACAATAGCGTTCACCTCAAACTCATCCGAGGACAAGCTTGATGTCCCAGCAGATGACTCAGAGAACCGGGACATGTGAACGGGCTTGAGGAGAGAAATGTGGAAGGTATCAGTGATACCCAGGAGTGGGGGAAGGGCCAGCAGGTAGACTACAGGGTTGACCTGTTCAAGGACCTTGAAAGGACCAATGTAGCGAAGTGCGAACTTAGTGGCTCGACCCACAGCCTGATGTTACTGGCGGAGAGCCACACTAAATCGCAAGGGGAGAAGGTCAGAGCGGGGCGTTGGTGTGCATCGGCAGAAACCCTCATTCTCTCCTTGGAGGCTCGGATGGCATCCTGAGTGCGGTCCCAAATGTCACGTGCCTCCACTGCCCAGTCTGCCACCCTAGAATCGGTGGAAGACACGGGCATGGGAACAGGGATGCGAGGATGCTGGCCGTCATTGAGGAGGAATGGGGTCTGACTGGTGGAATCAGCCACAGCATTATTCAACGCAAACTCTACCCATGGTAACAGGGATGCCCAGTCATCCTGCCTTGCCAAGACAAAATGTCGTAGGTATGTGACCAGGGTCTGGTTGGCCCTCTCTACCAACCAGTTTGTGTTGGGATGATAGGCTCAGGAGAGATTCAGCTCAATACTGAGCAGTCTACAGAGTTCTCTCCAGAACTGAGACACAAACTGGGGGCCCCGGTCACTGACTACCTTGTCTGGCATACCATGTAAGCGGAAGGTATGCTTAATGAATAGTGTCGCCAGGCCCCGTGCAGAAGGCAACCTCGAGAGAGGCACCAGATGTACCATTTTGGAGAAGGGATCGGTGGCAACCCAGATAACCGTGCTGCCTCTGGACTGGGGCAGACCCACCACAAAGTCCATGCCTCCCATCTCCCAGGGCCTGTCTGCCACCGGTAGGGGGTAAAGTAACTCAGCGAGTCGTTGCTGGGGAGACCTGTTCTGAGCTCAGGAGACGCACGCCCGAATGTAGTCTCCGATGTCTCGGGCCATATGCGGCCACCAATATGTTCTCTCCAGGAGCTCAGTTGTCCGTTTAGTCCTGAAGTGTCCACCCACCCTGGACATGTGAGCCCAAGAGAGGACCTCCGGTCGCAGAAGGGCAGGGACAAAAGTCTTGCCGGGAGCACCGACTCTAGGGCGACCGGAGTCACGGTCCTCAGGCTCTCGGACGGGACGATCAGCCGAGGCTCAGTCTCCTCCGATGACATTACGGAGCTGGAGAGATTATCGGCCTGGACGTTCTTCTCACCGGACAGAAAATGAAGGGTAAAGTGGAGCTGGGAGAAGAAAAGTGACCATCTGGCCTGGCGAGAATTTAGCTGCTGGGCCGTCTGCAGGTACACCAAGTTTTTGTGGTCAGTGTCTACCTGGAAAGGGAAGTGAGCCCCTTCCAGGAGATGTCTCCACTCCAAAAAGGCCAAGTTCATTGCCAGCAACTCCCTGTCCCCGATGGAATAGTTCCTCTCCGCCGGTGAAAAGGTCTTGGAGAAGAAGAAGCACGTATGCTTCCGACCTTGAGCGTTCTTCTGAAAAAGAACCACTCCGGCACCGACGGAAGAGGCATCCACTTCCAAGATAAAAAGTTTACCCGCATCGAGATGGTGGAGGATGGGAACGCCAGCAAAATGAGTTTTGATGAAGGAGAAGGCCTTGGAGACTTGTTCTGACCACAATTTGGGGTTGGCTCCCTTCTTGGTGAGGGCAACCAAGGGAGCTACCAAAGTGGAGAAGTGAGGAATGAACTGGTGGTAGTAGTTTATGAACCCCTTAAACCACTGCACCGCTTTTAGGGAGTGGGGTTCCTGCCAGTCCATTACCGCCTGCAATTTGGCAGGATCCATAGCCAAACCCTGGGCTGAGATGATATAGCCCAGGAAAGGCAAGGACTCCTGCTCAAACAGGCACTTCTCCAACTTGGTGTAGAGGGAGTTAGCACGTAAGTGGGCAAAGACCTTGCAAACCTCTCTCCGTTGGGACTCCATATCTGGAGAGAAGATGAGAATATCATCCAGATAGACCAACACCGAAGAGGAAAGCATATCTTGGAAGATATCATTTACAAAGTCTTGGAAGACGGCCGGGGTATTACAAAGGCCAAAGGGCATGACCAGGTACTCATAATGGCCATCCCTGGTATTAAAAGCCGTCTTCCACTTGTCCCCCTCACGGATGCGTATCAGGTTGCAAGCCCCCCGCAGATCAAGTTTGGTAAACACTCTCGCTCCCCGCAACCTATCAAACAGTTCCGATATCAGGGGCAGTGGGTACTTATTCTTAACGGTGATGGCGTGAAGACCCCTGTAATCGATGCACGGCCGCAATTCTCCATTCTACTTCTGGACAAAGAAGAATCCCGCCCCCACTGGTGACACCGACTTCCTAATAAATCCTCTTGCCAGATTCTCCCTGATATACTGTGACATGGCCTCCATCTCTGGGAGAGACAGGGGATACACATGACCCCGGGGAGGCTCGGCACCAGGCAAGAGGTCTATAGGACAGTCATAGGGGCAGTGCGGCGGAAGAGTTTCTGCCACTTTTTTGGAGAACATATCCACGTACTGCTGATAGTGCTTAGGGAGCGAGGAAAGATCTG
Source organism: Dendrobates tinctorius (assembly GCF_039654945.1). Classification (NCBI taxonomy): domain Eukaryota; kingdom Metazoa; phylum Chordata; class Amphibia; order Anura; family Dendrobatidae; genus Dendrobates; species Dendrobates tinctorius. The sequence continues at coordinate 24,663,319 of NW_027361757.1, forward strand.
CGGGGACCTCAGTGGAGGCAACCTGTACGCACTCCCTCTGACATCTACCCTCACAGGACTTACTCCAAACAAGAATCCTCCCCGAGGACCACTCTATATGGGGAGAGTGATACCGCAATCAGGGGACCCCTAGAAGAACCTAGTCGATACCCTCGGGCATGACGAGGAGCGATATCGTCTCCTGATGAGACTGAGATACCAAGAGTAACAAGGGGGTGGTCTGGTGGGTAATCTGAGAGGGTAGCGTTGCGCCGTTCACCACTCTGACGGTGACAGGTTTAGGTATCATAACCAGGGGTATTGCGTGCCGTTGAACGAAGGCAGACAACATAAAATTGCCCTCCACTCCGGAATCCACGCAAACCTCCACCGCCAGAGTGGAATAACCAAACTCAAGTGCCCCCTTAACGGACACTGGGACAGCTCCAATCTTCGCTCGGCAAAGCGAAGGTCTATATGGGTGGAGACAGTGATAAGCTCCTCCAGTGTAGTGGTAATCTCCCTGGTGGCGAGCGTCCTTCACATGGTCAGCCAAACCTCTCCAGAATGCCGGAATGAGGACCTTATATGGCCACTCCAACTCCGAGGCCAGTGTCCGGAACTGGATGGTAAAGTGGCTGACCATGGACGAGCCCTATGACAATGCCAGCAGCCGGAGCGCAGTGTCATGGGTGACTCATGGTCCAAGAAAGACCTGCTTCAGAGTGCCCAAGAACTGCGAGGCACTCTGCACCACATGATCACCACGCTCCCACAGCGGTGTGGACCACTCCAAAGCCCTGCCCGACAAGAGGGAAATAATAAATCCCACCTTAGCCCGCTCGGAGGGGAATCGTGCTGCCAGCAGCTCCAGCTGTATAATGCAGTGGCTCACGAAACCCCTACTAAAACACAATCACCCGAGAACTCCTCGGGCAGAGCGAGGCGGGACAAATTCGGGGCAGAGATGGCAGTGGTCACATGGGAGACAGCCTCTGTGGCTGCCTGAACAGCAACCGCAGTAACATCCGCAGCTGAGGCTGAATGCTCGAGAGCCATCAACCTGCCCTGTAGCTATCGGATGTACTGCAACAGTCGCTGGTCATTCGCCATTACTAGCCAGTCCCTGGCGCTAGTATAATGCTAGGCTGGTGGAATGTACCAAATAATAAAATAATAATGAGGTGCGTTCTCAGCCTGGGGTCCACCGTGCAGAGATGGAATACTGCTGCTAAGTAATGCCGGAGTGCTAACTGAACACCGGCAGGTTTAACCTGCTGACCCGGTGCAAACAGGAGCGACCTCTGTTACTTCACAGAGCAACATAAACACCGAAGCCTGTTAATGCTCACAGAGCTCGGCAATATGAGCACTAGTGTATAGTCACAGGACTCTGCCCCTGAGATGCTGGGTTAGAGTCCCTCTAGACACACTAGTGCTCGACACCGCAACTGCGGTGCCAGGAAGAATAACAGAAGTATAAGCACACCAGGTGCACGCTGCTCCGCTTTGGCGGACGCCACCAACCTCCCTGATTAGGGCAAGGAAAGCACACAACTTGTGCACGGCGCCGCTACTGGAGGTTGCAGCTGTTTGAGGCTGTGTAGGGTTGGTGGGCCGGACTGGGGGGTGGTCCCTCTTTTACCGCACAGAGACGTAACAAAGACAATTTTTAGGCAGGTTTCGGGTGCAATAGGTCCAAGTTTTATTCTCTCGCCGTCCACCTGACGGCCTCTCAGCACACCGCAATTCTCTTCAAGGCCCTCCGGTTACAATACACATTAACACACCGTACTCTTCACCAGGGACGTACATGTATGTACCGTCCCTTTTCGCTTATTGACGCTCCTGACAGGTCCGTCACTGTGGCCACCTTAGGCCCGTAAATCAACAGTAATTTTACTGGTCAGACGTCTTCCTCAATACGGTATGCTTTACCTCTGTGCCTCTTCTATATTGCGGTCTTCGTGTCATGACCACCCCCCTGACTTTCTTTCTCCTCAGTCCCCCTGGTTTGGTTCTCCTCACAGTGCACCAACTGTCACTGTCTTCTTGTCACTTGGGCTCCCCCTGGGGACTGGAACTTTCTGGAACCCTCCTGTCAAATTTATATCTTTCCCGGTTCCCTCTAACTCCGCCCCCCATGACCAACGGTTTCTTAAGCCCTAAGCTAATGTCAAGTCCTATGCTCACACTCCTCCCTGCCCTCTAATGGTCAACCCAAGGTACTGCACGTCCACTACACTTTCCTAGCTGTTTCCCCACTGTAATAACTGACACCTGTCTAAACTGTGCAAAACCTTCCTTTCTCTATTCTGACAAGTCCATCCGTCAGGTCACCTTCCCTACAGTTGTACAAAGGTGCCTTGTGCTGGATGGCACAATATGGCGCTAAGTGAAGTGCTGTGAGTGGAAGCACAGTGATGCAAAGGAAAAGCCACTGATAGGCGCTGACTCTACTACAGTTCCCTAACACATGCATTTCAAAGAGAGGGGAATCTTACAGTTACATGCATCCATCATCACTCACACATATACCAACAAGAATCTATACTAGCGCATGGCCGAGCGGCCATGTGACTCTTTTATAGCGGCGTCCTTCCAGGACCTTCCCAGTAGTGGACCAATTAGAGCAGGAACGGGACCTGCACATGTGACCTCCAATGAGAGGTGGTCCCCCGGGCATGCTCAGTAGGCAAAATACAGGACTTAGTCCCTGGAGCGACGGCTTTCTGCTGATTCAAGCATGGTATTACAGCAGACCCTGAAGGAGCAATCAGATGCCTAGTATTAGCCTTGGCAAGACGCCTGGACCGAAGCCTCTACTGAGTAGGAATCTCTGTGGCCGGAGTGGAATGGGAGACCGCAGAGGACATGGCTTGAGTTTCGCCCTGTGCAGTAGAGGAAACTCGACACCTAACCTGCAGGGCTACAATTTTGTTTCTGGTGTCCTTCCACAGCTCTTTGGTCTTCACCATAGTGGAGTTTGGAGTGTGACTGTCTGAGGTTGTGGACAGGTGTCTTTTATACTGATTACAAGTTCAAACAGGTGCCATTACTACAGGTAATTAGTAAAGGACAGAGGAACCTCTTAAAGAAGTTACAGGTCTGTGAGAGCCAGAAATATTGCTTGTTTTTAGGTGACCAAATACTTATTTTCCATCATAATATGCAAAATAAATCTTGCCAAATCAGACAAGGTGATTTTCTGGATTTGTTTTCTCATTTTGACTCTCATTGTTGTGTCTACCTATTATGTCAATTACAGGCCTCTCTCATCTTTTTAAGTGGGAGAACTTGCACAATTGGTGGCTGACGAAATACTTTTTACCCCCACTGTACTGTACTGTAATTAGCTTTGGTGTGTTTCCATACTGTAGTAATCTCGGTTCTGTTCCCTTATATATATGACAGAGCAAAAAAACTGAACTGTAGTAGGATTGAGTGACATGCATGATGTAAAAGCATGTTCACACTGGCCATAAAAGCAAGCAAAACCAACGGAAAAAGCAATGTGTGTATATACCCTAATGAAAATAAATAAGTAAGAAAGCAAGTGCATTAAATAACATAGGGTACTTAGGAAACACTATTTATATACACACATTGCTTTTTCCGTTGGTTTTGCTCCCTTATATATATGTAGTAAGATAGGTTTGGCTCCCGTATCCATGTAGTAAGCTTGGCTCTGTTAACATATACATGTCCTAAGCTTAGATCTGTTCCCATATACATGTATTAAGCTTGGTTTTTATCATGTAACTTCGTAGAAAGCTTTGTTTTGCTCCCGTATCTATTTAGCAAACTTGATTGCTGTTTTCTGCAGCAACCTGACGGCTGGGTCTTGGTAGATTTGCAGTGGTATGATACTCCTTCCATTTCAATATGATCGCTTGCACAGTGCTCCTTGGGATGGTTAAAGTTTTGTAAATCATTTTGTATTCAAATCCGGCTTTAAACTTCTCCACAACAGTATCACGGACCTGCCTGTTGTGTTCCTTGCTCTTCATGATGCTCTCTGTGCTTCAAACAGAACCCTGAGAGTATCACAGAGCAGGTGCATTTATACGGAGACTTGATTACACACAGGTGGATTATATTTATCATCATTAGTCATTTAGGACAACATTGGATCATTTAGAGATCCACAATGAACTTCTGGAGTGAGTTTGCTGCACTGAAAGTAAAGGGGCCGAATAATATTGCGCGCCCCACTTTTCAGTTTTTGAATTTCCACAAAAATTTAAAATAACCAATAAATTTCGTTCAACTTCACAATTGTGTCGCACTTGTTGTTGATTCTTCACCAAAAATTTACATTTGGTATCTTTATGTCTGAAGTAGAGTTGAGCGACTTTTGGTTTTTTAGGGTAGCGTTTCGTTTCGTGAAACCCGACTTTTCCAAAAGTCGGGTCGAGCAAGATCGTCCGATTATAGGGAAAAGTCGGGGTCATCCCGAAACACGAAACCCAATGTAAGTCAATGGGGAATAAAAGTCGGCAGTGAGAGGAGGACAGGAAACACACCAACAGTGCCCATTTGAATGCCAAAAGCATCAATTCTTCTTACTTAAGCTTGTCAACCTTAATTAACTTCATAATACAAGTTACGCACTGAAAAATGGGGGTTATTTGGCTACAGACTGTGGGGGGGGAGGGCTGGCTCCAGGTTTTCATGTGCCCTGGGCGAAAGAGCGCCCCTTTAACACATACCACAACTCATCATGCTCCGATACGGCAGAGAAATAGCGGTATAGTACAATGAAAAATACCTCACTTTTTACATCTCATGACGAGGCCCATCTATTTCTCCATACAGAATCATTGGTCCCATATAATGTTTGAAACAGTATATGATGAGCTCCACATAATGCTACAGTATATGTTGGTCCCCATGGATGAAGCTCTACTGTCTTATGGGCCCAAATAATGCTCCAAACATAATGGGCCCCATTTCTAATGCTCTAGTGTATAATGGGCCCTGTAAATGCTGCTCCAGTGTCTGATGTCCACCTTTGGAATGTTCCAGTGTATGGTGGGCCCCATCTATCATTCTCAGACGGTGTTAGGCCCAGTATGGATTGCACGTGATTGCACAAAGGTTAGAAAGGGTACCGTATCCCCAGATAACATGTATGGATAGCGTACACATTCAAAATATATGTCTCAGGAGGCAGGCTCAGACGGTGTTAGGCCCAGTATGGATTGCACGTGATTGCACAAAGGTTAGAAAGGGTACCGTATCCCCGGATAACATGTATGGATAGCGTACACATTCAAAATATATGTCTCAGGAGGCAGGCTCAGACGGTGTTAGGCCCAGTATGGATTGCACGTGATTGCACAAAGGTTAGAAAGGGTACCGTATCCCCAGATAACATGTATGGATAGCGTACACATTCAAAATATATGTCTCAGGAGGCAGGCTCAGACGGTGTTAGGCCCAGTATGGATTGCACGTGATTGCACAAAGGTTAGAAAGGGTACCGTATCCCCGGATAACATGTATGGATAGCGTACACATTCAAAATATATGTCTCAGGAGGCAGGCTCAGACGGTGTTAGGCCCAGTATGGATTGCACGTGATTGCACAAAGGTTAGAAAGGGTACCGTATCCCTGGATAACATGTATGGATAGCGTACACATTCAAAATATATGTCTCAGGAGGCAGGCTCAGACGGTGTTAGGCCCAGTATGGATTGCACGTGATTGCACAAAGGTTAGAAAGGGTACCGTATCCCCAGATAACATGTATGGATAGCGTACACATACAAAATATATGTCTATACATCAGGAGGCAGGCTCAGACGGTGTTAGGCCCAGTATGGATTGCACGTGATTGCACAAAGGTTAGAAAGGGTACCGTATCCCCGGATAACATGTATGGATAGCGTACACATTCAAAATATATGTCTCAGGAGGCAGGCTCAGACGGTGTTAGGCCCAGTATGGATTGCACGTGATTGCACAAAGGTTAGAAAGGGTACCGTATCCCCAGATAACATGTATGGATAGCATACACATTCAAAATATATGTCTATACATCAGGAGGCAGGCTCAGACGGTGTTAGGCCCAGTATGGATTGCACGTGATTGCACAAAGGTTAGAAAGGGTACCGTATCCCCGGATAACATGTATGGATAGCGTACACATTCAAAATATATGTCTCAGGAGGCAGGCTCAGACGGTGTTAGGCCCAGTATGGATTGCACGTGATTGCACAAAGGTTAGAAAGGGTACCGTATCCCCGGATAACATGTATGGATAGCGTACACATTCAAAATATATGTATCAGGAGGCAGACTCAGACGGTGTTAGGCCCAGTATGGATTGCACGTGATTGCACAAAGGTTAGAAAGGGTACCGTATCCCCGGATAACATGTATGGATAGCGTACACATTCAAAATATATGTCTATACATCAGGAGGCAGGCTCAGACCGTGTCAGGCACAGTATGGATTTGACGGCCCAGATTACACAGCGGAGGAGCAGGGAGAGGTAAAGATTGCAAATGCTGGGGCCCTGCCCAAGCAAGGGGGGCCCACTCGTGGGCGTCGGTACTGGCACTGGGCCCCTCATAGTACAGCGGTGTGTCTGACGGCGGGTGTGCACCACCACCGTCAGAGACACTTGATTGCACTATGAGGGACCCTGTGCCAGTGCCCGCGCCCAAGAGTCGGCCTACCCACCTGTCCAGGGCAACGGCACTCGCACGGTGTCGTGCGCTAGGTGGTGACCCCGGCCATGGGGGGGGAGGCAGCACAGTTAGGGAGTTTTAGAAAGTGGCATATGTTGATGTTGGACATTCAGCTGATGCAAAAGGCGAAATAGGTGAAGTACCAGGAAGAGGTGGACCAAAGCAAGCCATTTTTCTGTCACCCTATGTGTCATCAGGGGAAGGTGGGACAAAATCCTTGGAAACCCATGCGTGGTTCATTTTAATGAAGGTTAGATCATCCACATTTTGGGTTGACAGACGGGTCCTTTTTTCTGTCAGGATTGATCCAGCTGCACTGAAGACTCTTTCCGATAGCACACTTGCAGCTGGGCAAGCGAGCTCCTGTAAGGCATATTGGGCCAATTCAGGCCAGGTGTCCAGTTTAGCGGCCCAATAGTCAAAGGGGAATGACCTGTGTGGGAGAACATCGATATGGGAGGAAAAGTAGTTTGTAACCATAGTTGACAACTGCTGTCTCCTGTCACTTTCCATCAATGCAGTATTACCAGTTGTGTGAGCGGTATTTGAAAAATCAGTCCACAACATTGTCATGAAACCCCTGTCTCCAACGCCACTTCTGCTGTGTGCACCACGAACACCTCTGCCAAGCTGCCCCCGGCCCGTACGGCTCGTGTGAGAACCATCACCGCTGCTGTGTGCTGGGAATGCCTCAAGCAACCGATTTACCAGAGTTGCTTGTTTATTAGCCAATATTAGGTCAAGGTTCTCCTGTGGCATGATGTTTTGTAATTTGCCTTTATAGCATGAATCCAGGATGCTGGCCAACCAGTAGTCGTCATCGTTCATCATTTTGGCAATGCGGGGGTCCCTTTTTAGGATCCGCAAGGCATAATCTGACATGTGGGCCAATGTTCCCGGTGTCAATGATGCACTGCGAGTGCTGGGTGGAGGAGCACTTTCTGGCAAATCCACATCCCTCCAGTCACGCACAAACCCTGTACCAGACCTTGCCACGCCAACATTTTCACTTGCCCCACGAGATGCATCCTTCTCCCCTAAGTAATCATCCCCATCATCATCCTCCTCCTCCTCTTCTTCCTCCACCTCGTCCAGGAGAGGTCCCTGAGCATACAATGGCTGAATGTCATCAAGGATTCCCTCCTCTTCCTCCTCATCAACATTGGCTGCAGACGCCTGCTCCTTAAGGTGCGTCAAAGTTTGCATGAGCAGACGCATAAGTGGGATGCTCATGCTTAGGATGGCGTCATCTGCGCTTACCAGCCGTGTGCATTCCTCAAAACACTGAAGGACTTTACAAAGGTCTTTCAGCTTCGACCACTGCACACCTGTCAACTCCATGTCTGCTCTCAAAGTGCCTGGCCGTGTATCCTCCCACAAATGCATTATGGCCTGCCTCTGCTCGCACAGCCGCTCCACCATGTGCAGGGTGGAGTTCCACCTTGTTGCAATGTCGATAATGAGGCGGTGGTTGGGAAGGTGGAGCAATCGCTGCAGCTTCTGCATACGAACGGAGTGTACAAGCGACCGGCGGATGTGCGCGCACAGTCTTCGCACCTTCTGGAGCAGGGCTGTTAACTCCGGATAATTTTTGAGGAAGCACTGCACCACCAGGTTCAAGGTGTGAGCCAAGCAAGGTATGTGGCTGAGTTTTGAAAGGGCTATGGCTGCCACAATATTACGGCCGTTATCACTTACTACCTTGCCTGCCTCAAGATGTACACTGCCCAGCCATGACTCAGTTTGTCGCTTCAAGTACTCGGCCAGCACCTCGGCGGTGTGTCTGTCGCCCAAACACATCATCTGCAACACAGCCTGCTGACGCTTTCCACTAGCTGCTCGATAGGGGGACACATCGTGTGCAACAGTGGCAGCTGCAGATGGAGTGCTCGTACGACTGCGCTCTGTGGACGAGCTTTCGCTTCTGGAGGAGGAGGAGGAGGGTCGAACGCCTACAGCCAACTGTTTCCTATACCGTGGGCTAGGCAGCACTGTCCCACCACCGCTGTCCCCTGTGGACCCTGCATCCACCACATTAACCCAGTGCGCAGTGATGGACACGTAACGGCCCTGGCCATGCCGACTGGACCATGCATCAGTTGTGAGGTGCACCTTTCCGCTCACTGACTGCTTGAGTGCATGGACAATGCGGTCTTTCACATGATGGTGGAGGGCTGGGATGGCTTTGCGAGAGAAGAAGTGGCGACTGGGTAGGTCATAGCGTGGTACTGCATAGGCCATGAGTTCGCGGAAAGCTGTGCTTTCCACCAACCGAAAGGGCATCATCTCAAACGAGATTAGTTTGGCAATGTGGGCGTTCAAACCCAGTGTACGCGGATGAGAGACTGAGTACTTTCTTGACCTATTCATAGTGTCTGGGAGGGTGAGCTGGACTTGAGAGCTGCATATGGTGGAAGTAGCGGTGGACAGGGCGGACTGAGAGAGGGTTGATGATGGTGATGGAGTTGGTGTTCTTTCTGATGGCCTAGAATCAGTCTTTCGTTGATATAACAGTGGGATTCCCTGACTGCTGTGGTCTTGCAACGACACCTCAACATTTGCTGCTGTGCTAACCGGTGGGCTTACAGTGGGGGAAACAATGTAGCGTTGCTGACTACCTTCGTTGTGATCAGTTGCACATGTGGCACTTGAGGTTTGGTGTTGTGTCCACGCTTGCAAGTGCATGCTGGTTAAATGTCTAAGCATGCAACTGGTATTCAAATTTTTCAGATTTTTCCCTCGGCTAAAGGTCTTTGCGCACTTCTTACAGATAACCTTGGCCTGATCATGAGGATTTTGTTCAAAAAAGTGCCACACTGCACTCTTCCTACTTTGGCAGACATTTTGCGGCCTAGCACGCTGTGATCTTTTGACCCTCTGGACAAGCTGTCCAGCAACTCTTTTGATGTTTGGAACCTGTCTTTGGAGTGCTCCGGGCCTGCCAGATAACAGCTGTTGTGATGTCGATGTCTGCTGTGGATGCTCCTCATCTGAGCTATTGGAAGCAGCACCCTCTTCCCCCAATGGATGCCAATCTGGGTCAACAACTGGGTCATCCATCACCTCCTCTTCTATGTCATGTGCACCTTCCTCTGTGTCACCGTGTATGGTGGTATAGTGTGCGGGAAGGGGCACCTGAGTCTCATCAGGGTCAGAATCTGGCTCTGTACACTGTGAGGACAATGTAGTGCTCTGAGTGAATGTACCAGCAGAATCATCCATCAGCGGCTGTGCATCAGTGCACTCCATGTCAGATTCATCTTGGCCTGGGTAATTCACCATTTTACTTGATAATCCAGGCATGGTATGTGAAAACAGCTCCATGGAGTAATCAGTAGTATGGCCTGCGTCATCCTTCAATCTTGGTTGGGGTGAAGGACACAAGGAAAGGTGTGGTTCATGAACATGAGCCTCCAATGACGACTCAGTGCTTTTACTTTTTACAACTGAAGAAGAGGAGGCGATAGAGCTGGAGGCTGAGTCAGCAATGTAAGACAAAACTTTTTCCTGATGCTCTGGCTTTAAAAGCGGTTTGCCAACTCCTAGAAAACTAAGCGTTCGAGGCCTTATGTAGCCAGACGATGACGCAGGGTCAGCACCTCCTGCATTCGGTCCTATTTTGCTCTTGCCACTACCATCAGATCCACCACCAACACCATCATTACCAGCTGCCAACCCCCGCCCAATTCCACGGCCTCTTCCACCAGCCTTCCTCATTTTTGGTAGAAATGTAGACAAAATCCAACAAACTATATAGTAATGTAAAACAAGGTACAAGGTGTCTATAGGACAGGGGAGATTTTGAATTTCTGCAGACACTTGTGGACACTGGACACTTTTGGATTGTGTGAGGCCCACTGATATCTGAGCGCTATGTGACAGGCTCGATGGCACAGCTGTGACCAAAGTGACTAGAGGATAAGGGAGATTTTGAATCTCTGCACACACTTTTGGACACTGGACACTTTTGGATTGTGTGAGGCCCAATGAATATCTGAGCGCTATGTGACAGGCTCGATGGCACAGCTGTGACAAAAGTGACTAGAGGATAAGGGAGATTTTGAATCTCTGCACACACTTTTGGACACTGGATGGACACTTTTGGATTGTGTGAGGCCCACTGATATCTGAGCGCTATGTGACAGGCTCGATGGCACAGCTGTGACCAAAGTGACTAGAGGATAAGGGAGATTTTGAATCTCTGCACACACTTTTGGACACTGGACACTTTTGGATTGTGTGAGGCCCACTGATATCTGAGCGCTATGTGACAGGCTCGATGGCACAGCTGTGACCAAAGTGACTAGAGGATAAGGGAGATTTTGAATCTCTGCACACACTTTTGGACACTGGACACTTTTGGATTGTGTGAGGCCCAATGAATATCTGAGCTCTATGTGACAGGCTCGATGGCACAGCTGTGACAAAAGTGACTAGAGGATAAGGGAGATTTTGAATCTCTGCACACACTTTTGGACACTGGATGGACACTTTTGGATTGTGTGAGGCCCACTGATATCTGAGCGCTATGTGACAGGCTCGATGGCACAGCTGTGACCAAAGTGACTAGAGGATAAGGGAGATTTTGAATCTCTGCACACACTTTTGGACACTGGACACTTTTGGATTGTGTGAGGCCCACTGATATCTGAGCGCTATGTGACAGGCTCGATGGCACAGCTGTGACCAAAGTGACTAGAGGATAAGGGAGATTTTGAATCTCTGCACACACTTTTGGACCCTGGATGGACACTTTTGGATTGTGTGAGGCCCACTGATATCTGAGCGCTATGTGACAGGCTCGATGGCACAGCTGTGACCAAAGTGACTAGAGGATAAGGGAGATTTTGAATCTCTGCACACACTTTTGGACACTGGACACTTTTGGATTGTGTGAGGCCCACTGATATCTGAGCGCTATGTGACAGGCTCGATGGCAAAGCTGTGACCAAAGTGACTAGAGGATAAGGGAGATTTTGAATCTCTGCACACACTTTTGGACACTGGATGGACACTTTTGGATTGTGTGAGGCCCACTGATATCTGAGCGCTATGTGACAGGCTCGATGGCACAGCTGTGACAAAAGTGACTAGAGGATAAGGGAGATTTTGAATCTCTGCACACACTTTTGGACACTGGACACTTTTGGATTGTGTGAGGCCCAATGAATATCTGAGCGCTATGTGACAGGCTCGATGGCACAGCTGTGACAAAAGTGACTAGAGGATAAGGGAGATTGGATTGCTTTTAAAAAAGCAGTTTGCGGAGCAGTGGGTAAACAGCAATGCAGGAATGTCAGGAAGCCTTAGAAGGCAGCCCAACAACCAACACCACTGATACACCACTATATAGCCTCCCCTTGCACTGCACATACAGTGACTGGTGTGTTGTGCAGGCCAAATTGCTAGCAGCAGAAGCAGTTTTTTTGTCTTCTCAGCAGGACAAAAAAAAAAAATTGGGATTGCTTTTAAAAAAGCAGTTTGCGGAGCAGTGGGTAAACAGCAATGCAGGAATGTCAGGAAGCCTTAGAAGGCAGCCCAACAACCAACACCACTGATACACCACTATATAGCCTCCCCTTGCACTGCACACACAGTGACTGGTGTGTTGTGCAGGCCAAATCGCTAGCAGCAGAAGCAGTTTTTTTGTCTTCTTCCCTGCCTAACGCTCTCCCTACAGAATCAGCAGCAACCTCTCCCTATACTAAGATCGGCAGAAGTAAGATGGCGGTCGGCGTGCACGCCCTTTTTATACCCCCTGTGACGCCCACCAAAGCAAGCCAATCACTTGCATGCCCTTCTGAAAGATGGTGGTGACCCGTGCCTATGTCATCACGTTGCCCACAGTGTCCGTGGATCCTGATTGGCTGAAAAAGAGCGCAAAACAAACTTTTGAAACGCGACTTTGGCACATAAGTCGCCGACCTCGTGGCCGACCTCATCCTAGGGTCGGGTTTCGTTTCATGAAACCCGACTTTGCCAAAAGTCGGCGACTTTTGAAATTGTTCGACCCGTTTCGCTCAACTCTAGTCTGAAGCATGATATGTGGGAAAAGGTTGAAAAGTTCCAGGGGGCCGAATACTTTCACAAGGCACTGTATATAGCATCCTCTCTAAGTATGTATGGCACCGGCCCTTACTATGTGACATCCTCTAGGTATGTAGGGCATTGTTCCCTATTATTTATATATATATATATATATATAGTTTTTTTTTTTATATATATATATATATATATATATATATATATATATATAGTTCACTATTATGTAGCATCCGTTCAAGGTATGTATGGTGCTAACCCTTATTATTATATCATCCTCTCTAGGTAAGTATGGCACTGTCCCTTATTATATAGCATCCTCTCTAGGTATGTATGACGCCGTACCTTATTATATAGCTTCCGTTTAAGGTTTCTATGGTGCCATCCCTTGTAATACAACGACCTCTGTTATGTTCAGATCTGTCCTATTATTACATAGTATCATCTCTTGTTATGTACAGCACCATCCCCCCTTACATTGGGTATTTTCATTATTTTTGTTCTTCACAGCGCCCTCTTTCTTTATTGTAGTCCTCTCTTATTAGATGTAAAATGACTGCTGAGTGCAATCGGTGACTGGAAATTCAGTCCATCCGCTCTTCCACCAGAAAAGAAGCTTTCCCATGCTCCATCGGCCTTCATTTCAATTTATATCTAACGAGAACAGATGCTACAAAATAAAGTCATAAAGATGGGGCACTGTAAATAACAAAAATAACGGGAAGCCGATATGTTACGAACAAGAGAGGGCACTATGTAAAATTATATTACATAGTGTATATATAGCTTTGTCGACACAAAAGGAAGGGAATACCAGTCATATTTCTTGCACAGGGGCCCCAATCTGTCAGTGTCTGCCCCTGGATGGTGCTATATATAGCAAGATATAACACTATGTAAAATGGGACAGCACTGTACATAACAGAGGACGCTGTGTCATAAGGAACCACCCTATAAATACTGTAACCAGAGAAAATGGTATGTAGTAAGGGATGCCTTCTAGTAATGTCCCCCATACTGGGACCATTCCTGGCATAATCTCCCCCATACTGAGACCATTCCTGGAATTATGTGCCCTGTCCTGTTCTCTAATCCATAAACTACTCACCTTCCCTCATGCTGCGTGGGGGTCTTTATCACAGCTGGTGCAGGAGCTGGCTGCTGACATAAGCATCTCCGCCATGACACATTGTCAGGTGTCACTGGCACGCCGACTTCAACTGCCGGCCTCTTATTGGCCGCCGGCATGTACTGCAGTGTATAGAGCTGAAATAGTCAGTGCGCCCCTCCACCTCGGGCCTTGGTGTAGCTGCATTAGCGATATGTCCGCCCTGGGTGCAGTGAGTAGCCTAACATGACAGGTGAGCCTAGAGCACATACAAGGCTGTCCTGGGACGCCATACTATGTACACTGCTCAAAAAATAAAGGGAACACTTAAACAGCAGAATATAACTCCAAGTAAATCAAACTTCTGTGAAATCAAACTGTCCACTTAGGAAGCAGCATTGTTTGACAATCAATTTCACATGCTGTTGTGCAAATGGAATAGACAACAGATGGAAATTATTGGCAATTATCAAGACACCCTCAATAAAGGAGTGGTTCTGCAGGTGGGGACCACAGACCACATCTCAGTACCAATGCTTTCTGGCTGATCTTTTGGTCACTTTTGAATGTTGGTTGTGCTTTCACACTCGTGGTAGCATGAGACGGATTCTACAGTCCACACAATTGGCTCAGGTAATGCAGCTCATCCAGGATGGCACATCAATGCGAGCTGTGGCGAGAAGGTTTGCTGTGTCTGTCAGCGTATTGTTCAGAGGCTGGAGGCGCTACCTGGAGACAGGCCAGTACACCAGGTGACGTGAAGGAGGCTGAAGGAGGGCAACAACCCAGCAGCAGGACCGCTACCTTCGCCTTTGTGCACGGAGGAACAGCAGGAGCACTGCCAGAGCCCTGCAAAATGACCTCCAGCAGGCCACAAATGTGCATGAGTCTGCACAAATGGTTAGAAACCGACTCCATGAGGATGTTCTGAGTGCACGACATCCACAGATGGGGGTTGTGCTCACAGCCCAACACCATGCAAGACGCTAGGCATTTGCCCCAGAACACCAGGATTGGCAAATTCGCCACTGGCTACCTGTGCTCTTCACAGATGAAAGCAGGTTCATACTGAGCACATGTGACAGATGTGACAGTCTGGAGACGCTGTGGAGAGTGATCTGCTGCCTGCAACATCCTTCAGCATGACCAGTTTGGCAGTGGGTCAGTAATGGTGTGGGGTGGCATTTCTTTGGAGAGCCGCACAGCCCTCCATGTGCTCGCCAAAGGTAGCCTGATTGCCATTAGGTACCAAGATGAGATCCTCAGACTCCTTGTGAGATGATATGCTGGTGCGGTTGGCCTGGGTTCCTCCTAATTCAGGACAATGCCAGATCTCATGTGGATGGAATGTGACAGCAGTTCCTGCAAGATGAAGGCATTGATGTTATGGACTGGCCCGCCCGTTCCCCAGACCTGAATCCCATTGAGCATATCTGGGACATCATGTCTCGCTCCATCCACCAACATCACGTTGCACCACAAACTTTCCAGGAGTTGGTGGATGCTTAAGTCCAGGTCTGGGAGGAGATCCCTCAGGAGACCATCCGCCGCCTCATCAGGAGCATGCCCAGGCGTTGTACAGTAGGAAGGTCATACAGGCACGTGGAGGCCACACACAATACTGAGCATCTTTTCCTTGTCATGAGGAATTTCCACTGAAGTTGGATCAGCCTGTAATTTGATTTTCCACTTTGATTTTGAGTTTCATTCCAAATCCAGACCTCCTTGGGATATTCATTTTGATTTACATTGATACTTTTTATGTTTAATTGTTCTGAACACATTCCACTATGCAATGAATAAAAATTTGCAACTGGAATACAGTGATTTCGGCCATGGCGCAGGTTGTGCAGCATAACCACTGTAAGCTGCGGCTACATTACACAGCAGCAGAAATAAAGTGATTAGGGTCACATTACATACTGCAACAAGCAGATAAAAAAATTCAGAATTTGTCACATCACCAGAGGGGTCGCAATGTGACCGTACTCGTCTGCATCACGCTACCATGTAGCAGTGGCATAGAATGAAGTTTAAAAGCTTGACTCATGTTGTGACTAAATGTTGTGCAGCCCCAGCATTGGCTAGACCATGTGTGTAATGTCACTGCGATGCCAAGTCAATGCCTGGCACGCCAACGTCAGCTTCTGGGCTCTAGCCGGCAACGTGTATTGCAGTGCTGGGACCCAGCGAATCTCTACGCCACAACACACTTTAGCTGATTATGCGTCCTTGTGCGCACATCCAACTGAAGTAGGCACTGTCATCAAGGAGGGCCACAAGGGCCACCCCTCCAGCAAGGACCCAGTCGCACTCTCTGTGAATGCAATTGTTACGCCCCTGGTAATATAGGGGACATGTGATGGCTCAATTCCCATTCTGGATGTGGGGTGAGGTGTAGTGATCGTTGCTGTACTGCCACAGATGAAAGCACAGATCACTGATCAGTCACCACCAATGCTGGAATGAGTGAAGTCAGTGCTGGAACAGATTACTAGCAGCCATTACTGCGTATTGGGGTGCAGAAAGCAGCGAGGACAACTGAGCCAAGCCATTATCGTTCTGGATGTGAGTTTAGAAATAAAGCACAGCGAGTTTCACAGTCTGTAGAGCAGCACGTAAACAAACAGGGTGCTAGCAATGAAGTGAATTTCAGGAGGAACGAAAGGTAGAAAACAAAATATATTGTATAAAATAGCATTACAAAAATAAATAAAGTTTGGTTGACAACCTCTGTTGCTTTGCCAGCTGGTGGTAAAGTTTGCAAGATGGTGGTGGCATGGTTTGCCAGTTGGAGGTGGCGTGATTTGCCAGGTGGGGTTGGCGTGATTTGCCAGGTGGTGTTGGCTTGGTTTGCCAGGTGGTGTTGGCGTGGTTTGCCAGGTGGTGTTGGCGTGGGTTGCCAGGTGATGTTGGCGTGGGTTGCTAGGTGGTGTTGGCGTGGTTTGCCAGGTGGTGTTGGCGTGGTTTGCCAGGTGGTGTTGGCGTGATTTGCCAGGTGGTGTTGGCGTGGTTTGCCAGATGGTGTTGGCGTGGGTTGCCAGGTGGTGTTGGTGTGGTTTGCCAGGTGGTGTTGGCGTGATTTGCCAGATAGTGTTGGTGTGGTTTGCCAGGTGGTGTTGGCATGGTTTGCCAGATGGTGTTGGCATGGGTTGCCAGGTGGTGTTGGCATGATTTGCCAGGTGGTGTTGGCATGATTTGCCAGGTGGTGTTGGCGTGATTTGCCAGGTGGTGTAGGCATGGTTTGCCAGGTGGTGTTGGCATGGTTTGCCAGATGGTGTTGGCGTGGTTTGCCAGATGGTGTTGGCGTGGGTTGCCAGGTGGTGTTGGCGTGGTTTGCTGGGTGGTGTTGGCGTGATTTGCCGGGTGGTGTTGGCGTGATTTGCCGGGTGGTGTTGGCGTGATTTGCCAGGTGGTGTTGGCGTGGGTTGCCAGATGGTGTTGGCGTGGGTTGCCAGGTGGTGTTGACGTGATTTGCCAGGTGGTGTTGGCGTGGTTTGCCAGATGGTGTTGGCGTGGTTTGCCAGATGGTATTGGCGTGGTTTGGCAGATGGTGTTGGCGTGGTTTGCCAGGTGGTGTTGGCGTGGGTTGCCAGATGGTGTTGGCGTGGGTTGCCAGGTGGTGTTGGCGTGGGTTGCCAGGTGGTGTTGGCGTGGTTTGCCAGGTGATGTTGGCGTGATTTGCCAGGTGGTGTTGGCGTGATTTGCCAGGTGGTGTTGTCGTGGTTTGCCAGGTAGTGTTGGCGTGGGTTGCCAGGTGGTGTTGGTGTAAAATGCCAGGTGGTGTTGGCGTGGCTTGCCAGGTGGTGTTGGCGTGGTTTGCCAGGTGGTGTTGGCGTGGTTTGCCAGGTGGTGGTCATCAGGTTTGCCAGGTGGTGATGGCAAGGTTCGCCAGGTGGTGGTGGCATCGTTTGCCAGGTGGTGGTCGCAAGGTTTGTCAGGTGGTGAATGTCAGATTTGTCAGTTGGTGGTGGTCACTTTTTCCAGTTGGTGGTGGTCATGTTGGTCAGGTGGTGGTGGTCACATTTGCCAGGTGGTGGTGGTCATGTTTGCCCGGTGGTGGTGGCGTTTTCCTATATAGAGTGGAGATAAACCAAACATTTATTAATTGATTGTAAAGTGCATTCCAGTTACAAGATATTGATGAACTATCCTCAGCACCTACAGTATATCACAAAAGTTAGCATAATTCTCACATTTTAGTAAATATGTTATTATATCTTTTCGTGGGACAACACTGAAGATCTGACACTTTGATAAAATGTAAAGTAGTCAGTGTACAGCCTGTGCAAAAGTGTAAATTTGGTGAGCCCTCTAAATAATTCAACAAGTGACACAGCCATTAATGTCAACAAAAGTGAGTACACCACTAAGTGAAAATCGCCAAATTGTGCTCAATTTTCTACTTTGCCCTCCCTGGTGTCATGTGACTCATTAGTGTTACAAGGTCTCGGGTGTGAATGGGGTGCAGGTTTGTTAAGTTTGGTGCTATCGCTCTCACACTCTCTCATACTAGTCACTGGAAGTTCAACATGGCACCCCATGGCAAACAAATCTCTGAGGATCTGAAAAAAGAAGAATTGTTACTCTACGTAAAGGTGGTGTAGGCTATAAGAAGATTGTCAACACCCTGAAACTGAGCTGCAGCACGGTGACCAAAGCACATACAGTGGTGTAACAAGACAGGTCCCACTCAGAACAGGCCTCGCCATGGTCGACCAAAGAAGTTGAGTGTACATGCCCAGCGTCATATCCAGAGGTTGTCTTTTCAAAATAGACATATGAGTGCTACCAAGACAGCGCTGCAGAGGTTAAAGCAGTGAGTTTGTCAGCTTGTCAGTGCTCACACCACAGGCTGCCCACTGCATCAAATTTTTCTGCATGGCAGTCATCTCAGAAGGAAGCCTCTTCTAAAGATGAAGCACAAGAAATTCTGCAAACACTTTGCTGAAGACAAGAAGACTAAGGACATGGATTACTGAAACCATGTCATGAGGTCTGATGAAACCAAGATAAACTTATTTGGTTCATATGGTGTTCATTGTGTGTGGCTTCAGCAAGGTGAGGAACGCAAAGACAAGTGTGTCTTGCCTACAGTCAGGCATGGTGGTGGAAGTGTCATGGTTTGGGGCTGCATGAATGCTGCTTGCTGTGGGGAGCTACAGTTCATTGAGAGAAACATGAAAGCCAACATGTACTGTGACATACTGAAGCAGAGCATATTCTCATCCCTTTTGGAAACTGGGTAGTATTCCAACATGATAATGACCCCAAACACACCTCCAGGACGATCTTGCTAAAGAAATTGAAGGTAAAGATGCTGGTCTGCCCACCTTTTCTCCAGACCTACACCCTTTTCAGCAACTGTGGGATATCCTCAAGCGAAAGGTGGAGGAGCACAAAGTCTCTAACATCCATCACCTCCGTGATGTCATCATGGAGCAGCGCAGGGGATTCCTGTGGCAACCTGTGAAGCTCTAGTGACCTCCATTCTCAAGAGAGTTAAAACAGTGCTTGATAATAATAGAGGCAAAATTTCACAAAATATTGGCACTTTGGCCATTTTCACTTAGGGTTGTACTCACTTTTATTGCCAGCAGTTTAGACATTAATGACTGTGTGTTAAGTTAGAGGGCCCATCCCATTTACACTGTTAGGGCTCGCTCACACGAGCAAATGAATCAGACGATTTTTTTATTGGATTGTGCTTAGACCAGTGTTAATCTATAGGGCAAGGCACATCTGTGATTATTTGCTTTTGCCAGTTCGGCATGCGGAATGCTGCGAATGTCTGCGAGAATCAGATCGCACGCACCATGTAAGTCTATAAGTGCGGGTGACATCCGAGTGCAGTGCGATTTTCGCAGACGCCGACAATGGAGGAGATGCAGAAATTAATTCCTCTGTCTCTTCTGCACCTGTGCACCGATTCTCTCATGCTCGATGATTGGAGCACAGAGCACTGACACTCGGCTGATGCTCGCAGCAGAGCAGGAACCGAGTGTCATTAGTATATCACATCGGATGCTATACGCTAGTGTTACTCCAGCCTTATACAAGCTCTACACTGACCCCTTTACATTGTATCAATATGTCATATATATTGTCCCATGAAAATAAATAATAACATATTTACAAAAGTATGAGTGGTGTACTCACTTTTCTGATATATTGTATCCCCAAAGTTCTGTTATAAGCTGTTCTAGGACCTGAACAGCACTGCATCACTGTCTCCACATTCGTACAAACTGAACATGAAGAAGAAGCCAGGGCTTCTGCTCATCCCAGACTTTCTCTTCATGTCCAGTTTGTCCAAAGACGGAGACAGTGACAGCAGCGCTGATTGGGCACCAGGCATCACATGTCATTCCACCACATCACAGCCCCGACACCGCTGGAATGGAGCCGGCACGGGAGGTGAGTATAGGCTTTATTATTTTATCAGGGCTGAAAATTTAGTTTAAGAAGGGGTTGTCCTAGAAGTGGACAACCCCTTTAAAGGGAACCTGTCAGCAGGATTGTGCACAGTAACCTACAGAAAGTGTCAGGTCGGCGCCGTTATACTGATCACAATGATACCTTGGGTGATGAAATCTGTCTTATGGTTGTGGTTTAATCTTTATTTGCAGTTTTGAGTTAATGATATGCTCGTGCTCCGGGGCGGCCTGTGAGGGGTCTTCATGTGGTGCTCTGATTAGGTATTCATCAGAATGGCTTCTGATAGGTCACTGATCTCTCAGTGACCTGCCCCCTATTTTACATACCGCATAGAATATGGTTTAAAAAAACACAAAAATTCACGTTCATCAGGCAGGTGATGACAGCTGTAGCCTGATACTGTGGATAATATGACTGTTTTCATTTTATTTCGACATATAGGTTTGTTGGAAAAAAAAATGTTCTTAATCAATATGGCACAGGTGGCCACGCCCACGCAGTTGAATTTATCGCATTTCGATTTATCGCTGCCGGCTCTATTTCGATGAAGATTTTTTTTCCAACAAAGCTATATGTCTAAATAAAATGAAAACAGGCATATTATCCACAGCATCATGCTACAGCGCAGAAGCAGCCGTCAGCGCCTGCCTGATGAAAATGATGTTTTTTAAGCCATATTCTATGCAGTATGTAAAATAGGGAGCAGGTCACTGAGGGTGACCAGTCATAAGCCATACTGATGAATACATAAGCAGGGCACCACATGAAACCCCGCTCAAAGCCCCACCCACAGGCCGCACACAGCCCCGCCCCCGAGCACGAGAATCTCATTTACTGAAAACTGGAAATAAAAATTAAACAACTACAAGACGGATTTCTTCAACCAAGGAATCATTTTAATCAGTATAACGGCGCCGACCTGACACTGTGTGTAGGTTACTGAGCACAATCCTGATGACAGGTTCCCTTTACAACATATTACAGAATTACAGTAAGATCTGGGGGTGAAATGTAGAGAAAGGATTTTGTATACTCACTATTTACTGTTTTCTGAAGCAAGAAATGGAAGAAAAGAAGGACTGTAGTCTAAAAAAATAGTAAAAATAAGGTAACAAGAGTGTTAAGAAAACCATCTTCCATTTCCAGAGATACCATGATATTTAGTAGACTCACTCACTCTACAAATATGTCCAGAACCCTCCTGAAATATGAGGTGATCCCAGAACTCCTAGTGCAGTGACACGTCCCCTTTAAGAATCGGCCCTGTACTGAGCACCCCAGGGCCCTGGCGGCTGCTCCAGGTGCATGCAGCGGGCTCACCGGGTGAGTCCAGCCTGTACCCGGTAGATAACGGTTGTGACACACAGCCAGAAACTACTCCTAGCAGCTGAGACTGTTAACTTATTACTCCTTCACGACATTTGACGTATATTTATGGCATGACCTTAACCCCTTTCTGTCATGTGACATACTAACCCGTCCATGTGCCCTGGGACTTAATACCCAGGGACGGGATAGTACGTCACAGCGATCAGCGGCGCCCACATGGTGAGCGCCGCTGATTTTGGCCGAGTGTCAGCTGATTATCACAGCTGACACCCGGCACAATGTGTCAGGGGCGGTCACGGACCGCTCCCGACACATTAACCCCTTGCACACCGCAATCAAACATGATTGCGGTGTATCGGGGGTTAAAGGGAAGCATCGGCAGGGAGGGGGCTCCCTCCGTGCTTCCCTAAGCCCCCCACAGCAGCGCAATGTGCAGCGCTGCTGCGGGGGGCTCCATCCCTGCAGGTCCCCGAATCCAAGATGGCGGCGGGGACCTTCGGGGGCCTGCAGGGAGCTGGCTTCCTCAGTGCCTGCAAAGCATCGGCATGAGGAAAGCCTGTGCAGTGCCTGTGACAGATCGCTGATCTGTCACAGTGATCTGTGAAGTGACAGATCAGCGATATGTCACATGACAGGTATGTCCCCCCTGGGACAATGTAATAAAGTTAAAAAAAAGTGTAAAATAATTTTAAAAAAATCGCTAAATATATAAAAAAAAAATATTCCCTAATAAATTCATTTTTTGGAAATAAAAAAAAAGCAATAAAAGTACACATATTTGGCATCGCCGCATCCGTAATGACCCGCCCTATAAAACTGTCCCACTAGTTAACCTCTTTAGCGAACCCCTTAAAAAATAAAAATAAAAAACTAAGCAAAAAATAATGATTTATTATCATACCACCAAACAAAAAGTGCAATAACGCGCGATTAAAAAAAGACGCATATAAATATCCATGATACCGCTGAAAATGTCATCTTGTCCCGCAAAAAACGAGCTGCCATACAGCATCATCAGCGAAAAATTAAAAAAGTTATAGCTCGCAGAATAAAGCGATGCAAAAATAATTATTTTTTATATAAAATTGTTTTCAATGCATAAAAGCGCCAAAACATAAAAAAACAACCTAAATGAGGTATCGCTGTAACCGTACTGACCCAAAGAATAAAAGGGCTTTATCAATTTTACCGCAGGCAGAACGGTGTAAACGCACCCCCCAAAAGAAATTCATGAAATGCTGGTTTTTGTTCATTCTGCGTCCCAAAAATCGGAATAAAAAGCGATCAAAATATGTCACGTGCCCAAAAATGGTACCAGTAAAAACGTCAACTCGTCCCGCAAAATATAAGACCTCACATGACTCGGTGGGTCAAAATATGGAAAAACTATAAGTCTCAAAATGTGGTGATGCAAATACTATTTTTACAATAAAAAGCATCTTTTAGCATGTGACAGCTGCCAAAAATAAAAACCCGCTATAAATAGTAAATCAAACCCCCCGATATCACCCCCTTAGTTAGGGAAAATAATAAAATTAAAAGAAAATGTATTTATTTCCATTTTCCCATTAGGGCTAGGGCTAGGGTTAGGGTTAGGGCTAGGGTTAGGGTTAGGGCTAGGGTTAGGGCTGAGATTAGGGTTAGGGGTGTGTTGGGGTTAGGGTTGGAGTTAGAATTGGGGGGTTTCCACTGTTTGGGCACATCAGGGGCTCTCCAAATGCAACATGGCGTCTAATCTCAATTCCAGCCAATTCTGCGTTGAAAAAGTCAAATGGTGCTCCTTCCCTTCTAAGCTCTGCCATGCGCCCAAACAGTGTTTTACCCCCACATATGGGGTATCAGCCTACTCAGGACAAATTGCAAAACAACTTTTGGGGTCCAATTTCTCCTGTTGCCCTTAGGAAAATAAAAAATTGCCGGCAAAAATATCATTTTTGTGGAAAAAAATGATTTTTTTATGTTCACGCCCCAGCGTTATAAACTTCTGTGAAGCACATGGGGGTTCAAAGTGCTCACCACACATCTAGATAAGTTCCGTGGGGTGGCTAGTTTCCAAAATGGGGTCACTTGTGGGGAGTTTCAATAGTTTAGGTACATCAGGGGCTCTCCAATCGCACTTGACACCGGCAGACCATTCCATCAAAGTCTGCATTCCAAAACGTCACTACATCGCTTCCGTGCCCTGTAATGTGCCCATACAGTAGTTTTCTCCCACATATGGGGTATCAGCGTACTCAGGACAAATTGGACAACTTTTGGGGTCCAATTTCTCCTGGTACCCTTGGGAAAATAAAAAAATTGGTGACTAAAAGATCATGTTTGTGGAAAAAATACGATTTTTTTATTTTCACGCCCGGGCGTTATAAACTTCTGTGATGCACTTGGGGGTTCAAAGTGCTCACCACACATCTAGATAAGTTCCTTGGGGGGTCTAGTTTCCAAAATGGTGTCATTTGTTGGGGGTTTCACTGTTTTGGTACATGAGGGGCTTTCCAAACGCGACATGGTGTCCGATCTCAATTCCAGCCAAAAACGTCAAATGGCGCTGCTTTCCCCCACATGTGGGGTATCAGTGTACTCAGGACAAATTGCACAATAACTTTTAGGGTCCTGTTACCCTTGGAAAAATAAGAATTGAGGGTGAAAAGATCATTTTTGTGGAAAAAATATGATTTTTTAATTGTGCGGCTGTACGTTATAAACTTCTGTGAAGCCCTTGTGGGTTCAAAGTTCTCACCACATATCTAGATAAGTTCCTTGGGGTGTCTAGTTTCCAAAATAGGGTCACTTGTGGGGGTTTTCCACTGTTTAGGTACAACAGGGGCTCTCCAAACGTGACATAGCGTCCGATCTGAATTCCAGCCAATTTTGCATTGAAAAAGTCAAACGGCGCTCCTCCCCCCCCCACATATCAGGTATCAGCGTACTCAGGACAAACTGCACAATAACTTTTGCAGTCCAATTTCTCCTGTTACCCTTGGTAAAATAAAAAAATTGAACCTGAAGTATTTTTTTTGTGAAAAAAGTTAAATGTTCATTTTTTTTAAATATCCAAAAAATTCCTATGACGCACCTGAAGGGTTAATAAACTTCTTGAATGTGGTTTTGAGCACCTTAAGGGGTGCAGTTTTTAGAATGGTGTCACTTTTGAGTATTTTCTATCATATAGACCCCTCAAAGTGGCTTCAAATGTGATGTGGTCCGTAAAAATAAAATGGTGTTGCAAAAATGAGAATTCGCTGGTCAACTTTTAACCCTTATAACTTCCTAACAAAAAAAAATTTTTGGTTCCAAAATTGTTCTGATGTAAAGTAAACATGTGCCGTATCTCTGTGAATTAAGGACATAAAAATTCAAAGTTGGAAAATTGTGAAATTTTAAAAATTTTCACCAAATTTCTGTTTTTTTCACAAATAAACGCAAGTTATTTGTATGAAATTTTACCACTAACATGAAGTACAATATGTCACGAGAAAACAGTATCAGAATCACCAGGATCCATGGAAGCGTTTCAGAGTTATTACCTCATAAAGGGACAGTGGTCAGAATTGTAAAACTTGGCCCGGTCATGAACGTGCAAACCACCCTTGGGGGTTAAGGGGTTAGAAAGATGGATCATGCTCGGAAACCCTCCAATGTGGCTGAACTACAACAATTCTGCAAACATGAGTGGGCCAAAATTCCTCCAGAACGTGTGTTGCCAGTTATTGCAAACCCTTGATTGCAGTTGTTGCTGCTAAGGGTGACCCAACCAGTTATTAGGTTAAAGACATATATATTTTCACACAGGGCCCTGTAGGTTTGGATTTCTTTTTCCCTTAATAATAAACACTTTCATTTAAAAACTGCATTTTGTGATTACTTGTGTTATCCTTGTCTAAGATCTAAATTTGTTTGGTGATAAGAAACATTTAAGTGTGACAAACATGGAAAAGAATCATGAAGGGGGCAAACACGTTTTCACACAACTGTACAGTAGTAAGGAACCATCTCTATCATTATGTCATCTGGAAGCTTTGCTCAGTATTCTCTGCTCTTCCCTGGACTTGATCGTCTTCTTCTTTTCTTTCTTTTTGGTGTTCTCCTCCCTACAGTACATGAAACATATATCATCTCATGTAAATGTACAAGTAACAGTGGGGATTAGGATGTGTAAAAGGCTCAAGAGAATAACAGACATTGAAAGTTCCCCAGTTTCTGACTCCTACTCAAATACTTGTTTAGTAAAATTTGTACATTTACTACATCACACAAATAAAATTTCATGAACCCAAAACGATGGATATAGATCGGGAAGATACCCCCACAGTACTGGGAAATACCCAGTAACAATGATGGAATAGAATATTTGGCAAGGAGCCAAAAGGTCAATAATTGGGAAAAAGTTTATAGCAATATCAAAAAGGTCAATATGAAATAGTAGATACATTAGTGACAAGTAGATTGTGAGGACACCAAAAAATAGGACCACTACAAGGTATAACTCATTAGGACAAGTGTCCGGTCAGCAGAATATAAAAACATGACCACGGTCAAAAATAGTTTGTAACATAATTAAACCCGCTGGATGGCCCCCACATGTAAAAAGCGAGAACACCTTATGATAACAGTATGACAGTCAGTCAGGGTATAAAAATGCAGATGAGCTGCATTGTGTGAAGTCACCAGGTGATGATCAGACAGGTGAAAGTAGACGGCCAGTATTTGTATAATTGGGCTAAACCAGAGAACATGATATAAAATAATAAAAGAGGCATTTCTCACATGATTAATCCTGTACTGCAGCAAAGACGTAAGCGCCTACCCACGTGACCGCTGCAGCTAATTCCTGTCCTTGGGCCATTTCCCATCTTTGGCCAATTTTTTTTTTTATTTGAAAACCACATCAATGTGACTGGTATGGGTTATGGAAGGGAGGGGAATAAATTATGATGGCAACTACGCTCCATTTCTCTTATAAGGACACATCCATATTTTCTTATATTACCAGTAAATATTTGCACTTACATATCTATGATATCGTCATTTCCCGCCACATACTCCTCCATTAATTCCTCAGCAGTCTCCTCCCTATAGTATATGGAACAGAGATCATCCTATATATGTTAGGCGAGAGTTACACTGAGACTTTTTGTAATACTAATTATTGATTTTAAATATATACTGTACAATACGCAAACTATATACTGTATACACACACACTGTATACATACACACACTATGTACTGCATATATACATAAGCACTCTATATACTATATACATATATACTCTACAAACTGTATACATGCACACACTAATATACTGTATACATACACAACCTATGTACTACATACACACACAATATAGTCTACACATATACACACTATATATTGTGTATACACCGTATATACTCGAGTATAAGCCGAGATTTTCAGCACATTTTTTAAGGCTGAAAGTCCCCTTCTTGGCTTATACTCTAGCTATATACGCCAGGAGGTCGGTGAGGGAGGGGGAGCGGGGGTGTTAGATCATACTTAACCCCCCTGGCGCGTCTCTGCAGTCCCCCTGCTTCTCCCATGGTCTCCGGTGCCTTCCTTTAGTGGTCATGTGGTACCGCTCATTAAAGTCATGAATATGTGCACATTCATGACTTTAATGAGCGGTACCACGTGACCGCTGAAGGAAGGAAGAGCTGCCGGAGACCGTGGGAGAAGCGGGGCTGCAGAGACCACACCAGGAGGGGGTAAGTATATGCGATATTCACCTGTCCTTGTTCCACCGCTGCGCGACGCACTGTCCTCTGTCTGTGATGTTCAGGTCAGATTGCGCGATGATGTAGTCAGTGCGCACCGCGCCCTCAGCCTGAACAGTCACTGACAGAGGGACCGGGAAGACAGAGCGGCGCACAGCGGTGGAACGAGGACAGGTGAATATCTCAAGTGCCTGGGCCTGAGCCAGCGGTAACACCGGCACCTGTCCCCCATAGCGCACCAGTGTCCCCGCCTGCTCAGCACACCGGCACCTGGCCCCCAGCGACGAGAGGTGAGTATGTCATTTTTTTTATTTGCAGCAGCATATGGGGCCATAACTATTTATTGCACAATAAAGGCCCACATAGGGCATTGTTCACACAAGGGTACTGCATAGTGTCTGGTTCACAACCAGCTATTAGTCACGCCTCGACTTTTCGATTAGAGGGGCTGGCCAGCACACTCTTAATGCATCACAGTGCGAACATCCCTCATGCGAAACCAGGGCCTGGCTGCACCCTGAAAAATATATCACAAAAAATGCAAAATTAGTGAGGTATTAGTTGATATTTTGGCCAAAATACATGAGCTTGTAACCCAACCTTTCACAACAGTCAATGGTCTATCATGTGGACCCTCGAGAAATTTAATTGTCCACCCCTAGGATAAATGAATCAAAACAATTGATATAGAAGAGTATATATTTCATATAAATGATATATCTCAGTCATTTCTACTCACAGTTGGAAATGTTTTTTTTTTTACAAAACAGCCCATTATTATAAATTCCTGAGATGCCAGGTATGCTATTATTAAGCTGAGCAGCTTGAAATGGTCAGCCGGGTGGATCGCCTGTGGTGGTAAGACAACTACTGGATAACTAGTGAGTAATAGAAAGCACTGGACCAGTGAGGATGAGCAATAAATAGCAGGGTCACTACAAATACTGTAATCCACCATTGAGTCAAGCGGAAACACAACCTTGTATAATATGTTAGGCTCGTCATATAGCATTATATTTCCTGAAATAACATACGTACGGGATACTTTCAAGACATGGACACCATTTGCTTTTTTTAATCCTGAATGGCCTGAAAGCCGGTGGTGATGTCTTTATCTTCAGGATCCATCTGTTGAAGAAGCGAAATGTAGTGACAAAGATTTCATAAAAGTGAATGTATCATGCAGCTTCTTTCATCAGCTCAGGGATTTATCAATGTAATTTAAGCAGAATTCTGGCATCAACTGCTTTGAAAAATTGCTAAATTTTGACACAACTTGGAGTTGTAGAAAAATGTTGCAACTTTTGGTGTTTTCACATCAGTTTCTCCCAACTCTGCCAAAATGAGCGGAGCTGTGACAGGACAAATGTGCAGCGAGGATGTTATACCACAGCTCATCTATTCATGAAAAGTATTCCCTACTCCAGAAATATTACTCCAGTCAGTTTTCTGGTGTGACGCACAGAGGTGCACGCCACTTGTCTCCTGATTCATAAAGAGACATGCACCTCTTCATGAATCAGGTACTTCACCACACCCCTCATCAAGACCGGGTAAGAAAATCAGTGGTATTGATGTATTGGGACTTTATTTTTTATTTCCTAATAAAACTCCAATCCAGTTCTTTGCTCTGTTAAAAATGTACATTGTTCTTAAAATTAATCACTAAATGGTTAAAATGCACTTAAGGCAGCTGAGTAATGTGCCACCTATGTTTACATGGTACAAACATTCTAAATCTACAATAAAAAAATGACATTTTGAGATTTCTTTTCAGCTTTATGATTACGAATTAAATAAGGGATAAGAACAGTTTTAGACAATTACCGTATATACTCAAGTATAAGTCGAGCCGAGTATAAGCTAAGGCACCTAGTTTTGCCACGAAAAACTGGGTAAACCTATTGACTCAAGTATAAGCTGGGTATTCATTGTCCCCTCATCCCTATCCTTGTAGCATGGCTCCCTTATCACTGTCCTTGTATGCATGGCTCCCTCCTCCCGTCCTGGTATGCCTGGCTCCTTATCCCCTATCCTTGTATGCATGGCTCCTTATCCCTTATCCTTGTATGCATGGCTCCTTATCCCCTATCATTGTATGCATGGTTCCTATAAAAAAAATATCCTACTTACCTTGCCTGCACGCCCTCGCTGCATCTTGTTCCAGCACCAGCAGCTCTTCTTGCCAAGCCATCACGTTGCCCAACTCATTAAGGTAATGAATATTCACTCCGCGTCTATGTGAGTAGAGAGCTGTGCATATGTAGGAACGTGAGCCGACTGGGGGGTGACCCCTTTCTTCGCCGCGAACAGACTGAGATGGAGACAACATGTCCTCTTTATTGGCCATCCTCTTGACGACCGCAGCAACATACAGCAGCAGCTAGACAATCTCCGCACACACAGGCCCGGGTACCTTCGCTTCCTTCTTATTTCTTGTCATGGTTAGGAAATGGTTAATGTCCTGTTTTCTCAGGGTTAATTTTGCTGGCCTCCCTTTGGATCTGGGAGGGGTATTTTTACTCACTCCAGACTTGGATTCCCTGTCAGCTATACTGTTATTCTGGCTGTGTGTCTGAAGCCTGGTGTGCTTGTATACTACATTGCTTGTTTGATTCCCGTGTATGACCCGGTCTGTCCCCTCACTCTGTTCTCTGTCTCACGTTTTGGTACTATTGTCTTCTCCAGTTCTGACCTCCTGGCTTGGCTATCGTTACTCCGTTACCGTTTGCCCCTATTGTACCTTCTATTGCCCGTTCTGGTTTTCTGATCTATTGCTATGTCCTGACTATCCGCTCTGTCTAACCCTTTGGTACTGTCGTGCTGTCTCGTGCTTTGACCCCGGCTTGATCTGGCTTATGTCCCTGTCTATGCCTTTGGTAACTTGTCCCGTAGTTACCTTTCTAGGAGTTTTCCTCCGCTTCCAGCTCTGTGGAGCTTAGGCCATGCCCCCAGCAGTCACATGCTTCAGGTCCTGTGAGTCTGAAGCACGCATCATCACCGCTGCTGCCCCACTCCACAGGTATCATTGAGCACTATTTTTGTACTCAGGACATGCGTACTGGCTCAGTGAGCAAGTGCGGTGTTCCTGACACTTCTGTAAGACAGCCCTCACGGCTCTTTCACTGCAGCTGCCCTAGGCCTACCACTACAGAGCTTCGCCTGCCTGAGTCCATCTGTCTTGTGGTACCCACAGGCTCTCTCAGTCTGCGGCTTCTACTGACTCTCCGTCTGCGGCTTCTCTTGTCAGGGTCACCCCCCTGACTGTCTCAGATGTCAGTCCTTTCTGGAGCTTCACTACTGTACTTCTACTTCCTCAGGTCTACTCTTCTCCTCAGCTCCTCTCCCTGGACTGATCGCTTCTAGAACTCTCTACCTGCTTTTTATCCCCCTCCTTGAGGATTCCTCCCAGAGTTCCTGTAACCCCGCCCCCATCACTGAATGGTTTTGCAGCCATAAGCTGATGTTAAGTCCATTTCTCACAACTCTTTCTACTCCCGTCTTGTGGCAAAACTTCAGTATTGCACCCATCTCACTATTTCAGCTGTCTCCCATCTATAAATGCAACAGTCCACCTAAAGCACACTATCCCTTTACCTTCCCACTGCAGACAGGTCCATACGTCAGTCCACCTCCCCTACACTCCCCCTTCTTTTAACCATTGTCGTCCTCGCCAATCTTGTCTCCCTCCTTTTCCATTCTGAAGCTTCCCCACCTTCGTTTTGTCAGACTGATTGTTGAGCCAGGCCCGCGATACGCAAGGGCTGTACCAAACCGGGAGCACCATGCTCCGAGTAGCTTACGGCTTACTTGCCAGTGCGTATGCCACCATGACAATTCCTTCAGGTTGGGTTAGGTCCATCTGGACTACTCTACGGGTGCGTACCTCCCACTTTTCTCCCCTTCTGTCACATCCTACAATTTGGAGTGCAATGACCGAGGCCCTAACCTACCAGGTCATCGTCAGCGACCTCCTGTCCTTTTAGGGGTGTTTGTGGTACTGGGGACCTGACCTTGGGACCACTGTCTGTTTCTATTCCACTTATCTCTTTGTCCTTTCAAAGTAAATAAGTCATGGTCGGCGTTTCTCTTTACTCTTCACATATTCATTACCTTAATGAGCAAGGCCACAAGATCGCTTGGCCAGAAATGCTGCTGGT
Organism: Dendrobates tinctorius; assembly: GCF_039654945.1. Lineage (NCBI taxonomy): Eukaryota > Metazoa > Chordata > Amphibia > Anura > Dendrobatidae > Dendrobates > Dendrobates tinctorius. Next base: position 24,694,807 of record NW_027361757.1, read on the forward strand.
GCCGGAATGAGCGAGATGCAGCTAGGGTGCACAGGAAGGTGAGTAGGATGTGTGCTGGAAACCGGCGACTGCGACTGTGACTGTGCGCTTTTACAGAGAAATGAATATTCATTTCTCTTTAGCAGCGGCACAGACTTTAGCCACAGCCACCGGCTCCTGCTTCTGTGACCTGCTGCTCCTCTGCTCCTCCTCCCCTGCCGGCTCCTGCCTCTGTGACCCGCTGCTCCACTGCTCCCCATCCCCCTGTCATCTTTCTGGGACAATTGACAAGTGTATAAACCAAGGGGGGCGTTTTCAGCACAAAAAAATGTGCTGAAAAACTCAGCTTGTTCACGAGTATATACGGTACTTTCTATTTCATCTGCACTCGTGCTTACATGTGTGGTCCATTGCTCTTACAGGACCACATTCCCACATTGTACCTCCCAACCTTGAAAGCCATAATGTCATATGTTGTGAGTATAGCACTTAGTGTTCCTTCACAATGCAATACCTTTTTACATGCCCCATAAAGTATAAAACCTCCCCAGTATGACAACCATAATGTACTCAGTGTAGCAAGACCCTTCGACTCATGAGGAGTCATCCGACAGCACTCAGGAGAGGATTGTCCTCCCCCCTGGGCTTAGAAGGTAAAATGCCAAATTAACTCTTCGCTTCTATGGTATTATTGACATGGTAATGCCGCCGATGATCGCCACTGTGACCCAGAATTCCTTCTTCCTTTGGGGTGTGTGGGTCTTGTTGTCCAGCTGTCCATGGTCAAAGAGAGACCCTCACCCCTCGGTCAGTCCTTTTTAGTCCTTTCTCTGAGACCCAACTGGGTTAAAAGCAACTTTGACTTCAGAGCTTCCAGGGCTGACGACTCCCACCTGTGCATGCACAGAGAGGAGGTACCAACAAGGTAAGGAAGCTGACAGTCCACTGAGGTACAAATCCAGGTGACCAGAGGGTCACAACATGGCTTCTCCGAATAACTCCATGGAGCCAGGTGACTGATGTCTCCCAATCCTGGCTTTCCCAAAAGTATCCATGGGGCTCAGGAGACGGGTGGGTCCACATCCAGACTACCCCATGGCTTCAGTGATGGTCAATGGAGCAGATCTGTAGTCTTTCAGCCAGGGCCATGGTCCCCTAAGCTGACATCCTATAGAATGTCAAATCTGTGTCACTCATGATGGACCTATGATCTAGCAGCTATCCTATAGAGTGTTCCTGGCTGATGTTTTGTAAAGAGTCTCTAGTTCTTTGGATCTCTGGATGTCTTGGCTGTCTGGATGCCTTGGCTGTTTGGATATATGGTTATATTCTCACAGAAGCATATATCCCCTTTTTATAGTCCACAACTATTCTTTAAGCCATCATTCACAGTTAACCCCTTCACCCCCAAGGGTGGTTTGCACGTTCATGACCGGGCCAATTTTTACAATTCTGACCACTGTACCTTTATGAGGTCATAACTCTCGAACGCTTCCATGGATCCCGGTGATTCTGACATTGTTTTCTCGTGACATATTGTACTTCATGTTAGTGGTAAAATTTCATTCAAATAACTTGCGTTTATTTGTGAGAAAAACGGAAATTTGGCGAAAATTTTGAAAATTTCGCAATTTTCCAACTTTGAATTTTTATGCCCTTAAATCACAGAGATAAGGCACACAAAAAACTTGATAACTAACATTTCCCACATGTTTACTTTACATCAGCACAATTTTGGAACCAAAATTTTTTTTTGTTAGGAAGTTATAAGGGTTAAAAGTTGACCAGCGATTTCTCATTTTTACAACACCATTTTATTTTTAGGACCACATCACATTTGAAGCCACTTTGAGGGGTCTATATGATAGAAAATACACAAAAGTGACACCATTCTAAAAACTGCACCCCTTAAGGTGCTCAAAACCACATTCAAGAAGTTTATTAACCCTTTAGGTGCGTCACAGGAATTTTTTTGAATATTTAAAAAAAAATGAACATCTAACTTTTTTTCATAAAAAAAATACTTCAGGTTCAATTTTTTTTATTTTACCAAGGGTAACAGGAGAAATTGAACTGCAAAAGTTATTGTGCAATTTGTCCTGAGTACGCAGATACCTGATATGTGGGGGGGAACGACTGTTTCGGCGCATGGCAGAGCTCAGAATGGAAGGAGCGCCGTTTGACTTTTTCAATGCAAAATTGGCTGGAATTCAGATTGGACGCCATGTCACGTTTGGAGAGTCCCTGATGTACCTAAACAGTGGAAACCCCCTACAAGTGACCCCATTTTGGAAACTAGACCCCCCAAGGAACTTATCTAGATATGTGGTGAGAACTTTGAACCCACAAGGGCTTTACAGAAGTTTATAACGTACAGCGGTACAATTAAAAAATCATATTTTTTCCACAAAAATGATCTTTTCACCCCAATTTTTATTTTCCCAAGGGTAACAGGACCCTAAAAGTTATTGTGCAATTTGTCCTGAGTACGCTGATACCCCACATGTGGGGGTAAACCACTATTTGGGCGCATGGCAGAGCTCGGAAGGGAAGCAGCGCCATTTGACGTTTTTGGCTGGAATTGAGATCGGACACCATGTCGCGTTTGGAAAACCCCTGATGTACCAAAACAGTGGAAACCCCCCACAAATGACACCATTTTGGAAACTAGACCCCCTAAGGAACTTATCTAGATGTGTGGTGAGAACTTTGAACCCCCATGGGCTTCACAGAAGTTTATAACATAAAGCCATACAATTAAAAAATCATATTTTTTAAACAAAAATGATCTTTTCACCCTCAATTCTTATTTTTCCAAGGGTAACAGGACCCTAAAAGTTATTGTGCAATTTGTCCTGAGTACGCTGATACCCCACATGTGGGGGTAAACCACTATTTGGGCGCATGGCAGAGCTCGGAAGGGAAGCAGCGCCATTTGACGTTTTTGGCTGGAATTGAGATCGGACACCATGTCGCGTTTGGAAAACCCCTGATGTACCAAAACAGTGGAAACCCCCCACAAATGACACCATTTTGGAAACTAGACACCCTAAGGAACTTATCTAGATGTGTGGTGAGAACTTTGAACCCCCATGGGCTTCACAGAAGTTTATAACATAAAGCCATACAATTAAAAAATCATATTTTTTCCACAAAAATGATCTTTTCACCCTCAATTCTTATTTTTCCAAGGGTAACAGGACCCTAAAAGTTATTGTGCAATTTGTCCTGAGTACGCTGATACCCCACATGTGGGGGTAAACCACTATTTGGGGGCATGGCAGAGCTCGGAAGGGAAGCAGCGCCATTTGACGTTTTTGGCTGGAATTGAGATCGGACACCATGTCGCGTTTGGAAAACTCCTGATGTACCAAAACAGTGGAACCCCCCACAAATGACACCATTTTGGAAACTAGACCCCCCATGGAACTTATCTAGATGTGTGGTGAGCACTTTGACCCCCCCAGTGCTTCACAGAAGTTTACAACGCCCAGGCGTGAAAATAAAAAATTCGTATTTTTTCCACAAACATGATCTTTTAGTCACCATTTTTTTATTTTCCCAAGGGTACCAGGAGAAATTGGACCCCAAAAGTTGTTGTCCAATTTGTCCTGAGTATGCTGATACCCCATATGTGGGAGAAAACTACTGTATGGGCACACGTCGGGGCTCGGAAGGGAAGTAGTGACGTTTTGGAATGCAGACTTTGATGGAATGGTCTGCGGGTGTGATATTGCCTTTGGAGAGCCCCTAATGTACCTAAACAGTGGAAACCCCCCACAAATGACACCATTTTGTAAACTAGACCCCCCAAGGAACTTATCTAGATGTGTGGTGAGCACTTTGACCCCCCCAGTGCTTCACAGAAGTTTACAACGCCCGGGCGTGAAAATAAAAAATTCGTATTTTTTCCACAAACATGATCTTTTAGTCACCATTTTTTTATTTTCCCAAGGGTACCAGGAGAAATTGGACCCCAAAAGTTGTTTTCCAATTTGTCCTGAGTACGCTGCTACCCCATATGTGGGAGAAAACTACTGTATGGGCACACGTCAGGGCTCGGAAGGGAAGTAGTGACGTTTTGGAATGCAGACTTTGATGGAATGGTCTGCGGGTGTCATGTTGCCTTTGGAGAGCCCCTAATGTACCTAAACAGTGGAAACCCCCCACAAATGACACCATTTTGTAAACTAGACCCCCCAAGGAACTTATCTAGATGTGTGGTGAGCACTTTGACCCCCCCAGTGCTTCACAGAAGTTTACAACGCCCGGGCGTGAAAATAAAAAATTCGTATTTTTTCCACAAACATGATCTTTTAGTCACCATTTTTTTTATTTTCCCAAGGGTACCAGGAGAAATTGGACCCCAAAAGTTGTTTTCCAATTTGTCCTGAGTACGCTGCTACCCCATATGTGGGAGAAAACTACTGTATGGGCACACGTCAGGGCTCGGAAGGGAAGTAGTGACGTTTTGGAATGCAGACTTTGATGGAATGGTCTGCGGGTGTCATGTTGCCTTTGGAGAGCCCCTAATGTACCTAAACAGTGGAAACCCCCCACAAATGACACCATTTTGTAAACTAGACCCCCCAAGGAACTTATCTAGATGTGTGGTGAGCACTTTGACCCCCCCAGTGCTTCACAGAAGTTTACAACGCCCGGGCGTGAAAATAAAAAATTCGTATTTTTTCCACAAACATGATCTTTTAGTCACCATTTTTTTTATTTTCCCAAGGGTACCAGGAGAAATTGGACCCCAAAAGTTGTTGTCCAATTTGTCCTGAGTACGCTGACACCCCATATGTGGGAGAAAACTACTGTATGGACACACGTCGGGGCTCGGAAGGGAAGCAGTGACGTTTTGGAACGCAGACTTTGATGGAATGGTCTGCGGTTGTCATGTGCGTTTGGAGAGCCCCTGATGTACCTAAACTATTGAAACTCCCCACAAGTGACCCCATTTTGGACACTAGACCCCCCACGGAACTTATCTAGATGTGTGGTGAGCACTTTGAACCCCCAAGTGCTTCACAGAAGTTTATAACACTCGGACGTGAAAATAAAAAAATCATTTTTTTTCCACAAAAATGATATTTTTGCCCCCAATTTTTTATTTTCCTAAGGGTAACAGGAGAAATTGGACCCCAAAAATTGTTTTGCAATTTGTCCTGAGTAGGCTGATACCCTACATGAGGGGGTAAAACACTGTTTGGGCGCATAGCAGAGCTTGGAAGGGAAGGAGCACCATTTGACTTTTTCAACTCAGAATTGGCTGGAATTGAGATCAGACGCCATGTTGCATTTGGAGAGCCCCTGATGTGCCCAAACAGTGGAAACCCCCAATTCTAACTCCAACCCGAACCCCAACACGCCCCTAACCCTAGCCCTAACCCTAGCCCTAACCCTAGCCCTAACCCTAACCCTAGCCCTAGCCCTAGCCCTAACCCTAACCCTAGCCCTAACCCTAACCCTAGCCCTAACCCTACCCCAACACACCCCTAGCCCTAACCCTAGCCCTAACCCTAATGGAAAAATGGAAATAAATACATTTTTTTTATTTTATTATTTTTCCCTAACTAAAGGGGTGATAACGGGGGGTTTGATTTACTATTTATGGCGGTTTTTATGTTTGGCGGCTGTCGCACGCTAAAAGACGCTTTTTATTGTAAAAATAGTTTTTGCATCACCACATATTGAGAGCTATAATTTTTCCGTATTTTGACCCACCGAGTCATGTGAGGTCTTATTTTTTGCGGGACGAGTTGACGTTTTTATTGGTACCATTTTCGGGCACGTGAAATTTTTTGATCGCTTTTTATTCCGATTTTTGGGACGCAGAATGAACAAAAACCAGCGTTTCATGAATTTCTTTTGGGGGGGGGTGCGTTTACACCGTTCCGCGTGCGGTAAAATTGATAAAGCGCTTTTATTCTTCGGGTCAGTACGGTTACAGCGATACCTCATTTAGGTCATTTTTTTATGTTTTTGTCGGTTTTATGCAATGAAAACTATTTTATATAAAAAATAATTATTTTTGCATCGCTTTATTCTGCGAGTTATAACTTTTTTATTTTTTTGCTGATGATGCTGTGTGGCGGCTTGTTTTTTGCGGGACAAGATGACGTTTTCAGCGGTACCATGGATATTTATATGCGTCTTTTTGATCTCGCGTTATTGCACTTTTTGTTTGGCGGTATGATAATAAATCATTATTTTTTGCTTCGTTTTTTATTTTTATTTTTTAAGGGGTTCGCTAAAGGGGTTAACTAATGGGACAGTTTTATAGGGCAGGTCGTTACGGACGCGGCGATACCTAATATGTGTACATTTATTGTTTTTTTTTTTTATTATTTTAAAAAAATGAATTTATTGGGGAATATTTTTTTTTTTTTTTACTAATTTATTTGGCGATTTTTTTTAATTTATTTTTACACTTTTTTTTAAATTTTTTTTTTACTTTATTACATAGTCCCAGGTGGGACATCACTGTCCTGTGACAGATCGCTGATCTGTCACATCACAGATCACTGTGACAGATCAGCAATCTGTCACAGGCAGTGCACAAGGCTTCCTCATGCCTGCGCTTTGCAGGCACTGAGGAAGCCAGCTTCCCCAGGCCCCCGAAGGCCCCCGTCGCCATCTTGGATTCGGGGGCCTGGAGGATAGGAGTCCCCCGCAGCAGCGCTGCACATTGCGCTGCCGTGGGGGGCTCAGGGAAGCACGGAGGGAGCCCCCTCCCTGCCGATGCTTCCCTTTAACTCCCGGTACACCGCGATCGCGTTTGATCGCGGTGTGCAAGGGGTTAATGTGTCGGGGGCGGTCCGTGACCGCCCCTGACACATAGTGCCGGGTGTCAGCTGTGATAATCAGCTGACACCCGGCCGCGATCAGCGGCGCTCACCACGTGGGCGCCGCTGATCGCGGTAGACGTACTATCCCGTCCCCGGTCATACGGGCCCGGGTACCGTGGACGGGATAGTACGTCTCATGTCAGGAAGGGGTTAAAGGGAAAGAATGGTAACGAGAAAAACTTGCATTGTTTGGTCAACAAACTATCTGGCCAATGTATAATCAACATATCAGCAAACATCATTGTTCAATTATTCTGCGTCTCTGTCATCCAGGATAACAGCACAATAAGTTACAACAAATGTCAACTTGAAAGTCAATATTGCAGGCTTACACAAACAAAAGTCTGTTTTCTATACCAACTAAAGAACAAAAACACAAACTCAAAAGTCAACATATAGATCACAGTCTATTCCTCCTGGCTTACTGAAAATAGACACAATATTGATTCGACATGTGCCGACCTCCTGAGACAGTTTCCCAAATCAGGCATCCTAGACAGGAGATATGCTATAGTAAACATACATACTTATAAATATAACTTGTGCCTTTCTAAAGAAGCCATATAAATTCTGGGCCATGTTTTATTTTTCCTGGCACCCAATTTAAACAGTCAAACAAATAGAATTCAGCTAATTCATGTCTCTTATAAACCTTTGTTCTACAGGGAGCAGAAACTTGGACAAACACAGCTTAAAACACAAGTATAGCAGCTTGGACAAACACATTGATAAAGTTTACCTATAGGGTCAATGGTCCATTTGAAACAATGGCTTGTTTTTTTTTATAAGAGGAATGGCAGCTTATGCAGGGCTTTGCACAAATGTCCACACATATTGCTTGGGGCTTCCCAGTGCATGAGCGCTGTCACTGTTTCCAGAGTGGTTTATCCCAAATCCTTGTTCACTTTCTTTCCTCCTGTTCTAGTGGATGCAACTTCTATAATCGGCATGTGAAAATGAGGTGTCCCACTTCCTGCAGTCCCCCCACTCCTCCATAGGAGAATGAAGAGGTTAATTTAATTATTCCATAGTAGCTACTAAAGCTTTTTGCATTTCTGTTCTCCCTAGGTCTTCTGGATTAATTAATAGCTTTAATTATACTTCCATAGGTTGTTTTAAAAAATGAGCAAATAAATAAATAATCCCATAATTTCCAGCACCCAAAGACATATCGAGAGTACGAATGAAAAATTTTAATGTTCCTTTTATTTTAATACAGCCATTTGATTTGGTCAGTTGTTGCATGTTTGATGAAATGGTTGTTTACAAGGAATGGAAAAAGTAAATTTTTCTTCAATACGTGACACAAAGTGAAGCTTTTTTTGTGATCGAGGCCTGGCATTTTCCATGGATACAATACAAGATGTTAGGGACTTTGATGAGACCCCTCCACCACCACCACCACCCTCCTTTTTTTATTTAAAAGCTTTCTGGGCCTTGTTGTTTTATTATTCTTGCAGTTTCAAAATTAAAAAAGCCATGGGACGACAGATATGATTTTCGTGGCACGCCAACTCTAGGAAAAGTGCCAGGAGTAATACAGGGACATTTTCGTTACATTTGTTGACTTGCCTACTTTGGACACATTATACGAAGAGAGCAATTACTGGAGAAGGACATCATGGTCAGGAGAATAGAAGGAACAAGGCAAAGAGGAAGACTAGCAACCCAATGGCTTGATACAATTTAGGTAACAGCGGAAAAGACCCATCATGTGTCCATGGCTCGAGATAGAGCTCAAGGCCGTTATAAATAATAGTAATAAACCTCCTAAACTGAGAAATGGCTTTCACACACTGAATGACAACTCTACCCCAAAGAAAAGCACTTACAATTTTTCCTCCATTTCGTCTAGCTCTTCATCATTTTCTTTTTCAATTTTTTGTTTGGTGTCATTCCTGTTGTACATGAAACATTAATTATCATTTCATATGTAAATCTATAAATATCAGCAATTTGAAGAGCATTACTGAGCACAATCCGTCCCTTGGCCTCCATCCCAAATACTTTGTCAACATTTTCCATCTACATCACACAAACGTGACACTGATGATGCGCATGCGCAGATCGAGATTTTGGCTCTGAACTGAACCGAGAACTTGATCTGTGAATGCGCCGCCTCCAGTGCCATTTTATTTCAGTCCTGCACACAGGACACTGTCTCACACTGTGCATGCGCCACCTTCTGCACCATTTTATTGAAGTCCTGCACACAGGACACCGGCTCACACTGCAAGCGTTCCGCACACACAGTGATGGCAGCACTGAATTTTAAAAACAAGGCAGGTGAGTGAATTATCAGTGACTTGCACACGGAAACAGAGGAGGCTGGTGGTGGGGAACGACAAGAAGAACCTGCCCCGACGTCCTGCCCAAAAGCAAACTGAAGCACAGAAGATGTAATTTTCTGAAAATGACAACAGGTGAGTATTGAACAACCACTAAGCGGATCGCTTCACATCAAGTATCGTATTAATCAGCGTCATAGTGCCATTATAGCCATGCCTTTAGTGTATTGGGCTAAATCCTGCTGACAGGTTCTTTAACTGAAAAAAAAAACTGTCAGTCAACTTGTTCCTATGTTCCAATAGGAGAGTTTGTAACTGTCTTGTGTGTTTAGCTCCTCTCCAACAATTTATGACCACAGACCACATCAAAGGTGAGTGTGCAGAGAAACAAAGGCCTGTAAAAGTCAAATGGTGCAAAAGATGATTGGTTTCCGTCTCCTGGAATAACACATTATTGCCTGTATTTTTATACCATATTTTACCCATGATGCAGTAAATATTAAGTTTTATGGAATTATCTTTGCTTTGCAGGACTGAAATTTTGTATTGAAAAGTCTGTGTCTCCTGGCAGAGATGTCCGTGTAATCTGGGAGTTCTCAGCACCAGCGGTGAGATGATTTTTCTGTATGCGTTTAAAATATAAAATATCTGGTGTATTTCTATGGAATATATTGGCTAGCTTTAATTTTCTCCTCACAAGTCAAATAACAATTTCTCCAATGTTTGTATCCCATAAAAAACGCTTTTCCTTCTTTGTAAATAAAATGAGGCACATGAGCGGCACCCAGTAAATGGCAGCTACGTGTGTGATAGATATACAGGGTTAGCCATTTCTATGAATACACCTAAATAAAATGGGAATGGTTGGTGATATCAACTTCCTGTTTGTGGCACATTAGTATATGGGAGGGGGAAACTTTTCAAGATGGGTGGTGACCATGGCGGCCATTTTGAAGTCGGGCATTTTGGATCCAGCTTTAATTTTTTCAATGGGAAGAGGGTCATATGACACATCAAACTTATTGAGAATTTCACAATAAAAGCAATGGTGTGCTTGGTTTTAACGTAACTTTATTCTTTCATGAGTTATTTACAAATTTATGACCACTTATAAAATGTGTTCAAAGTGCTGCCCTTTGTGTGGGTTGTCAATGCAACCCTCTTCTCCCACTCTTGACACACTGATAGGTGTATCCATATAAATGGTCCACCCTGTACTGTGTATCGTGTGCAGACAGCTTTATATCATCTGTCCCTGAATACAATAAATCACACATCAGAGATAAGGAAATGTCTATATCATGATGTCGTCTATAAGGTTTGCTTATATTAGATCATTACATTTTATCACTTACATGATTGTGATGTTATTATTCTCTCTGCTCTTCTTGTGAATTAGCTCCAGTATTCTGCAGTTCGCAGCTCTATAGCACAAGGAAACATATCAATGTATGTATGACTTGGACTGGCCCATAGGGGAACAGGGGAATCCCCCGGTGGGCCCCTGTGCAAATCTGGACCCCCAACCACACAGTATTGGCAGTACTTGTCATAATTCACTATGTACAGAAAAAAGCAGCATCTTATTCATTAAGTAAACTATCCAGTTTATTAATATATAGCAATATAGGTAAAGATGTGAACCAGGGTCATGTAATATTTGTATGCAGGTGAAAAGTGGGCCCCCCAAAGTCAATGTTACTGGTGGGCCCTTGGCACCCCAGTCCGACACTGCATGCACACCACACCACTATACAATGAGAAGAAGGACCTTACCTGGGGTCTACAGCTGCAGCTGAAAAACAAACAGTTTACAATTAGATTTATTGAAGTATTTAATAAAAGTCTCTCGGTTGCAGTGGACGACTTATTTTTAGGCTGTGCTCATGTCATTTTTTTTTTCTCATGTGCACAAAACAAAACCAACTCATTTTTATTATTGTGCTGCATCTGATTTTCATCTTTTTTTGGGCCCATGTGTCCATTTTTACCATCAGTATGTCATCCATTCCTCTTGCATGCAAAAAAGAAAAAAAAAGTTGATGGAAGTTTCCCAAGTTTTTCCTAATAGTCAGTCAAAGGGCTCAAACTCACTTGCGAGAGACTCTCATGATTCTCGTGCGAGTCTCTCGTATGAAAACCTGGCACTGCCGCCAGCACTGGGACCGGAACGTGCGGCTACATGTATTTCTATGTAGCCGCATGCTCCGGTCCCAGTGCCGGCCGCACTGCCAGGTTCTCGCACGAGAATCATGAGAGTCTCTCGCAAGTGAGTATGAGCACAAAGGGTAAGTGTAATCCACAATTTGCCTCAACATGACATGTCACTAGCTCCGTAGAATATAAGGGTCAGAGACAAATACTGAGAGCACACCTGGTACAAAAACAAACATGTGAATAGACTATTTCTTTACAACCTGATTTTACAGATTCTGCCTTACAATCGGATCTGATCTGACATTCAGGTTTCGGCTATGTTGTCACTACTGGAGTGCAGGTTGTCACGACTCTAACAAAACTTGATTCCAGCTCACCCAGTTGTTCTATGCTCATCCACCTGGGGCTCAGACATCGGCCTCGCCCTGGCCTCACATCAAGGATAATAGAAAATATTGGAGTCTGGCTCAACAGGACTGGATTTTTCTTGTCTTTTTATGTTTCAAAAGAAAATATAGTGCGTACAAAAGAAAATTTTAATGGTCGACATGACCCAGTCGACACTTTTCGACCCAGTCGATGCTTTTCGACTGCACTAAGCAGTCTTACTCATGAGTAAGACTGCTTAGTGCAGCTGAAACGAATCTACTGGGTCATGACGACTATGAAAATTTTCTTTAGTCTATTATCCTTGTTACGACTCTGTTCTCTGGTGTCTCGGGACCAGGGGCTCCTTTCCTGTCACTAACACTAAGGGCGCCCTGGCTTGCCCTGTTCCCCGGATTACTTCTGATGGTGAAGACACCGTGGTCATGTATCTTGCCTTAGCTCCTGAATCCGCCCTCAGTCTGTACCCTTCCTTATCCAGGGAAGAGGGGAGTAATAAATCCACCAAACGCCTTCTCCAATAATAACAACCAACCACAACTTCCAACCACCAACTACAACTTCCAGCCATGCATGCAGCATAAGGCATCCTCTGACAATGAGTGCTAGCCTGGACCCAGATAATATAGGATAAAGGAGTGGCTAACAGTGAATAGGTGAGAGCCTTAATGCAGGAAAGCTTCCAGGGGCTGTCAACTGAGCAAATTTATCCCTGCACTGCTAACATAAACTTGCACCATTTAATATGAAGGTAAAGTGCTTCTAATCAATGTAGGAGTAGGAGAAATCAGACTCTGCGGTCCTCTTGCTCCTCTCTGTTTACACAGGTGTTGCATCTAAAGCGGCAAACCACACAGCCATTAGTCCTGGGGAGTGCTGGCTCTGTTCCCCCATAACCCCAGCCGTCATCACAATTTTGCTGTTCCTGTTCCACTATTCAGCCTGCCCCTATACATATGAGACTCAGCTCAGCAGACACCATTGCATCACTAGATATCGTCTGGTGTGCAAAGTCGCAGTCCCAACGCTGCACAGACCGGAGCAGGGCTCTGGGGGACACGGCGAGGTATACATACTATAAATATGAGTGAGAATGTTAATACTTACATGGGATGTTGCTGATTGCAGCCTGTAATAGTAAGAGAAGTGTATAAAGTCCATGAGTTATGTCAGCTTCTTACATTGTACTGTACATCACATACTCATAGGCTTCTATTACACAAGAAAATCAATGGGTTGTTAAATTATCTCACACGGTACACAATCTATGATCTGAGCGTCAGTCCGTGTCCCATGCAGCATTCAGATAGTCTATAAACAGCAAACCTGGTAAGCGACCCCGGCATCTCTTGACAACTCAGGGCGGCATCTGCTGACAACTCGGTGATATCTGACTTTATTTTCCATTTTTTCAAGTATAAAATATGTGGAATACATTTATAAATGAGTTTCGTATTATGAATCATTAAATCATTTTTTCCATATTTACTTGTGGTAATAAATGGGGCAGACTGGCATCACTGCATTTCTAAATCTGCCTGAATGTAACCAAGATCTGTGTGTATTCCAGGGGAATTTCCAACAGACAGCGGGTGCTCAACCGTTATTGTTTAAGGTGCGCAGAAGAATAAAGCAATATTGGTAGATAAACTTCGGCACTCAAAGAATTTGATTCATAAAGAATATTTTATCAAAAAGACAGAGAAAATGGAATATAGTTCATTCAAAAGAAAAACATATAATATTCATTTGACGTTTCGACCTTGCAAGACCTTTTTCAAGAAATATCTGTTATGGGTGTCTCCATCGGGTATCTGTGGGAGTGTATGGGTCCGGGAGAAAAGTTATGGTGCTCATAGCGCTGTTCACCTGTTTAATGCCGCAATCAGTTCCAGACAGCAGCATGTAAAGGGATATTCCCATGTCCATGATTCTCTCCCAATATATACAGTAGTAGGTGTAATAATAATATTAGCAAATACCTCCATAAAAATGTTGTTAAGCTCTTCTTATCCGCTGTGTTACACATTACACCACTGCTCACATAGAAGTGGATGGAGTGGGGGTCATACATTACATCAATGCTCCCATAGAAGTGGACAGAGCGGGGTCACACATTACACCACTGTTCCCATAGAAGTGGACAGAGCGGGGTCACACATTACACCACTGTTCTCACGGAATAGGACAGAGTTGTGTAACATATTACTCTACTACTCCCTTAGAAATGTGTGACCCACTCTGTCTACTTCTATGGAAGCAGTGGTGTAGATATATGGCTCTGGAGGGTAATATTGGCCATTATATACAGGGCTCTGGATTGTACCACCAGTGGCATATATAGAAATCATGGGGCCAAATAGCAGAAGTTCTAATTGCCTCCCACCCCCTCAAAGAAAAACATTCACTGGGATCTCGGAAGAGTATACCTCATAACTTTGCAGCTCTTAAAAAGTAATTTCCGTCCACGTTATACCCTTAGATTACCCATATAATGCAATGTACCCCACATTGCCTTTCATATAGTACAATGGGTCCCACATAGTGTACCATACAGTATACTGGTTCCAGATAAGGCACCATATAGTATAATTGCCCCACATAGGGCACCAGACAGTACAATGGCCCCACATAGTGCACCATACAGTATAATGGGCCCGACATGGTGCATCATACAGTATAATGGCCCCACATAGTGCTCCATACAGTATAATATTCCAATGTAGTGCACCAGACAATATAATTGGCCCAACATAGGGCACCATTCAGTATCATGGCCCCACATAGTGCTCCATACAATGTAATTTGCCCCACATAGTGCTCAATACAGTATAATAACCCTACATAGTGTTAAATACAGTATAATGGCCCCATATAGTGCACCAAACAGCAAAATTGCCCCACATAGTGCTCAATACAGTATAATGGCCCCTCATAGTGCACAATACAAAAGAATGACACCATGTCACGGGGTCCTTCTCCGGTATCACACAATCAACAGTGCAAGAGAATAGTGAACAATTCCAAGACCTTTATTTAAAGGGAATCTTTCACCTCATTTTTGGCCTATGAGATGCGGCCACAGCCATCAGGGGCTTAGCTACAGCATTCTGTAATACTGTAGATAAGCCCCTGATGTAACCTGATTATTCTCACCTTGCGGTCCTGTCCGGCGCCTCCCATCTTCTAGCGATGATGTCCTCCTTCTTACTTCTGCTGCGGCTCCTGCGCAGGCGTACTATATCTGCCCTATTGAGGGCAGAGTAAAGTACTGTAGTGCGCAGGCGCCGGACCTCTCTGACCTTTCCCGGCGCCTGCGCACTGCAGCAGTCTGCTCTGCCTTCAACAGGGCAGATATAGTACGCCTGCGCAGTAGTATAACCTAACTCGTTTTTCTCATCTTTCAGGTTACATCGGGGGCTTATCTACAGCATTACAGAATGCTGTAGATACGCCCCTGATGGCGGTGGCCTCATCTCATAGGGCAAAAATGATTGACAGATTCCCTTGAAGCAAAAATAAGAAAGGTCTATATACAATCTACCACACAAAGGATAAGATAGTCCAGAACCCGAATGCAGTTCAATAACAGGATAAAAGCCCTGGGAAATGAGAGTCAAACAATCCAGCAGACATAGGATAACATAGTCCATATACTCTTCTTGCTCTCTGAGCTGCTGTGTTCACATCTGAGATTGTGTCTCACCTCACTGATATTTTAAAACTCCCCCTACTCATTCACAGGTCAGGAGGTGGGTCACAGGGGCTCATTATTTCAACAAGCTAGGTCAATATGTCATTAGCATATTAGCAAACAATAAAGCACTGTGGGGGCTGATATCAGATGGCAAAAACAGCCATTCATCAATTAGCAAATAACAAGAGAACACCATGAAAATCAGTAAAATATTAATACAAACAAAATTATATCCACATACCATATCCCACCATCACACACCACATAGTGCACCATACAGTATAATGACCCCACAAAATTCATCACACAGTATAATGGCCCCGTGTAGTGCACCATACAGTATAATGGCCCCACATAGTGCTACATACAGTATAATGACCCCACATAGTGCTACATACAGTATAATGGCCCCACATAGTGCAACCTACAGTATAATGACCCCACATAGTGCTACATACAGTATAATAGCCACATATAGTGCGCCATACAGTAGACAGGCATCTTATAGTGCACCATACAGTATAATGGCCCCACATTGTATATCATACAGTATAATATGTCTCATATAATATTCAATACAGTATATTGGCCCCACACAGTGAACAATACAGCATAAAGGCCTCAAATGGTGCTCAATACAGTGTAATGGCCTCACATGGTGCTCAATACAGCATAATGGCCCTACATAGTACACCAACACAGTGTAATGGCCCAACATTTTGCACCATACAGTATAATGGCCCCACTTGGTACATCATGTAGTATAATGCCCCCACATAGTGCATCATATAACAAAATGGCCCCATATCATGCTCAATACAGTATAATGTGCCTCAATTAGTGTACCATAAATTTGGAAGAGAAAAGACCAAACAAATAATTGTGTGCACACCTGTCACAAGATAAACATAAAATATAGTATAATCTTTATTAAACACCCTAGACATACACAAAAATACATTAAAACCACCTAAAAACGTGTATGAAACATGACAGACAACTCCCTTGAAAAATAACCATATGGGACATTTAATAAGAGGAGCTCCACTAATATATGAGTCGGGCAAAAAAAAAGCACATGCTAAAGTCATGTACATGAGTTTACCAATATAACATGCAAGGACATGAACATAACAGCATAAATTATTCCCTAGATATATCTAGATATGATGCATCAATACAGATCAACCATCCCCTAACCATGTATGCAAGGGACCGTAATGCTGGTATGTATAGCAATCAGCACAGCTGAAATGGTTAAGAGGGAAAGAAAGCAGCAACCATGTATGAAGTTTTGTGAGATGTAAATTGTGTATGCAACCTTGGAAACAAAGTGTTAACGCAAGAGATAATATTTAAAAAGGTGAGCACAAAATATAATAACCTGCTGGAAGATAAAGTGCAGGGTTTTAAGAAGCAATGCCCATAGTAACGACTACCTGACTGGCTCAAAAGGTGCTCATATTGAAAGCCAAAATGGGCATAAAAGTCCTCATGGAGCAGGGCTGCGGGAGAGACCCCACGCGTATCGCTGCTCAAAGGAGCTTTGTCAGGGGACATGTCACATAGTTTACCACACAGTTTAATGGCTCCACATAGTATTTCAAACAGTATAATGGCCCTTCATAGTGTACCATATTGTATAATAGCCCCCAGCATAATGGGCCCACAGAGTTCTCAACACAATACAGGAGCAATACATATGATGAGTCCCACATAGTGCACCATACAGTATTATGGCACCACATAATGTGCAATACAGTATAATGGCCCCATATAGTGCACCATATTGCATAATGGCTCCACATAGTGCTTAATACAGTATATTAGCCCTACGTAGTGTTCAATACAGCATAATAGCCCCACAAAGTGCACCATACAGTATAATGGCCCCACATAGTGCACCATACAGTATAATGGCCCCACATAGTGCACCATACAGTATAATGGCCCCACATAGTGCACCATACAGTATAATGGCCTCATATAGTGCCCATACAGTATAATGACCCCTTGTAGTGCACCATACAGTATGATGACCCCATTTTTTACATCATGCAGTAAAATCTGCCCCACATAGTATACCATACAGTATAATGACCCTACATAGTGCACCATACAGTATAATGGCCCCACATAATTTTCAATACAGTATAATGGCTCAACATAATGTTCAATACCGTATTGTGGCCCTACACAGTGAACAATACAGCATAATGGCCCCATATGGTGCTCAATACAGCCCCAATAATGGCCCATAATGGCCCCACATAATGCTCATTACATAAAAATAATTTTAAAAAATACAGTTAAACAGTGAATTTAATTCTGTATTAAAAATTAAAAATAATTAACTCTATATTTAATAGTTTTTATTAAAAAAGTAAATATTGCAGCACCTTCTCTTTAAGGGGACTAACAAATAGAGTATAAATTATAGAATTTTTTTATATAAAAAAGTAAGAAAAATAAAAATTTGAATCACCCCGTTTTCTTCAGTTATCTTTAAAGAAAGGAAAAGAATATAAACATATTTAGTATCAACGTGTTCGAAAAACCCAATCTACGAAAAAATAACATTAAATGACTCATTGTATTAATACTATAAACCAAAAAACATCAAAATGCTAAAATTGCGGCTTTTTAGTTGCTATAACTCGCCAAAAAATGCATTAAGAAGGAATAAAAATAATTGCTTCTTAATATTTTACCAAAAAATAAAAATGTAGTTTTTGAAAATGGCGACTTAGGCTATGGACAGCAGACAACAGAAATTCATTTTATATCCACCTACAGAGACAGCATTATGATCACCATTCTGAATTACATGACTTTTCTTATGTCGGACTTACATAAATTGCTCTCCGCTGTTTGCTCGCCATTTCTCCAGTATATGTAATAGTAAAAACCTAAATTGGACAAATAGAGAGGTTTTCTTATAAATAGCCGACTCTTAAATACCAATTCTATCAATAGTATATATTGTCATAACTAATGAAAAAATATAAGGTTTTATCATTAAAAATGTATGGGATGTGAGAATTGGGAAGTAGAGGAAGCTTGTCATAAAAAATCAGAAACATATGTAGATAGGAAATGGGAAATAAAAGGGGCAGAACAGGAGAGAGAGACGCGCATACTCACTATCAACTCCTTCTATAACCCTCAAAGGAGTTCCGGGCGAGCGGCTGCTTCTATAACCTTCATGATGTCATACTGTCATGATGCTGTGATGTCACCACATTCTACAATGTGCCCTGCAGCCAATGATATTCAATATTGTTATGTGTAATAAAGTTTTTGGAGGATTTATAAATGTATGTAAATAATACATGATACAGCAAATTGTTACAAATTATAGGAACCCCCCCCCACACACAGACCCATGAATACATATGCAGAAGCATCTTATAATCCAATGCTTTTCTTATATTATTATTAGACATATAAAGCGCATAGACATGAGTCTGGGGATACAGACTTTTATGACATCACATTCTAAATCCATAGGCAGTAATTTGGAGTTGGACCCTTTGTACAACATTTTGGAGGTGTCTGTGGGAGTTTTTCCCTTTCATTCAAAAGAGCATTTGTGGCGCCAGACTCTGATGCTGGATGGGTCCTGGCTAGCAATCTCCATTCTAGTTCATCTCCAAGGTGTTGGATGTGGTTGAGGTCAGAGCTCGATGTGGCCGGTCAGGTGTTTTCATACCAGACTGCCCTAACCTTACCTTTATGGACTTTGTTTTGTGCACTTGAGCATAGTCACGCTAGGGCAGAAAAGGGCCTTCTCCAAACTGCTCCCATGATGCTGGAAGTATATATTTGTCCATAATGTCTTCTGTGCTGAAGAACTAAGACTTCACTTCACTGAAACTAAGATGTCAAGGCCGACCCCTGAAAAACAACCCCATAGCATTATCCTCCTTCACCAAATGTTACATCTGCCGCAATGCAGTCAGGCCGGTAACATTCTCCTGGCATTCACCAAACCTAGAGTCATCCATCAAATGACAGAGATGCGCGATCCGTCACTGCACAGGACACGTTTCTGCTGCTCTGCAGTATGACAGATTTAAAAGTAATAGTCCTGAAAAGTCATTTTATGAAACATGTAGAGTGAGTGGGTATTCAAGCTGATTAGGAAGTTTTTGTCTTTGAGAAAGGACCCATTCAACCTCTACCAGACTGATTCCAGATCACAACACTCCTAAGCCATCAGTTCCATCACTTCACTTGTAACAAAAACCTTCATTTTAGAACCTTGGCTTATCTTTAGAAGGGTGTGTGCACACGTTGCAGATTTGTTTGTGGAATTTTCTGCACAGATTCTGCATCTCTTGGCAGAAAACACAGATAAAAATCTGTGCATTTTTGATGCGGATTTTCATGCGTTTTTTCATGCGGATTTGTATTGCTTTTTTGTTAGCTAAATGCTAAATAAAGATATATTGTTTAACAAAAAAAAAAAGAAATGTAATGTCAATTCCTTGTTCAACCTCCTCTTTTGCATACTCCACTGAATAATGTTTACAGATGTAAGGAAGTGAAGAAAGACATCCCTTTTTTTTTAAATCCTTTTTATTGGGTTTTCACAACATATAAACAAAAAACACAAATGTCAAAGGTCAGAGTGTAGTGATACATCTCAGAACATCTCCTCATATAACAGCTTGTTACACACATGTCAAAACCACTACCGATAATGGTCAAATGTCAGAATAGTATAACTCCCCCCCTACCCCCTTCCCTCTAATTCAGTCATATGATGCTATCAAAATAAATAACGATCCTTACACATCGTGGCATGATTCTCCCTCCACTTCCCTACCCTCTGCTCATGAGCGGGAGTCATCCCTTAACCTTAACTCTCCCAACGTTCCCTGCAGGTCTTCTAGACTGTACCAGGTTGTGTTGTGGAAGGGCAAGACCACTTTACAAATATCCTCTCTAGAGAGTTGTTGACTAATAAAGTCTTTCCACTTTGCAAAAAATGTCATCTCCTTGGTGTCTTTGTCACTCTCTGCTTCTGTTTTCTCTAATTTCATAACCCTTTTTAATGCCATCAACAACTGACGGAGGCTGGGGGGCATTCCCGTCCAACCACTGTCTTAGAATGAATCATTTGAATAAGATTGCAACTGTGTGTAATAATTGAGTGTTTGACTTGGACAAACCTAGAACATTTATCTTATGGAAAATCCACAGCATTTTGTCCAATGAAAGGTGGATGTTCAACAGGCCGCCCACCCAATTTTTTACCTCCTCCCATTGGGTGTGTATATGATCACATTCCCATATTCCGTGAAACATGTCTGTCTTTGGGGTATCACATTTTGGACAGGCCTGCTGCCTTTCCTGGTTAGCCTGCGTAGCTGGTAAATTAAAACCCAATATAGCTCTGTGCATCATTCGGAAATGGGTATCCCTCCACCTCTCATTACTCACATGCTTAGGTAACTTGTTCCACCCAGACACGATCGACTCCCCCACCCCCGTATCCCGCAGTCTGGTTTCCCAACTCTTAAACAGCTCTTGTTGGCCGGGTGGTAATAGGGTCCGTCTCATGGTCAGATAAATAGTTGAGATGCTCACATTGGATATACAGTACATCTAGATAAAAGATTGTCTAGTTCTGAAGAATGGCATTCTTTGTGTATGTCTCGTAGTCTGGTAAACAAGTGGTTTCGTATTTGAGCATACTGCGAGCATGAGATGAGTCAAGCCCCCGCCTAGTAAAAATTTCGTCCGCAGTCATCCATCTACCCTCTTGAGTCTGCATCATGTCCCCCATAGTGCTAATTCCCTTTTCCTTCTAGACTTTAAACAAAGCATTGTCTTTTCCCTGTCAAAAATCAGGATGTCCCCATGGTGTCAAATATTTGGATATCTTCCATGACATACCTATTTTGCATCTTATGGCTTTCCAAGCCCCCCTAGTGTCCCAAAAAATCACTGAGTTTCTTACTTTCGGGTCCAGTGCCGTTCTTGAAGAGTGCAAGATCGCTGTGAGTTCCCAAGACTTACACCAATCAGCTTCTAATGTATAGTCCGAATGCTTACTTGTATGTCTTAACCAAGCTGTGATGACCAAGGAAGGCAACATCCGAGAGTGGACCCTATGGATCGCGGAACTGGAGCTCCCGGGGGCGAGCCCCCCAGATGGAGCCGACCCCTATACAGGGACCATTAGGGGCAGACCCTCGGAAGACAGATACCGCGACAGCTAGAACCAAGAGGGGCAGCTCACAGGACCAGAGAACAACTGGGGAACCAGAGCACAGGAAGGACCGGAGATACAGGATGGATCAGGAACACAGGGCAGAGAACGGAGTACAGGACAGAGAACGGAGTACAGGACGGAGTATGGAGTACAGGACGGAGTACAGGACTGAGTACAGAGTACAGGACGGGGTACGGAGTACAGGACGCAGTACAGGACTGAGTACAGAGTACAGGACAGGGTACGGAGTACAGGACAGAGTACAGAGTACAAAACGGAGTACAAGACTGAGTACAGAAAGAAGTTGTAGGGGGGACCCCTACAACTCGGCCAGAATACCGCAAGGGTTAGCACACGATAATCAGGCGTCTCCACCGTCTTGGAGACGCCTGATATACCATAGGCCGCTGGATGATTGGGTGGCCAGGACCACTGGGCGGGCACTGCAGGGTTAAGAAACCTGGAGAGTGCGCGCCCGCGGCCTAGGGCGCCTATGCGGGACAGCCACATGCCGGGAGGATGGGAGCGAGGAGGAGGAGGCGGGCACAGCGCGACGAGCCATGGGCGGGTAAGTGGAAGCGGCGGCGGGCCCTGCCACTGCTAGAACGGCGGCGGTCACCACCGACATGACACAAGCAAAGATGTGTCTGGCGATATAGGCCAAGTTATACCCTCTGATGTTAGGTAGTGCTATCCCCCCTCCTCCCTTGAGAGCATCAACATGCGTTTGCAGATTCTGCTTCTGCGTCCCCTCCATAAGAAGTCCGAGAAGGCCCTGTTTAGTTTATTTGCGCCTACGTGTCTTAAAAGGAGGGAAATGGTTTGCAAGAGATACAGCAAACGAGAAAAGCTGATCATTTTGATCAAGTAGTTCCTTCCCAAGAGCGACAACGGCAGGTCCTTCCAACTTATTAGTTCTTGCAAAATTTTATTTATGTTAGGAGCATAATTAAGTCTATAGATATCTCTTGCGTCATTTCCCAGGAAAATACCTAGATATTTTATCGCCTTGCTTGCTATTGGTATGCCATGTATGGAAGCTTGTCCCCGTTCTTGCTGTCCATGACCCTGGGGCCTGTGAGTGAGAAACAAGGCCTCACATTTGGTTTTATTAAGTCTAAACCCTGATATCTCTCTAAAGGCATCTAGCTCCCTCATCAATCTAGGAAGGTCTCTAAATGGATCTGCCATGTAAAGGACGATGTCATCCGCAAAAAAAATGGATTTTATCTCTCTTTCGCCCACTTTAATCCCTTGGAAACTTGACCCCGCATTAATAAATCTAGCAAGTGGTTCGATGGCTAGGATAAACAATAGCGGTGAAAGGGGGCAGCCCTGCCTCGTGCCTCTCCATAGTGGTATCATATTTGACAAAAACCCTGGTGTGTGGACTCTTGCTTTGGGGATAGTATATTGATGACAAAAAATTTTTAAACCCCCCCTGCATGCCAAACTTATCAACCCACCAACCCAGGCTGTCAAATGCTTTTTCGGCATCTAGCATGACCACGGCTGGAGCTCCCCCTGACAATCTCCCAACCTAACCGCCTCCAGTACCATCATAGGGCTTCTTATGTTCCCCACTGCCGACTTTCGTCTCACAAATCCCGCTTGTTCTGGGCACAGTAATTTAGGAATAATCCCAGCTAGCCTGTCTGCCATAATTTTTGACATAATCTTTAAGTCTTGATTAATCAGTGAAATAGGACGAAAGTTGACTGGGTTGTCCGTGGGTTTGTCACCCTTAGGAATGAGCTTGATAAAAGCTGTGTTCAAATGGTCAGGAATGGCTTTACCCTTCAGGAAATCATTATATAATTTTTTTAAGTATGCAACAATCTGCTCCTTCAAGATTTTAAAAAGACTAGCGTCGAACCCGTCTGGGCCAGGAGCCTTATGAATATTCAACTCCCCAATAACCTTAGAGATTTCTTCTTCCAATATTTCTCTATTTAGCTCTAGTAGGTCAGTTTCCGGGATCATCGGGAGCTCTATACCCTCCAACCACCTCCCACCCTGCGCCTGCTCAAAACGCCGAGGCTCATATAGGGAAGCGTAAAACCTCCCTAGAATGATGTTTATCTCTCGTGGATTAGTTGTTATGGAGTCATCCTGCTGTTTGAGCGCCGCTATTTGGGTCCCTGGGCATCAGCCTTTGACAAGATTCTCCATCATGCGTCCAGCCTTGTCCCCAAACCTATGGAGCTCGACATCTCTCAATGACTTCCCAATCATCTCCCTCTTTCTAGCCCACATATCAAATTCTAATTTCGCTTCCAGCCAAGCTCTTTTGTTGTCCTCAAGGGGGTGTTCTTGGAACTTGTTGTATGCTTGTCTAACAGAGTTGCTCGTCTTTAAATATTGAGCGGCCACTCTTTTCTTTATCACTGAGGTTTGAGCTATGATTTTGCCGCTGAGAACGGCTTTGGACACCTCCCAGAGTAGTGTGTGGTCTGTCGTAGACTGGTGGTTATGGTGCAGATACTCCGTCCACCACTCTCCCAGCAGTTTAGCGAAATCTTTGTCAGTTTTTAAGAAATGAGGGAACCTCCATATTGTGTCCGAGCATTTTGGATGCATGTCAAGAAGTGTCATGGTAACTGAGGCATGGTCGGAAATGAATAGGTTGTCTATCTTAGCCACTTTTACTTTTGAAGTCAGGTTATCACTAACCAAAAACAGGTCAATACGAGACCATGTATTATGTGGGTGTGAATAATGAGTATATTGTTGCTCGATCGGGTGTTGTTGTCTCCATACTTCCTGAGTCCTCAAATCAGATGCAAAGTTCCAAAGCAGTGCCACTCCCCCCCCCAAATTTTGATCTATCCTCCAAGTCTAGCAAGACCTCATTCATGTCTCCTCCGATTATCAGATTGTGTGTGCCAGTCGTCAGTATTGAAGTGCTTAGGGTCTGAAAGAATAGATCCCGAGAAGAGTTGGGGGCGTAAACATTATGGATGTCTAGTGTTCCGCTGGGGGTTCCTAAAACCACTCGTACATGCCGTCCCTGATCGTCATGTTGATACGTTACCAGTTTATGTGGTAGTGTTTTATTGACCAGGATGATCACCCCGCCTGTCTTCCTTTGGCTCCCGAGCCGTACTCCTCTCCCACCCAAAATCTGTGCATGCGAAACATGTCATGTTGAGCATCTGTGCATGCGGAACATGTCATGTTGAGGCAAGTGCGTCTCCTGAAGTAAAACTATGTCCCCATGTAGTATTTTTAAGTGTCTAAGTACCAAGGACCTCTTTTCTGGGGTCTTAAGACCCTTGACATTCCACGTTATAATCTTAAACATGCTTGCCAGCGATGCGTCTCAATAGCCTATGGTCCGGCTGCATAAAGAGTATCGGATGGGACAACCAATCCCCTCCTCCAGATGTGCTATAAGAAGTAGGCCGTAATTTGACGAAAACATCCAAGACATTACAGTGCATTTCCATCAATAGAAGACTGAACCCCGAATTAAATACCCCAACATGGGAAACATTTTCAACATCCCCTTCCCCGATTTTCCCTCCCCCTGCCACCCTTACCACATGTGTCACAAGTACTTCCATTTTTTCCATCGTGACCCACCTCTTCCAGCTCACCAGCCCGAACAAACTAATAAAATTGCTTTACCGGCTGTCAGAAAAAAAAACAAAAAAGACCCCCAAAATGCATAAAAGACATAAAAGTTCGAAGCAAAGAGAGTGCAAACAGTATATATCTACGTGTCCAAAGGGCGAGCATCGACAAGTCCCGCAAGTTCACGGTGCCTTCTCCAATCTAGTGCAATCATACGACGACCGGACTGCAACACCAACAGGCAACGGCATTGAAACATTCCTGCTTGAAATTGTCTTTATAGGAAATCCTCCCCTGTGAGGCTTTCATGTCTTCTGGCCGTCTGAGCGGCCGTTGTTGTCCTCGCTGTCTCCCTCTCCATCACGATGTCCGTTGAAGGGTCCCGCAGCAGATAGCGTAAACTCTCTCATAGCTTCATTGGAAATTTTCCAGATTTTGAAGGAGCCGTCCGTGTGTCTTGTTTTGAAGATGGAGAGGTAAAGTAGCTGGAACTAAATGCCTTTCTTGTAGAGGAGGCTGCAGATCTCGCTGAAGGCCCTGGGCTTTTTAGTAACTTCTTGTAAAAAAATCCTCGAAAATGACCACTTCGTGGCCCTGAAGCATGAGCAGCTGTCGTCTGGCTCTGAAAAGACGCAGAATCTTGTCTTTGTCTTTAAAATCCAGATATTTTGCAATAGCGCGGCGGGGCTTCTGAGCGCGTTGGTCATCACGTCCTGCTCCGCTCAAACGTGGGTCTCTCATCAAGCTCCCACCAGGTGGGCCCACCCTATGAGCTTTTTCCACCTTGCACTTGTCTTGTAATCCTAGGGCCTTAGGTAGTTCTTGTTCAAAGATGTCATTGAGCTGCTGGTATGTGACGGACTCAGGTAGCCCTACTATCCGAAGAAGGTTTCTTTTCGGGACCTATTTTCTAGTTCCTCAAGTTTGTCCTTCATCCAGGTGCCTTGTTTTTGGGATGCCTCCAGCTCCTGTTCAAGTTTAATTGCCCTGTGCTCCATATCCGACACCCTCTGCTCCAGGTGCTCCAGCCTGCTGGCGTGTTGAGCTGAAGTCTCATTAATTTCCTCCAGAGCATCCCTTACTGCCTCCTTCACTGCAGCCTTAATGTCTCCTGTGAGGTACCCGGCCACCTCCCTTGCCAGCTCCCTGCGGTCTCCATATTGAAGCGCCCCTGTCACAGAGCCTCCGCTGCCTTGAGAGTCCGGTCAGCAGTCCTCTTTAGGGCTTGTGTGGGATCCCCCACTGCTCCCCGTTCTAACCTGGCTGCCTTCTGCTGCGCCTCCTGGTTCCCCTTATTTTTGCTCTTCCCGCTCAATGATGCTGCTGCCGCCGCCATCTTGGGGATCTCCCCGGCTGCCTTGTGCACCACTGCAGCTCTGCTCCTGCTGCCTGTGCTCCGGAGCCAGCAGTCCATGGTGCCCCGGTATGTGGCGATGCCGGCGAGTGCCACCCTGTGTGCTGCATGAGCCTGCGGTCTATATGTGTCGGTCAATGTCGGGCTGGTGCGCGGAGCTCTCTCACCCCGCTGCAGCCACGCTGGTGCCAGAACTGGAAGTGAAAGACATCCCTTTTAATGTCACCTCCCCTTTAAGGCTGAGTTCACACGTGGCGTTTTTTTCGCGTTTCCGCAGCGGTTTTAACCTCGCGATTTTGCCGCGAAAACGCGAAAAATAAGCATCCCATGCATTCCTATGGGATTCCGCAATGCTGTGCTAATGCTGCGGTTTTTACCGCGGCGGAATTGCTTCGCGGTAAAAACCGCAGCATGCTCATTAATTTGCGGAATCGCGGCGATCCCGAACACATAGGAATGCATTGTTCCGCTTATTTCCCGCATGTGGCTGTGCACACCATGCGGAAAGTAAGCAGAACATTTGCGGATGGTACCCATGGTCCGGAGGAGAGGAGACTGTCCCATATCCCTGTAAAAAATAGAATTTAAAAATAAAAAATATTGTTATTCTCACCCTCCGGCGTCCCGCGCAGCCTTTCCGCTTCTCTCCACACTCTCGTTCCCAGTAGTCCTTTGCGAAAATGCTCGCGATGACGTCCCTTCTCGCGGGATCTCGAAGTCTCGCGGTCATTCGCGCGATGTCATCGCGAATTACCGCGAGACGTCGCGATCCCGCGAGAACTGACGTCATCGCGGGCATTTTCGCAAAGGATTACTGGGAACGGCTGCGCCGGACGTCGGAGGGTGAGAATAACACCATTTTTTATTTTTTTTTACATTCTATCTTTTACTACTGATGCTGCATAGGCGGCCTCAGTAGTAAAAAGTTGGTCACACTCGTCAAACACTATGTTTGACGAGTGTGACCAACCTGTCAATCAGTTCTCCAAGCGATGCTACAGATCGCTTGGAGAACGCTAGCATTTTGCAAGCTAAATACGCTTGCAAAATGCTAGTTTTTCAGCGGGAAAATCGCAGGAATTTAAAATGCGATTTTCCCGCGGACTGGAATTCCGGAATTCTCGCGGTAATTTCCGCGAGAGTTCCGGTACGTGTGCACTTAGCTAAAGAAGTGCTAATGTATATATGGAATTATTCTCGGTACTGCTACACTTATAGTGTATTACCATTGTTTGCGCTATTTGTACTGCCACATCATATATGTGTTACCATGCTGTATAGATTGTAAAATATTGTGTTGTATGATGTTCTGCATATTTATGTATAGATTAGGGTAAGCTAGTGCATCCTTTGGAGTCATTAGAGGAGGGCACTATTAGTATAGAGTTCCTAGATATGGGTAAGTGTAATTCTGTTGTGGTCCACTAGATGGGGGCATTCTAGTGGGCCTTGTAGGTATATCTTGTAGGAAGTTTGTAGAGGGTTAATTGTAGGAGGAGCTGCTATGGGTTAAGTCAGTGTAGGGGATAGGACGCCTGAAGTGTCCACAAGGGCTCTAGGCCCAGGACGACATAGCAACTCCGAAACGTTCTGTTGGAAGAGAAGTGCACGGACAAAGTCAGGCGGGTACTGGATGAGACCCAAGCACCACAGGAGTTACGGTGTTCCACGGCAGCAAAGAAAGGAGAGAATTACGTGGTCCAAAAGTTGTGCAGGGCGCAGAAGATTCACAATGTGGCAGATCTTAAATAGTGCTGAAGCTTGTAAGTTCTGGGCGAAACGGATAAATGCGATCCCATATGTATTGAGGTCCTACAGAAATGTTGCTGCGGTACTGCCTAGGGAGCTACTACCCCGTAATGTGTGTGAGGACAAAGGAAGCAGGAAAGGGAAAGTGCAGGAGGAATGATGTGTGAACTGTAATGTACTGTAACTTATGTGCCCTGGACCATTGAAGAGAAAAGTAAAATTGTTTATTTGGCATCTGAACCGGTATCTGTGTCCGTTCTTTCCACCATGAGCACCAAAACTGAGTGTACAGGAGCTGTGCAACACCACTGTGGAATCCCTGACGGTGAACTGGAACCCCAAACAGGTACGCCGGTAGAAGCTGACAATTTTCCTGTAAGAGGAGGCCAGGACACCAAGACCCTGGTGTCCTCTGCCACGACTACCATCCTGGCCCCTTCTTACACACGCACAGATGATGGCTAGATTAGATATATCTATAGATAGATAGATAGATACTGTAGATATATCTATAGATAGATAGATGTATAGATAGATAGATCTATACATATCTATCTATACATCTATATATCTATCTATAGATCTATCTATAGATATATCTATCTATAGATCCATCTATCTAAAGATATATCTACTGTATCTATAGATAGATATACAGTATCTATAGATAGATGAATAGATTAATCTATAGATAGATGGATAGCTAAATCTATAGATAGATGGATAGATATATCTATAGATAGGTGGATAGATATATCTATAGATAGCTAGATATATCTATAGAAAGATAGTTAGATATATAATACCAAGCCCAATGTTTAATAATAAACATTATAAAATGGTTCATAAAGAGTTAAAGACACACACACACACACACACAAAATCTACGTTAGGCCGGGGTTACACTTGCAAGAGACTCGCACGAGTCTCGCACCTCAATACCCGGCACTGCCACCGTCACTAGAACCGGAGCATTCAGCTGCATAGAAATACATGCAGCCGCACACTACGATCACGAGTGCCGGCGGCAGTGTCGGGTATTGAGGTGCGAGACTCGTGTGAGTTTTCCGCAAGTGTGACCCCGGCCTTAAATGCAATATCTGTTTAATTTAAAAAATAATTGAAAAAAAATTGAGTAGGCTCCCGCACAATTTTCTTTGCCAGAGAGGGAAAGCCAGTGACTGGGGGCCGATGTTTATAGCCTAGGAAGGGGTTAATACCCATGGATCTTCCCAGGCTAGGAGTATCAGCTGGCAGCTGTATATTTAGCCTTTACTGGCTATTAAAATAGGGGGACCCCTCCAAAAAAACTACATGGGGTCCCCCTATAATTAATAGCCAGAAAAGGCTATGCAGACACATCAGTGGCTCCAGTATGTGTAGCGACAGTGTTCTCATATACCGGAAACACTAACACACGTAGACCCATTCAAATGAATGGGTTTGTGCAGATGTCAGCGTGTTTTCACGGACACATGGTCCGTGTGCAAAACACGCAGACATGTCCGCTTTGTCCGGACACACAGGCCGCAACACGGGCAGCACCCATGCACATGGAGAACAGTGTACACTGTCCTCGGTGTGCACAGATGGCCGCCGAGGAAGAAGCGCTACTGTAAGTGGGTCGCCCTCCCAGGGCTGTGGGGTACTCGGTACCGGGCCGGTCTCTCAGACGGGAATGTCACAGCAGCGGTGACCCGGTCCGTGGCCCTCGGCGCCCAATGTCAAAAGGGGAATTGAATGGTGGAATGTAGTGGATTAAATGAATAGTTCTTGACGCCACCTGTGGTGTTCGGCAAGGGAGATGTTAAGCCGACGCTGCATGCAGATCCTCTGGGACTGGTGGTATGGCGCAGCAAAGATGTTATAGCTCCCCCCAGGTGGAGCTGTAGTCCCAGGGCCGTGTAGATATAGAGGCAAAGGGAAGGCGTAGGTGAGGCAATGTCGAGCACCAGGATGTAGC
The DNA here is from genome assembly GCF_039654945.1 of Dendrobates tinctorius. NCBI lineage: Eukaryota > Metazoa > Chordata > Amphibia > Anura > Dendrobatidae > Dendrobates > Dendrobates tinctorius. Next base: position 24,725,031 of record NW_027361757.1, read on the forward strand.
AGTGCCGGGTGTGTTGGCGCAGGAATAAGTGGAGGACACCAGAGCATGTAGTTCCAAAGCTTTACTCACAGTCTGTTGTGAAAACTGGTGCCTGCCTCCGCGCCGGGTCCACCGGGTCAGGGACTCAGTCAACCTCCAGGCCAGATGGGATACTCCTTTCCAACAGTCCACCAACATGTGCCTTTCTGAACGTCTCCTCTTATAGTGCCTATATGTGAAGTACTCCCAGTACTAAGTTACACTGGAGTTCCTCCTGTCCAATGTTCTTATTAACTTTCCTTGTACGGCAGACAGCTGTAGCCTGCTTCGGGGACTCCTTGCTTCCTAGTCCCGGCTCACTATTCAGTTGCTGTTGTGCCCCCAAGTATGATGTGGGAATAAAGTATTGTTAACTTCTACTCCTTCGGTGTCTGCTGCAGGATCATTAGTATCCATACAACCTCGGGGACCGGGCCCCGGTCTTGAGCCCAGAACTTCTAGGAAGGGTTCTCCTCTAACCCACGTCCTCTGTTCTCCTTTACTCCTCACGTTCTGTACTAATCCTTTCTTTCTATGGAACAATCAGGTTTCCTTTCTATGTCTCTCTCCTGTACCAGCAGACCCAGGTCACTGTGGCCTGCTGCAGCACTTCCTTCATCCATCCCTCTCCCGGGGATCTTCTCTGTCTCACTCTCTGTCCTTCTGCATCCTCACTCACTCCCAGTGACTGAATGACTGACTGACTGAATGACTGAATGACCGAATCCCTAAACTCTTCCCGCTCTGTGTAATATAAACTAACTCCACCCACCTCCCAGCACGATTCGTGTTCCAAGCATGGAGCCACCAATGGGTGCTTTGCTATACTCCAAGCAGGGAGCCGCCGAAGGTGCTTTGCTACACTACTTTGTGGTGTGGGGTGTAGGTGTTGGAGCGTGGTTGGGAGTCTCCACCTTACCTGGATGGTGGGGTACCACACCTCAGGAGGAGGTGCAGTACCTCTGTGGCGACTGACCTCAGGGGCGCCACATAAGCGCTGTTCCTCTGCATGTGGTGCTGAACGCGGCTGTCATTCTCCCTGTTCTGTTGGCAATTTCGCGAGCAGGGACGAATGAATGAAAAAAAAAAATGACGTGGGGTTCCCTTTATATTTTTAGCCAACCTGGCAAAACTAACAGGTGCGCCTATTCTGGAGCTTTGTCGGGTTCTTCCCACTTGTCCTGTAGCAGTGACAAGTGGGGTAATAAGGGTTTAATGTCACCTTTCTATCCATTACTAATCCTATAATAAGTAAAGGGTTAAATAAACACACACAGTAAGAATAAAGTCTTTTAATGAAACAATACACATTTTTTCCATCTTTATTACACTGCTAAACCCATCTCGAATCCCTCGATCTCCTGTAAAAAAAAACTAAAAAAAAAACAAACAAACTTCCCTGCTTCCCATTAATTCCCCAGTATTTTACAGCCCGAGCGGTCGCATTAGCACTGCTCCGGCTGTAAACTGATTAACCTCCAGATATGGATTTACACCATGGGACTTGACTGAGTGCTGGACAGGTCTGGTATATTGTTAGTTTTTTTTGTTTGTTTGTTTTTTTTACTGGAGATCGAGGGATTCGAGATGGAATTAGTAGTGTAATAAAGATCCAAGATAGGAAAAATATGAAGTGAAAGCTACTGACCAAAAAACAGGGATCACCTCAATACAATAATTTTATTAGGTACACATAGACAACACCATATAAAAACATTTAAAAAGTCATAGACATGACATATACAACAGACACCAAAATAGGCTTATAATAAAGCCCTAAAGACACACCCCTAGGAGAGCAGTAATAAATATACTGTGAGTGGCTAGATATTCAAAAAGAAAGTAGGTACAAAAATGGCACCAAAGTTAAGTTATGGAAAGTGTCCAGAAAGTCTTGTTGTACCAACTCATTATATACTTTGTTTTCATTTTCAAGTTGCTTTTGGAGCAAATTGCGTTTTGTATGGTCTCTTTCTACTCCAAGGGGAGAATGTAATAGAGCACCTTATGTAAATGAAGGAACTTAGCATGCTTGATAAAAAAATATGTGGCTATGCAAGAGAAACCAACAAAAAAGATTTTTTGCTGACAGTGCCCATAGAAATCAATGGGCAACCGTGACCTTGGACATCAGCCAAATGTGCTGATGTAATATTCAAAAAGCACAGTGCACAAGCAAACATATAATAAATATAGGGACGGGCACCAATGAGAGTCACCAAAAAAAGGAATGAATGTCACACAAAATCTAAGTGTAAATCCTGCACACAATATCCCAGTGCAGTACCACTCAATAAACCAGGCTTGTAAAGATGCCCAGATACCCAAATCATTTACTAGCAATGCCCATAAAGATAGCTAAGCCACTAAGTTCTTAAAATGTGCATCACATGTATTGGTATAAATGGACAGTCAAAAATATGTGCGGCATGCAGGTAAAAGGCACATATGTCATGTCTATGACTTTTTAAATGTTTTTACATGGTGTTGTCTATGTGTACCTAATAAAATTATTGTATTGAGGCGATCCCTGTTTTTTGGTCAGTAGCTTTCTCTTCATAGTTTTCCTGTTCTGGTTTATACTGACTGCAGGATTATCCCTACCCTTATTTAGTGGTGCCCTCCTCAATTTTCATTATTACACAATTCATCCAAGATAGTTATTGCTGCCAACAGATTTAGGTCTCATGCATTTGCATTTTACCAAAATATGTGCAAGATATATTCATATTAAGCCCAAACATTGACAATAATAATAGACCATACATGCTATATAGTTTGGTAATTTTGATTTAAAATTTTTTACACGTTGTAAGTCAGAATTTAGAATATACCAAACTGTATAGAGTGCTTACATGTCTACATGTTTCTAGACCTTTACAGTGCTTAGTATAAGTGAGTACCCCTTCTTTTGAGAAGGAAGATTTTAATCAATTTCACACTGTATCCAACATTTTGACAAAACTGAGTGTCATAGAACATTAACCCATAATATGAAACTAGTGTAATTAATAGGGTGATAATATGTGGTCCAGCCATGGCGTGATGGTATCTGTTCCAGGTATGTGTTACTATTGGTCATTTTAAAAAATGTATGTGAAACATCCCCTTAAACAAAAATAAATAAAAATATACGTAAAGAGAGTATTGGATATATTAAATGTTTAATAGGTTAAAGTAGGGCTTGGCCAAAAGAGTCTACCTTGTTGTGGTGGTGGCTTAAAAAGTTTTGGGGCCAAAACAAAAGCTGCTGGATATGTGTGTGATATGGTGTTCGATGGGAACTGTTAATGTGTGACTGGTAAGGACGTGGTGCAGAAGTGGAGATTTTCCAACATTGGGTGTTGGGACTGTGGAAGGTTCAAGGGGTGGAGGAAGAGCTGGGGTGGAGCCTGGGCAGAGCCTGAAGGGGGTCCAAAAATGTTGCCAGTATGGGGCCCTAAAATTCCTGCTAACAGCCCTGGGAAAGGTCCATGGATATTGGCCCTTTCCCAACCTAAAAATACCAGCCCACAGCTGCCCCAGAAAAAGCGCATTTTTTAGATGTGCCAATTCTGGTGCTTTGCCTTGCTCCTCCCAATTGCCCTGGTGCAGTGGAAATCGAGGAAGTATTTTGTGGTTGATTTCAGCTGCCATCAAGGTCAGTGGTTAGTAATGGAGAGGTGTCTATCAGACACCCCATTACTATCACAGTAATAAAAAAAAGAAACCGCACAATAAAAAATACTTTATTTGAATAAAGACTCCTCAACATTATCCCTTATTCACCAATTTATTACAAAAATTTTTCCCATGACTCTCCTCTAATGTAGTCGACCTTCTTCAATGTCTCCGGCATCTGTGAGTAGCAGTAAAGCATTGAGTAGTGATGACAATACTTTTTTTTTATGGGTGTGTATTTTGTATTTTTTATGGATGAGTATTTTTAGTTTTTATTACCAAGTTAGTATTGGGGATGTCTGATAGATGCCTCTTCAATACTAATCCCTGGGCTTGATGCCAGCTGACATTACTCAGCTGACATCAAACCCAAAAATATTAAAAAGCGCCAGAATTTGCCCATCTAATGTGATGCTCAGATTCTTTGGTGGCTGCGGGCTGGTATATTTAGGCTGTGAAGGGGCCAAAATCCTTAGATGTCTCCAGCCTAATAATATCAGCCCCCAGGTGTCTGCTTTACTTTGGCTGGTTATCAAAAATGGGAGTTGACCACATGTCATTTTTTTAGCTATTTATTTAGTTCCCAGCAGCGACCTGGGAGTCAGAGGCAACTTCCTTTTGCTGTTCCCTTACTATTTGAGCGCTGTTTCCAAGCACTGCACTATATTGAAACAGAATATGCTACCACACAATGCCCTTGGTAAATGTGCAGTTTTCCAACATGACAATGATCTACAATATACATCTGTTGCATTTCTTAAGAAGAACAGACTGAAAGTTATTCAGTGGCCAAGTACTTTGGCTTGAGAAAGTATTATCCCACCTTGGAGTTTTCTTAGTGTTTTGCTACCTCCAGGCGGCGTTCTGGTTGTCATGCCAACTCATCGGTGACCAGCGACCACATGACGGGGTCATCGGTTGGCAGGATTTCCGGCACGCTTGCCGGAAGAATGAGTTAAATGCTGCTGTCAGACATTGACAGTGGCATTTAACGGGTTAACAGCCGAGTCCACCTATGGCTGTTAGAGGCACATGTCAGCTGTTCAAAACAGCTGACATGTGTCACTAAAGATGTGGGCTCAGCGCCGGAGCCCACATCAAAGGGAGGGATTCCGTTGTGGGCGTACCATTACGCCCAACATTGGAAATACATATGCACATACCATTTTTTAGTTATTTGATTCAGTAAATGTAATTTATGCCTATATTTTTCTCACTTCACAAACTTTACTTTTTTATGACTATTTAGTGCTGATTCATCGGCATTTGATTAAATATTTAACCACAGGTTGTAAAGTAACAAAATAGGTAATAAGCCAAGGGAATGCTTTTTTAAGCCGCTGTATATGTGTATATATACAGTGTGTGTATATATATATACACATATATACATATATATGCATATACAACTCATATGCTCAAAAAAAGAAAGGGAGCACGTAAACACAATGCAACTCAATCGCACCCGTCCAGTTATGAAGCAACACTGATTGTGAATCAATTTCTCCTGTTGTTGTGAAAATGGAAACGACAACAGTTAGAAACTATAGGAAGTTAGCAAGACAACCTCTAGAAAGGAGTGGTTCTGCAGGAAGTGACCACAGACCATTTCTCTGTTCTCATCCTTTTCAGCTGCTGTTTTGGTCACTTTTGCATTTTGTCATTTCCGGGGCCGGCATCAGAGCCTCTCACCCCCAGGCAAGTGTCAGGGCTCTGAGCAGGTGGGGGGCCCACTTGCCATTGGGGACACCATTGCACAATGGGAGCCCAGTGCCAGCGTCTGCATGGGGCCCCCCTTCCTGCTCTGATCTATGGTACTTGCAATACTTACCTCTCCTCGTTCCTACACTGCAGTGTCTTCCATGTCTTCTGACTCTGAAATTTCAGGTCAGTGGGCGCGATGATGTCATTTCTGTGCACCCTCTGCCTGAACAGTTACAGTGCAGACAGCCGAAAGATAGTGACATTGATGAGTCCTGGGAAGCCCAGCTGCCAGCAAGGAGATTTGAGTATTTAATTTTTTTAATGCTTGAAGAATTATATGGGGCCCATTATATATGGAGCATCATATGGGGTCCATTATATATGGAGTATCATATGGGACCCATCATATACTGGAGAATCATATGGGGCCATCATATACTGGAGCATCACACTGGGCCATCATACACTGGAGCATCATATGGGGCATCATATGGGCCATCATATACTGGAGCATAATATGGTGCCCATCATATACTGGAGCATCATATGGGGCCCATCATATACTGGAGCATCATATGGGGCCCATCATATACTGGAGCATCATATGTGGTCCATCATATACTGTATGGAGCATTATATGGGGCTCGTTATGTATGGAGCAATATATGGAGCTCATTATGTATGGGGCAATATATGGGGCCGATCATATACTGTATAGAGCATATATGGGGCCCGTTATGTATGTATCCTTATATGGGGCTCATTATGTATGGAGCAATATATGTGGTCAATTATTCTGTATGGAGCATTATATGAGATCCATTATACTGTATGGAGCATTATATGGTGCCCATTATTCTGTATGGAGCATTATACGGGGTGCATTATACTGTATGGAGCACTATACAGGGCTCATTATACTGTTTGGAGCATTATATTGTGCTCATTATTCTGTATGGAGTAATATATGGGGCACATTATACTGTATGGAGCACTATGTGGGGCCCGTAATACTGTATTGAGAAATATATGGGGCTCATTATTCTGTATGGAGCAATATATGGGGCTCATAATACTGTATAGAGCAATATATGGGGCTCTCTAATATGTAAAAAATCATATCCCATGTGGTCAGCACATAACTGAAGACTGAGGCTCTGGTTGTTAGGCATCAAGTTTCCCCCACTGCACAGGGGGATTCTCAAGCCATGTCCTCTGTGGTCTCCCATTCCTCTGCGGCCACAGAGATTCCTGCTCAGCAGAGACGTCAGTCCAGGCTTCTTGCCCAGCCTGATGCTAGGCGTCTGGTTGCTCCTTCTGGCTCTGCAATAACACCATGCTAGAGTCATAGAATCATAGAATCGTAGAGTTGGAAGGGACCTCCTGGGCTATCTGATACAACCTCCTGCTCAAAGCAGGATTCGCTAAATCATCCCAGTCAGATGTCTGTCCAGCCTCTGTTTGAAGACTTCCATTGAAGGAGAACTCACCACTTATCGTGGCAGCTTGTTCCACTCATTGATCACTCTAACTGTCAAAAAGTTTTTTCTACTATCTAATCTGTCTCCTCCCATTCAGTTTCATCCCATTGCTTCTAGTCTTTCCTTGTGCAAATGAGAATAAAGTTGATCCTTCTACAATGTGACAGCCCTTTAGATATTTGTAGACAGCTATTAAGTCTCCTCTCAGTCTTCTCTTTTGCAAACTAAACATTCCCAAATCCTGCAACCTTTCCTCATAAGACAGGGTTTGCAGACCGGTCACCATTCTGGTCGCTCTTTTCTGAACTTGCTCCAGTTTGTTGATGTCTTTTTTAAAATTTGGTGACCAAAACTGGACACAATATTCCAGATGAGGTCTGACCAAAGAGGAGTAGAGGGAAATAATGACTTCACGTGATCTAGACTGTATGCTTCTGTTAATACATCCTAGAATTGCATTTGCCTTTTTTGCTGCTGCATCACACTGCTGACTCATATTCAGTCTGTGATCTATTAGTATACCCAAGTCTTTTTCACATGTGCTGTTGCTTAGCCCTATTCCTCCCATTCTGTATATGCTTTTTTCATTTTTATTGCCCAGATGTAGTACTTTGCATTTTTCCCTGTTAAAAACCATTCTGTTAGTTGCTGCCCATTTCTCCAGTTTATTTATATCTTTTTGAATCCTCTCTCTCTTCTCTAGTATTAGCTATCCCTCCTAGCTTTGTGTCATCAGCAAATTTAATCAGTTTACCCTTAATTCCTTAATCTAAATCATTGATAAAGATGTTAAACAATACAGGGCCCAGGACAGAGCCCTGTGGTACCCCACTTGAGACATTCTTCCAACTGTATGTGCAGCCATTTACGACCACTCTTTGGGTCCGATCACTAAGCCAGTTGTGAATCCACCTAACAGTTGCCTTGTCCATTCCAAACTTAGTCATTTTTTCAATAAAGATTACATGAGATACTTTGTCAAATGCTTTGTTGAAGTCAAGATATACTATATCTACAGCATTTCCTTGATCCACCCAATCAGTGATTCCATCATAGAAGGAAATTAAGTTAGTCTGACATGACTTATTAGTTACAAACCCATGCTGACTCTGTTTAATCACTTAATTCTTATCCAGGTACTGACATACATATTGTTTAATAATTTGTTCAAAGATCTTTCCTGGTATAGAAGTCAGACTCACCGGCCTATAGTTGCCTGGGTCCACCTTCTTCCCCTTTTTGAAGATAGGAACAACATTTGCTCTTCTCCAGTCTTCTGGGACTTCTCCTGTTCTCCAAGAATTTTCAAAGATTATGGAGAGGGGTTCAAAAATTTCTTCTGCTATCTCCTTCAGCACTCTGGGGTGTAATTCATCTGGACCTGGAGACTTGAATTCATTTAGGTTAGCTAAGTGTTTCCTCACTATCTTTCTGTTTATAGATATCCTGGATTCTTCTATTCCCTTAATAGGACAGTGAAGAACAGTTGATGTTACATTTCCTTTCTGAGAGAAAACAGATGAAAAATTGGAATTTAAAAGTTCGGCCTTCTCAACATCCTGTCTTACCATTTCATCATTTTCATCCTGTAAAAATCCTATAGCATCTTTGACTTTTCTTTTACTTTTGACATAGCCCCAAAATCCTTTATTATTGCTTTTGACTTCTCTTGCAAGCCTCAATTCATTGTCAGCTTTCGCTAATCTGATTTGTGCCCTGCAGGTTCTGCAGACAGCATTATATTCTTCTTTAGATATGCCTCCCTCTTTCCATTTTATAAATATTTTTTTCTTCCTTTTAAGCATGTGCTTAAGTTCTGTGTTCATCCATCCTGGCTTCCTTAAATGCTTCCTATTCTTCCCTCTTTTTGGAATTGTTAACAATTGTGCTTTGAGAATTTCATTTTTCAAGATTTCCCATCCTTCCTGGACATTTTTGTCTTTAAGGCTATCCAGCCATTGGATCCCTCCAATTCTCTTTCTGAATCCCTTAAAATCTGCCTTTCTGAAATCTAACCTTGACGTCTGAGTCTTCACAGGAATCCTCTAGTTATCCAAAATTCTAAAATAGCATGGTCGCTACCTCCTAGGGTCCCAGCCACTTTTACCTCCTCAACCATTTCCTCCCTGGTTATAAGGATTAGATCCAAGGTAGCAGTTCCCCTTGTTTTCTCCCCTACCTTTTGGAAGATAAAGTTGTCAGCAAGAGAGGATAAGAATTTCCTTGACCTGTTAGTTTTGCCTGAGAGAGATTCCCAACAAATGTCTGGACAGTTGAAATCTCCCAGACGCTCCTGGGACTAAGTCTTGTCTTTTGCTTACTGAGTATGCCTGTGGGACAACCTCTCATTGGAGGTCGGAGGTCACATGCGCAGGTCCCGTCCCTGCTTTGATTGGTCCACTGGGAAGGTCCTGGAAGGACGCCGCTATAAAAGAGTCACATGGCCACTCGGCCATGCGCTAGTATAGACTCTTGTGGCTTATAGTGTGTATGATGACGGATGCTTGATACTGCGACTGACTCATTATGATCCCCTCCCTCTGGTTGTGCTTGGGTTCAGGGAATAAGGAGTTAGAGTCAGTGCCCACCAGTGGCATTGCATTCGCTACCGTGCTCCCAGTCATCAGCACATGCTAGCGTCTGATGGTGCCAATCTGTCCAGGGCACTATCGTACCACGTCGAATGTTAGCAACCGCCAGTGCAGCGCCGTGCGCAAATTGTGGGCTTTCTTATCCCAACCCTTGGTGATTACTGGCATCCGCCAGAGTGGCACTATGCACACTTGCGTGCTATATTTGTAATAGTATTTTCTGCTGGCTCCGCAGTTTGTGGCGCCGAGTCCTACAGGTCTAGAGGAACTCCAGTCCGGTGTCCTAGGGGCAGAGTCCTGAGACTCTACACTAGCGCTCCATTTTCCGAGTCCTGTGGAGTTAACAAGCTCCGGCATTTGCGCCACACCGGGTCAGTGGTTACCCACCGGTGTTTAGTTTGCACTCCGCCATTACCGAGCAGCAGTTTACCATCTCTGCACGGTGGACCCTGGGTTGCGATCGCACTTCTTTATATTTTATATTTAGTGCGATCCGCAACCCTAACACTGCTAGACACAATTGGTCTCCCTGGTGGTACATAAAATAAAGGAGTGACCAGGTTATCTACAATCAAAAACTTATACACATTATCAATTGTCAAACCAAATCTAGCTTTGTCTGTAATGCACTTCTAAACTAAACAATCTTTAAGTTTTTGCACAATCTCATTAACATGCGTGTAACACGGTCTTCACATCAGTGTTTTGTTATTTTCATTGTTGGCCTTCACATGCTATACCAGACACCAGTGTCCAGCACCCAATCATTTATGCATGTATTGATGATGCTTAGATACTGGTTCATTCACTGTGGCGTGCTATAATAACACTGCATTGAGTGAGCTGGGTCAGATGAGTCTTGCCGGTATTGGAGTAACATCATCCTTGCATATGTTCATGACTATCTGTATGAATAGGTCCGATGAGGCAAAAGTGTACGGATGGCGTGATAACTTTATGGTTCCTTCATCCGGTTAATAATTTTACAACATGGATATAGGGTGTTCAAAACCCATTATTCAATTTCTGTGGACATTGTATGATGTCTGTTTCATTTTGGACAAAGTGACGATGTCTGCTGAAGTGGTATCATCATCTTTTCCACAATGGCACCTATAAATTTTCCAGCTCATGGAGAGTTCTTTATATACATAGCATTATCCTGCAATTTACGTCTATGGCACTATCATTCGGAATGTTTCCAAAGCAATAAGGTAACCCCATCTGGTTGTTTTGATGATGTCATTGGTATTTGTGATGGTGTGTACACCACATCAGGTATGGTTTTCATACACATTAGAGAGGTATTTTATTAATTTGGTGAGAGGATTCTTGATTTTAATGTATTCATGCTTTTGGTACAGTAGCATAGCTACTGGGTGGCATCACGCCATGCAGGAACTCTGACTTCCTGTGTGGGCGTCGGTGCTATGAGAGTGCGTTGGTCTGCTTGAGCCTCGCTTGTTTTGTCGTGATGCTTTTTAATTTTAGGTAAAACATTTGGCGGCATCATGAACAATTGAGGACCCTGAAACAGTGAGGGGTCTTCATGTTTTATAAGGACTAATGTGGGGGGGCCTTATAAAGTGTGGAGCTCATTATACAGTACAGGGGCTAAAGTGGGGTTCATTATATAGTTTGCGGGGCTAATGTGGGGCCCGTTATACAGTATGAGCTAATGTATACAGTTTGGGTCTAATGTGAGGGATATTATACAGTTTGGGGCTTACTGTGGGGTCATTAAACAGTGGGAGCTAATATGGGGGTCATTAAACAGTTTGATGGCTAGTGTGCGGACTACTGTGAAGGCCATTGTGCAGTGTGGGAGCCATTATACAATGTGGGTTCTACTATGGGGTCCATTTTATACTGTGAGGGCTTCAGTGAATGTCATTATACTTTGTTTTGGGGGAGCAGTAGGGACATCATACTATTATTATTTATTTATATGGCACCATTGATTCCATGGTGCTGTACATAAGAATACATACATACTATGTATAGTTGAGCTGAATTGGTTTCATACTGTGTATAGCAGAGATTAGAGTTGAGCGAAACGGGTCGAAAAATTTCAAAAGTCGCCGACTTTTGGCAAAGTCGGGTTTCGTGAAACGAAACCCGACCCTAGGATGAGGTCGGCCACGAGGTCGGCGACTTACACGCCAAAGTCGCGTTTCAAAAGTTTGTTTTGCGCTCTTTTTAAGCCAATCAGGATCCACGGACACTGTGGGCAACGTGATGACATAGGCAGGGGTCACCACCATCTTTCAGAAGGGCATGCAAGTGATTGGCTTGCTTTGGTGGGCGTCACAGGGGGTATAAAAGGGCGTGCACGCCGACCGCCATCTTACTTCTGCCGATATCAGTATAGGGAGAGGTTGCTGCTGATTCTGTAGGGAGAGCGTTAGGCAGGGAAGAAGACAAAAAAACTGCTTCTGCTGCTAGCGATTTGGCCTGCACAACACACCAGTCACTGTGTGTGCAGTGCAAGGGGAGGCTATATAGTGGTGTATCAGTGTTGTTGGTTGTTGGGCTGCCTTCTAAGGCTTCCTGACATTCCTGCATTGCTGTTTACCCACTGCTCCGCAAACTGCTTTTTTAAAAGCAATCCCAATTTTTTTTTTGTCCTGCTGAGAAGAAAAAAAAACTGCTTCTGCTGCTAGCGATTTGGCCTGTACAACACACCAGTCACTGTGTGTTCAGTGCAAGGGGAGGCTATATAGTGGTGTATCAGTGGTGTTGGTTGTTGGGCTGCCTTCTAAGGCTTCCTGACATTCCTGCATTGCTGTTTACCCACTGCTCCGCAAACTGCTTTTTTAAAAGCAATCCCAATTTTTTTTTTTGTCCTGCTGAGAAGAAAAAAAAACTGCTTCTGCTGCTAGCGATTTGGCCTGTACAACACACCAGTCACTGTGTGTGCAGTGCAAGGGGAGGCTATATAGTGGTGTATCAGTGGTGTTGGTTGTTTGGCTGCCTTCTAAGGCTTTGGCTGCCTTCTAAGGCTCTGCAAACTGCTTTTTTAAAAGCAATCCAATCTCCCTTATCCTCTAGTCACTTTTGTCACAGCTGTGCCATCGAGCCTGTGACACAGTGCTCAGATATCAGTGGGCCTCACACAATCCAAAAGTGTCCAGTGTCCACAAGTGTGTGCAGAAATTCAAAATCTCCTTTATCCTCTAGTCACTTTGGTCACAGCTGTGCCATCGAGCCTGTCACATAGCGCTCAGATATTCATTGGGCCTCACACAATCCAAAAGTGTCCAGTGTCCACAAGTGTGTGCAGAAATTCAAAATCTCCCTTATCCTCTCGTCACTTTTGTCACAGCTGTGCCATCGAGCCTGTGACATAGCGCTCAGATATCAGTGGGCCTCACACAATCCAAAAGTGTCCTGTGTCCACAAGTGTGTGCAGAAATTCAAAATCTCCCTTATCCTCTAGTCACTTTGGTCACAGCTGTGCCATCGAGCCTGTCACATAGCGCTCAGATATTCATTGGGCCTCAGACAATCCAAAAGTGTCCAGTGTCCACAAGTGTGTGCAGAAATTCAAAATCTCCCTTATCCTCTCGTCACTTTTGTCACAGCTGTGCCATCGAGCCTGTCACATAGCGCTCAGATATTCATTGGGCCTCACACAATCCAAAAGTGTCCAGTGTCCACAAGTGTGTGCAGAAATTCAAAATCTCCTTTATCCTCTAGTCACTTTTGTCACAGCTGTGCCATCGAGCCTGTCACATAGCGCTCAGATATTCATTGGGCCTCACACAATCCAAAAGTGTCCAGTGTCCACAAGTGTGTGTGCAGAAATTCAAAATCTCCCTTATCCTCTCGTCACTTTTGTCACAGCTGTGCCATCGAGCCTGTGACATAGCGCTCAGATATTCATTGGGCCTCACACAATCCAAAAGTGTCCAGTGTCCACAAGTGTGTGCAGAAATTCAAAATCTCCTTTATCCTCTAGTCACTTTGGTCACAGCTGTGCCATCGAGCCTGTCACATAGCGCTCAGATATCAGTGGGACTCACACAATCCAAAAGTGTCCAGTGTCCACAAGTGTGTGCAGAAATTCAAAATCTCCCTTATCCTCTAGTCACTTTTGTCACAGCTGTGCCATCGAGCCTGTGACATAGCGCTCAGATATTCAGTGGGCCTCACACAATCCAAAAGTGTCCAGTGTCCACAAGTGTGTGCAGAAATTCAAAATCTCCCTTATCCTCTAGTCACTTTGGTCACAGCTGTGCCATCGAGCCTGTCACATAGCGCTCAGATATCAGTGGGCCTCACACAATCCAAAAGTGTCCAGTGTCCACAAGTGTCTGCAGAAATTCAAAATCTCCACTGTCCTATAGACACCTTGTACCTTTTTTTACATTACTATATAGTTTGTTGGATTTTGTCTATATTTCTACCAAAAATGAGGAAAGCTGGTGGAAGAGGCCGTGGAATTGGGCGGGGGTTGGCAGCTGGTAATGATGGTGTTGGTGGTGGATCTGATGGTAGTGGCAAGAGCAAAATAGGACCGAATGCAGGAGGTGTTGAGCCTGCGTCATCGTCTGGCTACATAAGGCCTCGAACGCTTAGTTTTCTAGGAGTTGGCAAACCGCTTTTAAAGCCAGAGCATCAGGAAAAAGTTTTGTCTTACATTGCTGACTCAGCCTCCAGCTCTATCACCTCCTCTTCTTCAGTTGTAAAAAGTAAAAGCACTGAGTCGTCATTGGAGGCTCATGTTCATGAACCACACCTTTCCTTGTGTCCTTCACCCCAACCAAGATTGAAGGATGACGCAGGCCATACTACTGATTACTCCATGGAGCTCTTTTCACATACCATGCCTGGATTATCAAGTCAAATGGTGAATTACCCAGGCCAAGATGAATCTGACATGGAGTGCACTGATGCACAGCCGCTGATGGATGATTCTGCTGGTACATTCACTCAGAGCACTACATTGTCCTCGCAGTGTACAGAGCCAGATTCTGACCCTGATGAGACTCAGGTGCCCCTTCCCGCACACTATACCACCATACACGGTGACACAGAGGAAGGTGCACATGACATAGAAGAGGAGGTGATGGATGACCCAGTTGTTGACCCAGATTGGCATCCATTGGGGGAAGAGGGTGCTGCTTCCAATAGCTCAGATGAGGAGCATCCACAGCAGACATCGACATCGCAACAGCTGTTATCTGGCAGGCCCGGAGCACTCCAAAGACAGGTTCCAAACATCAAAAGAGTTGCTGGACAGCTTGTCCAGAGGGTCAAAAGATCACAGCGTGCTAGGCCGCAAAATGTCTGCCAAAGTAGGAAGAGTGCAGTGTGGCACTTTTTTGACCAAAATCCTCATGATCAGGCCAAGGCTATCTGTAAGAAGTGCGCAAAGACCTTTAGCCGAGGGAAAAATCTGAAAAATTTGAATACCAGTTGCATGCTTAGACATTTAACCAGCATGCACTTGCAAGCGTGGACACAACACCAAACCTCAAGTGCCACATGTGCAACTGATCACAACGAAGGTAGTCAGCAACGCTACATTGTTTCCCCCACTGTAAGCCCACCGGTTAGCACAGCAGCAAATGTTGAGGTGTCGTTGCAAGGCCACAGCAGTCAGGGAATCCCACTGTTATATCAACGAAAGACTGATTCTAGGCCATCAGAAAGAACACCAACTCCATCACCATCATCAACCCTCTCTCAGTCCGCTCTGTCCACCGCTACTTCCACCATATGCAGCTCTCAAGTCCAGCTCACCCTCCCAGACACTATGAGTAGGTCAAGAAAGTACTCAGTCTCTCATCCGCGTACACTGGGTTTGAACGCCCACATTGCCAAACTAATCTCGTTTGAGATGATGCCCTTTCGGTTGGTGGAAAGCACAGCTTTCCGCGAACTCATGGCCTATGCAGTACCACGCTATGACCTACCCAGTCGCCACTTCTTCTCTCGCAAAGCCATCCCAGCCCTCCACCATCATGTGAAAGACCGCATTGTCCATGCACTCAAGCAGTCAGTGAGCGGAAAGGTGCACCTCACAACTGATGCATGGTCCAGTCGGCATGGCCAGGGCCGTTACGTGTCCATCACTGCACACTGGGTTAATGTGGTGGATGCAGGGTCCACAGGGGACAGCGGTGGTGGGACAGTGCTGCCTAGCCCACGGTATAGGAAACAGTTGGCTGTAGGCGTTCGACCCTCCTCCTCCTCCTCCTCCAGAAGCGAAAGCTCGTCCACAGAGCGCAGTCGTACGAGCACTCCATCTGCAGCTGCCACTGTTGCACACGATGTGTCCCCCTATCGAGCAGCTAGTGGAAAGCGTCAGCAGGCTGTGTTGCAGATGATGTGTTTGGGCAACAGACACACCGCCGAGGTGCTGGCCGAGTACTTGAAGCGACAAACTGAGTCATGGCTGGGCAGTGTACATCTTGAGGCAGGCAAGGTAGTTAGTGATAACGGCCGTAATTTTGTGGCAGCCATAGCCCTTTCAAAACTCAGCCATATACCTTGCTTGGCTCACACCTTGAACCTGGTGGTGCAGTGCTTCCTCAAAAATTATCCGGAGTTAACAGCCCTGCTCCAGAAGGTGCGAAGACTGTGCGCGCACATCCGCCGGTCGCCTGTACACTCCGTTCGTATGCAGAAGCTGCAGCGATTGCTCCACCTTCCCAACCACCGCCTCATTATCGACATTGCAACAAGGTGGAACTCCACCCTGCACATGGTGGAGCGGCTGTGCGAGCAGAGGCAGGCCATAATGCATTTGTGGGAGGATACACGGCCAGGCACTTTGAGAGCAGACATGGAGTTGACAGGTGTGCAGTGGTCGAAGCTGAAAGACCTCTGTAAAGTCCTTCAGTGTTTTGAGGAATGCACACGGCTGGTAAGCGCAGACGACGCCATCCTAAGCATGAGCATCCCACTTATGTGTCTGCTCATGCAAACTTTGATGCACCTTAAGGAGCAGGCGTCTGCAGCCAATGTTGATGAGGAGGAAGAGGAGGAGGGAATCCTTGATGACATTCAGCCATTGTCTGCTCAGGGACCTCTCCTGGACGAGGTGGAGGAAGAAGAGGAGGAAGAGGAGGATGATGGGGATGATTACTTAGGGGAGGAGGATGCATCTCGTGGGGCAAGTGAAAATGTTGGCGTGGCAAGGTCTGGTACAGGGTTTGTGCGTGACTGGAGGGATGTGGATTTGCCAGAAAGTGCTCCTCCACCCAGCACTCGCAGTGCATCATTGACACCGGGAACATTGGCCCACATGTCAGATTATGCCTTGCAGATCCTAAAAAGGGACCCACGCATTGCCAAAATGATGAACGATGACGACTACTGGTTGGCCAGCATCCTGGATCCACGCTATAAAGGCAAATTACAAAACATCATGCCACAGGAGAACCTTGACGTAATATTGGCTAATAAACAAGCAACTCTGGTAAATCGGTTGCTTGAGGCATTCCCAGCACACAGCAGCGGTGATGGTTCTCACACGAGCCGTACAGGCCGGGGGCAGCTTGGCAGAGGTGTTCGTGGTGCACACAGCAGAAGTGGCGTTGGAGACAGGGGTTTCATGACAATGTTGTGGACTGATTTTTCAAATACCGCTCACACAACTGGTAATACTGCATCGATGGAAAGTGACAGGAGACAGCAGTTGTCAACTATGGTTACAAATTACTTTTCCTCCCATATCGATGTTCTCCCACACAGGTCATTCCCCTTTGACTATTGGGCCGCTAAACTGGACACCTGGCCTGAATTGGCCCAATATGCCTTACAGGAGCTCGCTTTCCCAGCTGCAAGTGTGCTATCGGAAAGAGTCTTCAGTGCAGCTGGATCAATCCTGACAGAAAAAAGGACCCGTCTGTCAACCCAAAATGTGGATGATCTAACCTTCATTAAAATGAACCATGCATGGGTTTCCAAGGATTTTGTCCCACCTTCCCCTGATGACACATAGGGTGACAGAAAAATGGCTTGCTTTGGTCCACCTCTTCCTGGGACTTCACCTATTTCGCCTTTTGCATCAGCTGAATGTCCAACATCAACATATGCCACTTTCTAAAACTCCCTAACTGTGCTGCCTCCCCCCCCCCATGGCCGGGGTCACCACCTAGCGCACGACACCGTGCGAGTGCCGTTGCCCTGGACAGGTGGGTAGGCCGACTCTTGGGTGCGGGCACTAGTGCAATCTAGTGTCTCTGACGGTGGTGGTGCACACCCGCCGTCAGACACACCGCCGTACTATGAGGGGCCCAGTGCCAGTACCGACGCCCACGAGTGGGCCCCCCTTTCTAGGGCAGGGCCCCAGCATTTGCAATCTTTACCTCTCCCTGCTCCTCCGCTGTGTAATCTGGGCCGTCAAATCCATACTGTGCCTGACACCGTCTGAGCCTGCCTCCTGATGTACAGATATATATTTTGAATGTGTACGCTATCCATACATGTTATCCGGGGATATGGTACCCTTTCTAACCTTTGTGCAATCACGTGCAATCCATACTGGGCCTAACACCGTCTGAGCCTGCCTCCTGATGTATAGACATATATTTTGAATGTGTACGCTATCCATACATGTTATCCAGGGATACGGTACCCTTTCTAACCTTTGTGCAATCACGTGCAATCCATACTGGGCCTAACACCGTCTGAGCCTGCCTCCTGATGTATAGACATATATTTTGAATGTGTACGCTATCCATACATGTTATCCGGGGATACGGTACCCTTTCTAACCTTTGTGCAATCACGTGCAATCCATACTGGGCCTAACACCGTCTGAGCCTGCCTCCTGATGTATAGACATTTATTTTGAATGTGTACGCTATCCATACATGTTATCCGGGGATACGGTACCCTTTCTAACCCTTGTGCAATCACGTGCAATCCATACTGGGCCTAACACCATCTGAGCCTGCCTCCTGATGTACAGACATATATTTTGAATGTGTACGCTATCCATACATGTTATCCAGGGATACGGTACCCTTTCTAACCTTTGTGCAATCACGTGCAATCCATACTGGGACTATCACCGTCTGAGCCTGCCTCCTGATGTACAGACATATATTTTGAATGTGTACGCTATCCATGCATGTTATCCAGGGATACGGTACCCTTTCTAACCTTTGTGCAATCACGTGCAATCCATACTGGGCGTGAGAACGGCTGGCGAGCTGTTAAGCAAGCTACAGCACCTGTGGTTTGCACACGTAAGTTTTTCATTTTTTCTGGAATGACGGTTAGGCCTAATTCCGGAACTGCGGTTGACCTGCACTTACTGGGAAATCATTGTTCGCGGGTAATAATTGTCATCAGTGATCCCCATCACTAACGTTGTTCAGCGGGTTATCTGCACCTGTAAACGACAAACGCTGGCCTTTTCAGTGTAGCACACATGCAGCCACGGACATGTAATGGCATGACACACCAGTTATTGGCCAATCTCATGTGCCAGAGCCTCACGTGTCCCTCTAGTAAGCCGGACTCGGACCGCGGGGCATGACGGAGTCTCGTTCGTTAACGGAATTAAGCTTGCAATGTGTGCATCTGTTCTGTAGCTGGCATGGTTGAGGTTTCCCAGGTGGAGTCGAATTTAACCGTAGGCTCCACTCCTGGTGGTGCCCTTCGGGACATTCCTTTAAGGTTCAGCTTTGCAACCATACTGCCCACGTAAAACAAACACTTTGCCTTCATGAACGCTGTTTGGAGGGTCATGACTCGTGGGAATAACGCCGCCCAATCAGTTAACCTGCTAGAGAGATCGTTCGTTGCTCCCAAGCATGACATCACACTCCCTAGGAAGAAGGTAATGCCACTGTGGAGACCGTACTCCTGGGGGCCAGTAGATAAACAGTCGCACTCAAGTGTGGATTAATCTTGCAAAAAATCTTGAAGATTTTGTGAAATTTTTGGATTTTTATTTTATTTCAAATGCATCAAATAGTGTAACACCGCAGACAAAAGAAGTATCCAAAATGTGGGTATAATATCGTATTCCAGGATATGAGTATACTATGCTCGTACTCCTGGGGGCAACACAAGTGCACTGATGCCCAGCCACTGCTCGATGAATCTGCTGGTACATTGACCCAGACCACTACATTCCCCTCGCACGCTACTCGGCCTGAATCTGACCCTGATGAAACTCAGGTTACTCTTCCCATATACAGTTCCATCTTACACGGTGACAAAGAGGAAGCTGCAGATGAAAGTGCAGGTTCGGCCCACCCGCCATCAGACACACCACCGTACTATCAGGGGCCCTGTGCCAGTGCCGTCGCCAACGAGTGGGCCCCCCCCTGCTTGCTCAGGATCACAGCACTTGCAAAGTTGAAATACTGTGCAGTGAGATGGAAGATGGGGACGACGAGGAGTCCAGACAAGTACAGGGATTCCCTAGCGAGGAGACTTATTTGATTGTTTTCAATGTTGGGACAGCAATTTTTGGGGAGCACTATACTCTGGAGAATGATAGATGGTGCCCACCATACACTGGAACATTCCAAAGGTGGACATCAGACACTGGAGCAGCATTTACAGGGCCCATTATACACTAGAGCAGTAGAAATGGGGCCCATTATGTTTGGAGCATTATTTGGGCCCATAAGACAGTGGAGCTTCATCCATGGGGACCAACATATACTGTAGCATTATGTGGAGCTCATCATATACTGTTTCAAACATTATATGGGACCAATGATTCTGTATGGAGAAATAGATGGGCCTCGTCATGAGATGTAAAAAGTGAAGTATTTTTCATTGTACTATAACGCTATTTCTCTGCCGTATCGGAGCATGATGAGTTGTGGTATGTGTTAAAGGGGCGCTTTTTCGCCCAGGGCACATGAAAACCTGGAGCCAGCCCTACCCCCCCACAACTTTAGCCAAATAACCCCCATTTTTCAGTGCGTAACTTGTATTATGAAGTTAATTAAGGTTGACAAGCTTAAGAAAGAAGAATTGATGCTTTTGGCATTCAAATGGGCACTGTAGGTGTGTTTCCTGTCCTCCTCTCACTGCCGACTTTTATTCCCCATTGACTTACATTGGGTTTCATGTTTCGGGACGACCCCGACTTTTCCCTATAATCGGACGATCTTGCTCGACCCGACTTTTGGAAAAGTCGGGTTTCACGAAACGAAACGCGACCCTAAAAAAACAAAAGTCGCTCAACTCTAGCAGAGATGTAAGCCTATCATACTGTGTTTAGGGGAGCTGTGGGCTCACCATATTGTGTATAGAGGAGCTGTACATTGGGGGATTCAGTAGGCATTATTAAATGTTAAGTGAGCACTTAAGAAGCATTATTTTTTTAAGGACCCTCTTTTCTAGCGAGTTTACACAAGGCATTAAGGGGAACCTGTTAGGTCCCCCATGCCCTCCACCTCAGCAGGATTCACCTATGTATGAGCAAATTGCCTGCCTAACCAGTGATGTATAAAAAAAACATTTACTGTATAAGGTTGTGACAAAAAGCTGTCATGGCTCAGGACGGGATTTCCTTCTCCGTCCTGGGTTTGTGGGGGCTAACTCTGCATGGTCTCCCTTTGATTTGAGGAGGGCTATTTGTACTTGCTCTGGTGCTGGGCTTTTTATCAGTGATACTTCTGTTCTCGGCTGAGCAGCTGACCTAGTGACTCTGGTGTATACCGTTTGTATTGCACCATCCTTCTGTCTCATCCCTAGGCTCCTGCATTACCCTCCAGTTACTGATCTCGGCTTGTCTAACCTCGCTCCCGGCTCCGCCAGTTCTCGCTTTCATTTTTCTCTCCTGTACCGAAGTTAGCTCCACCTCTGGCCACTCCCCCGGTGGTCACGTGTCTCAGGTCCTGCTCTCGTGCGGCTCGCACTTAGCTGCAGCCGCACGCTCTGACTCTAGATTGCTGCCTCCCTCCTTACTCTGTGGGCTCACCATATTGTGGGCACTTAAGAAGCATTATTTTTTTAAGGACCCTCTTTTCTAGCGAGTTTACACAAGGCATTAAGGGGAACCTGTTAGGTCCCCCATGCCCTCCACCTCAGCAGGATTCACCTATGTATGAGCAAATTGCCTGCCTAACCAGCGATGTATAAAAAAAACATTTACTGTATAAGGTTGTGACAAAAAGCTGTCATGGCTCAGGACGGGATTTCCTTCTCCGTCCTGGGTTTGTGGGGGCTAACTCTGCATGGTCTCCTTTGGTTTGAGGAGGGCTATTTGTACTTGCTCTGGTGCTGGGCTTTTTATCAGTGATACTTCTGTTCTCGGCTGAGCAGCTGACCTAGTGACTCTGGTGTATACCGTTTGTATTGCACCATCTTTCTGTCTCATCCCTAGGCTCCTGCATTACCCTCCAGTTACTGATCTCGGCTTGCCTAACCTCGCTCCCGGCTCCGCCAGTTCTCGCTTTCATTTTTCTCTCCTGTTCCCAAGTTAGCTCAACCTCTGGCCACTCCCCCGGTGGTCACGTGTCTCAGGTCCTGCTCTCGTGCTGCTCGCACTTAGCTGCGGCCGCACGCTCTGACTCTAGATTGCTGCCTCCCTCCTTACTCCCCCTGGTGTTCATCACAAAAGCACAGCTACAAGTCATTAGCAGGACATAAAGTAAAAGATGGAGAAGAAATATCTTAAAATAGAATTAGATTGCAATTGGTTTGTGGGTACTCATAATTCTTCCAGATGCCCAGAGCCAACTGATAGGGGCTTCATCAGAGAAAATAACAATGCCACCATAATGTACAGTCCAATCCCAGTACTTCTGGCAGAAAGTAAGTCTGTTTTTGATGATTTTCATTGACTGTTTTTCTGCCCTTCATGATAACAAACCAGCTTCCAAAAGCCTTTGTATTGCAGATGTAGTGACATATGCCTACTGCCATTCCTGAGCAAGCTCTTCACTGTAGTTGAAAAGTTCCTGTAGCTGAACCATCTTTACAAGATGATGCTGTAACTTGATGGCCTTTCTTGGGTGTCCTGAAGATGTTTTTACAGCAATTGAACCTCTCTAAAAAAAACCCCCCACAGATCTAAACCAGGGAAGCATAAAGCTGTATTTGGCAGCTTCCAACAGTAAGCTGGAAGCTTAAGTAGGAAGTTCTGCTTTCCAAATGGCTGAAGCATGGGCGGACACTCCACCAGTTCAACCTGTGCGACTGCACAGGGGCCCAGAGCCTCCAGGGGGGCACTGCAAGGTGGCTAATGAGGAGGGCAATCTGGGCCCAAGGCTCCGGGGGCCCCTGGCCAGATTGCCCTCATGTGCAGGCTTGCAGCGACGGGCAGGAAGCGATCCAAGCAGCTCCGCTGCCTGCAAGAGAAAATTGCAGGAGCGGAGCTGCAAGGATCTATCCTTCTTCCTGTTCGCTTCCCGCCCTTCCTGTCTCTGACACAGAGAGGAGCCGAGCGTCATCATTCAGCGGCCGCTGCTGTGCCAGAGCGAGGAAACGCTGGTGATGCAGCAGACAGGTGAGAGGAGAGAGGTGGCGTGGTGTCTATGTGTGAGTGTGTGTGAGTGTGTGTGTGTATGTGTGTGTCTGTGTGTGTGTGTGTATCTGTGTATGACTGTGTGTGTCTGTGTGTGTCTGTGTATCTGTGTATGTCTGTGTGTGTCAGTGTGTGTGTGTATGTGTGTATGTCTGTGTGTGTCTCTGTGTGTGTAGGTGGAGCTGCCTGGCCCTGGAGGAGAAGGTCAATGATATGATGGGGGCCTGAGGAGAAGTCAGTGATGGGGAGAGTCCATGATGCCTGGGCCCTGGGGTGATGGGAGAAGGCCATGATGAGTGATGGGAGAAGGCCATGATGGGGGTGATGGACAGAAGGCATTAATGGGAACATAGGAGTGATGGTGAAAAGGCAATGATGGGAGTGATGGAGAAGGCCGTGATGGGGAATGATGGGAGTGATGGGGAGAGGGCTAATGATGGGGTGATGGAGAAGGCAATGATGGGAGTGATTTGGAGAATGCAATGATGGGAGTGTTGGGGAGAAGGCAATGATGGGGTGATGGGTAGAAAGCCATGATGGCAGTGATGGGGAGAATGCAGTGATGGGAGTGATGGAGAAGACAATGATGGGGTGATGGAGAAGGCAATGATGGAAGTGATTTGGAGAAGGCAATGATGGGAGTGATGGGGAGAAGGCAATGATGGGGGTGATGGGGAGAAGGCAATGATGGGGGTGATGGGGAGAAGGCAATGATGGGAGAGATGGGGAGAGGGCAATGATGGGGAGAAGGCAATGATAGGAGTGATGGGGAGAAAACAATGATGGGGTGGTCGGGGAGAAGGCAATGATGGAGTGGTGGTGGAAAGGGCAATAATGGGGGTGGTGGGGGGAGGAAATGATGGAGGTGGTGGATTGGGCAATGATGGGAGTGGTGGGGGAGAAAGCAAAGATAGTGGTGGGGAGAAGGCAATGATGGAGGTGGTGAAGAGGGCAATGATGGGGTGGGGGAGAGGACAATAATGGGATGTGAGTGGAGGAGGACAATGAGGGGTGTTGGGGATTGGGATGGGAGGAAGGGTGACTTATAATGGCCTTAGGAACAAGGGGAGGTGGAGGAAGACATTATCGCTTATTATGTCTAACACAGTCCCTTAGCATATAGTGTACATACTTATTATGTATAACACAGTCCCTTAGCATATGTGTAACACAGTCCCTTAGTATATAGTGTACTCACTAATTCTGTATAACACCATGCTTAGTTACATAGTTTCGTCTTTTATTATGTCCAGCACCATCCCTGATTATGTACCATCCTCTCTAGTTATATATGGTGTCGTCCCTTATTATATAGCTTCCTCAGCTGTTATGTATAGTGCTGTCTCTTACATAGTGTATTCTTGTTAATTTTGTTATTCACAGCGCCCTCTTTTATTACATAGTCCCCTCTCTTTTTAGATATAAAATGACTGCTGATCGAGGAGCCGGTGACCAGACTACCAGTCCATCAGCTCCTCCATCTGAAAAGAAGCTTTCCCATGCTCCATCAGCCATCATTGCATTATACAGCTAACAAGACAGGACGGTATGCAATAAAAAACAGGGCTCTATATAATCCAATATGTAAGGAACGGTACTGTACATAACAAGAGATGCCACTGTATAAGGGACAGCAATATACGTAAAAAAGGAGACTATGTAATATACTGTATATACACATCTATGTGTGTGTGGCTATATATATATATATACAGTTGTGGCCAAAAGTATTGACACCCCTGCAATTCTGTCAGATAATACTCAGTTTCTTCCTGAAAATGATTGCAAACACAAATTCTTTGGTATTATTATCTTCATTTAATTTGTCTTAAATGAAAAAACACAAAAAAATTGTCCTAAAGTCAAATTGGATATAATTCCACACCAAACATAAAAAAGAGGGTGGACAAAATTATTGGCACTGTTCGAAAAATCATGTGATGCTTCTCTAATTTGTGTAACTTACCTGTGGCACCTAACAGGTGTTGGCAATAACTAAATCACACTTGCAGCCAGTTGACATGAATTAAAGTTGACTCAACCTCTGTCCTGTGTCCTTGTGTGTACCACATTGAGCATGGAGAAAAGAATGAAGACCAAAGAACTGTCTGAGGACTTGAGAAGCCAAATTGTGAGGAAGCATGAGCAATCTCAAGGCTACAAGACCATCTCCAAAGACCTGAATGTTCCTGTGTCTACCATGCGCAGTGTCATCAAGAAGTTTAAAGCCCATGGCACTGTGGCTAACCTCCCTAGATGTGAACGGAAAAGAAAAATTGACAAGAGATTTCAAAGCAAGATTATGCGGATGATGGATAAAGAACCTCGACTAACATCCAGACAAGTTTAAGCAATGGCCCTAGAAGGGGTGGCCAGCTGCTTCCGCTAGGCCATAAGTTCTCCATACAAAGTCTACTACTAGTTTGGTGTGCAGACCCTTTATACTCAGGATCTCTGTCATCAGTAGTATTTGACTGGGTGTTGCATGTGAATCAATCCCACCTGAAATTCTTCCTGGGCAGTTAGTTCCGCATGGAGCCTTCTGAACAGCATGGGCATCCTTCTCCCACCAATGATACACAACGTCAGGATTTCTCAGAAGCATTGTCACCTCCTTTTACATCCCTTTTAGTTTGTCAGTCCCCAAGTGAGTAGGATCTCTGAGGGCCTCGAGTCCCCCAATTTAGTCCTGTAGTCGAAAGCACTCCCAGGTTTTCTAGAATTGTCTCCTCCTCTTACAATTACAGGCTTCTAAAGTCTCACAGTGCATGCAGTGCACACTTTTAGGATTCCACCCTGCCGGCGGCGAAAGTAGATGGTTATGTGAGCACATGTATGCGATTTGTATACTTCTGGCCACATTCCAACTAGACGTGTCTAGTGTCGCTCAATTCATTTTCATTGAAGGAGGCCACACATGTCTTATTGGCATGTGACCGGATGTATGCAAATCAAATGACAGCATGCAGTGCGCACTGTGAGAATTCAGAAATCTGCAGTCACATAGAATGACTGCAGTCTCATCACAAACTTGGACAAACCCTTTAATGCTCCTAACAGAAATAAAAATATGAGAATTGGCCAGTATCACAAATGTAAACATTTACATCCATGTATCTAATAGAAGACGTTGTCCCTGATTAGAGGCGTTCTCTTTTTCTCTTTCTGTTCTTCATCTTGTACAGACACCATGATGTCTTTTCACAGTCACAGCTATTCTCTGCGGACTTCCATCTTCTGTGATCTTCTGCAGCACATTCCCACATGATGCCCTTAGAAATAACAGTGTCATTATATAATGCTCATGAATAAAAATATCTGCCCTACACTGAACCCCTGAATAAATAATTGCCCCTCACTGTTATTCCCTGCACAAAATACAACCCACACACTGTTCCTGTAATGGTACATGCCCTCAACACTGCCCTCTCCTTTCTATACTGGGCCCCCTCTTCACATTGTTGTCTGACACGGTGTCACTTCTATGGGGCCCAGTCTCTTTACTGTGTATCATCATGACATTCCATCTCCTTGGCATACTGTCCCCTCCTGGCTGTGACTTTACACTGTCCCCCATGCTACCCACCATACTACTCAGTCTCTATTCTATAACCACTAACACTGAGATAAATTAAACTTTTCTGAGAAGGGCTAAAATTATTTTAATTTTTACAAAATTAAAATACATATTCAGTCATATATAAATATATTAGTTTCAATAAACAGGAGGGGACCCAAGAACAAGAACATAAAAAGATGGGTACACCTGGATATATGGAGAAATTAGTGTTATATACTGTATGTACAAATTGCATAATCATAGGGAATACTTTATACATATTTGAGGGACTGCTGATAAGTCTTTGGCTTTACCCAGAAAGAAATGAGATAGGAAAATGAAACTTTACATTTGTTCCACATACTCTCCACTGATGTCAACACACTTATTACATTGGTATTCCAAGTTCTGTAAACCATGCAAAAAGAAGGATTTCTGTTGTGCCTCATGTAGCAGAGTGTATCTTTTGAGAATCCACCGGTACACAGGAGAACTTCACTGAGCAAGTTATCTGTTTATTTGCATAATTCCTCAGTTTTTTGTGCTACTCTCATTTTGATGGTTTTTTTGTGATATTAAAGAAAGTCATGTAGCAGCAATATTATTGTGCAGTTTACCAGATTTGTATACAGCCTTAATAAATGCCCTAGAGACAAGACCAGAAAAAGACATCACATTAAATTTTGTGAAAACCAGACTAATAGATGAATATCAGAGAAAAAAAGAACAGACAAATGATTCTTCTACTGAAAAGGACAGTGGAAACACTCTTAAAGCTACAGAATTTAAAAAACCCTATAATAAAGAGACAAGAGAATGTTTCAGATGTAAGAAAAAAGGTCATTTAAAGAAAGACTGTACCATATGGAAAGCAGAAAAACAAAAATTACAACATAGAGAGCATACACAGAAAGTGAAAAACACAATTTCCGATTCATGTGAGAATAATTGGAATGGCACCTTTAAAGTAACAGACAAGGAATCATCACTTGGTTGGTTTATTGATTCAGGAGCAACAAGTCATATGACAAGTGACAAGAATTTCTTCACTGATCTTGATTTAGATAAGGAAGAAGCCATTTATCTTGCAGATGGAAGCAAAATAACCGCAGAAGGTATAGGACAAGGTATGCTAAACTGTTCAAACAAGTTCAGACAAGATTCAAAGATACTGTACAGAATGTGTTGTATGTTTCAAAATTGGAAGGCGGATTGTTATCTGTGAAGCGTTTAACAGCCAATGGACTCACTGTAAAATTCAAAGACAATGAGTGTGCAATTCTAGCAGGAAACAAGGCGATAACCAATGTCAAGGCAGATGAACAATTATATCATCTTGACACACCAAAGGAACAGATGAAGGTTTGTACACATGATCACAAGAACTGTATTCACGTGTGGCATAGACGTCTAGGACACAGACACCCTGACAGTATAAGGGAACTACAAAGAAAAGAATTGACAAAAGATCTAAAGATATCAGATTGCTCAATTACCATAAGATGTGATTGTTGTATAAAATCTAAAGCCACAAGAATATCTATTCCAAAAGAAAGTGAGATGAAAAGCAAAAGACCACTTGATTTGGTGCATACTGACGTTTGTGGACCCATGCAAGTGACTACATCAGGAGGAAATAGATATATGGTGACTTTCATAGATGACTACTCAAGATACACAGTCACATACTTAATTAAGAAGAAAAGTGAAGTTTTTTATAAACTTGTAGACTATGTAACAAGGTCGAGTAACAAATTTCAAAGGAAGCCAATTGTCATCAGAAGTGATAATGGAGGTGAATTTACAGGTCACAAAATAGAAAACTACTTAAGACAAAATGGTATACAACACCAGAAAACCGTTCCATACACACCTGAACAAAATGGAGTAGCAGAAAGGAAAAACAGAACTCTGACAGAAATGATGAGATGTATGCTGACAGATTCCAAACTACCAGAGAAATTTTGGGGTGAGGCAGCAATGACAGCTACATATCTACAGACTTTTTTCCAGAAAACTCCACATGAACTAAGGTATGAAACCAAGTTTCAATCATTTAATAGTTTTTAGATGTAAAGTTTTTATATTCATTCCAACAGAAAAACGTTCCAAACTTCAAAACAGATCCATGGAGGGAATATTTGTTGGATATAGTGAAAATTGCAAAGGATACAGAATCCTAGATCCCAAAACACACAGCGTCATGGTGAGTAACAGTGTGACATTCATTGAGGATCTAAATGAAGATGTCATGATTTCAAGTGACACAAAAATGAGTAAAACAGCAGTGAAATAGCTGAAGAAGTATCTGATGAGAAAGTAGTTGAAATTGATGAAGAGCAGAATACTGAAAATAAAGAAATACAACTACAAACAGACACAGAACCAAGACGTTCAATGAGAGAAAGCAAAGGTGAACCACCAAAACGTCTATCATACAAGACAAGCACAAGTAAAATTTATGAACCTACTTCTTGGGAAGACATATCTAAACTCCCTAAAGAAGAAGCTAATAAATGGATAGAAGCAACAGAAATGAAATCCATGCATGATTCAAATACATGGACACTGACAGGTTTCCACAAGGAAGAAAAGCCATAGGATGTAAATGGATTTTTAAAGTAAAATACCAAACAGATGGCACACCTGAAAGATACCGAGCAAGACTTGTAGCTAAAGGGTATTCTCAAAAATATGGAGTAGACTATGATGAGACATTTGCTCCAGTTGTCAAACATACTACAATAAGAACTTTACTTACAGTTGCAGCAATGAAACAGATGGAACTGATACATCTGGATGTAAAGACAGCATTTTGAATGGAGATTTAACAGAAGATATTTACATGGAACAACCTCCAGGATTCAAAGATGAAAGAAACCCAAAGTTTGCAAACTACAGAAAAGCATATATGTTTAAAGCAAACAGCTAAAGCGCGGAATGACAAAATCACGGAAGTGCTTACAAATGAAAATTTTCAAAGAAGCAAAGCTGATCCATGCTTGTACACAAAAAGGCTGATGAATAGATGGATTTATGTACTCATATATGTAGACGACATTTTGATTTGTTCTGAACAAGAAAGGGATAAAGAAAACATTCTAAAAATCCTGAAGCGACATTACGAAATCAAAGACTTGGGAAATGTGAAACAGTACCTAGGAATACAGATAGAAAGAGAATAAGACGGAAGTTTCCTACTGAATCAAAATCACATGATTCACGACATAACAGAAAAATTTGGATTGAAGGATGCAAAAACAGTAAAGTCTCCAATGGAAACTAATTATCTTAAAGAGATGAATAGTGAGAAAAATATGTTACCAAATAATGAAGAGTACAGAACAGCAATAGGAAAACTATTGTATCTAGCGAATGTTACAAGGCCAGACATTGCAGCAGCAGTAAGAATCCTGAGTAGAAAGGTGTTAAAACCAAATAAAGCTGACTGGAATGCTGTAAAGAGAGTAATGCATTATTTGAAAGGAACCAGCAACATTAAGCTCAAACTACCCACAAGTGATAATTGCATTTTAACAGGATACGTTGATGCAGGTTGGGCTGGAGATCCAACTGACAGAAGATCTACCAGTGGACATATTTTTTTCCTCTCAGGTGGACCAAAAAGTTGGACAAGTAAGAAACAGTCAATTGTGACACTGTCTTCAACAGAAGCAGAGTATGTTGCCGCAGCACATGCAAGTCAAGAAGTTCTGTGGTTAAGACAATTGTTGACAGACTTAGGACAACCACAGTTGGAACCAACAAAATTGAAAGAGGACAATCAAGGATGTCTTGTTCTTGCTCAGATTGAAAGAGTCAATCCAAGAACCAAGCATATTGGTGTGAAGTATCATTTCTTGAGAGATCATCAGGAACAAGGAGTCTTGAAGTTAGAATATTGTTGTTAGGGACGGCAGAATGCACTAAATATAAATAATAGGAAGTGCGTTCGCCGCCCGGGGTCCACCGTGCAGTAGGTGTAACAACCGCTGCTGAGTATTGGCAGACTCACTATATGGCGGTATACTGCGCTCGGGTTAAACGTCATCCGAGGTGCGCAGAGCGTACTCTGCTAAACTCACAGAGGCGCTTTAGTATAAATAAAGCATAAACGCCGAGCTTGTTAGCTTCACAGTGTCATAGACTCACCTGCTCATCTGCTGGGGTTGTCTATTATGCCCAATGCCCATGCAATAAGATATATGTGGGGATGACAACCCGCAAATTCAAAATTCGATTAAGGGAGCATGTGCGCGACATTGAGAAATCTAAAAACAGTGAGAGGGATGAGCCTTTAAAAACTCTACCAAGGCACTTCAGGGATTTTCATAATGCTGATTCCAGTCTTTTGAAGTTAAAAGCTATTGATCAGATATCCATGGGTCAGAGAGGTGGAGATTTTTTCAAAAAGTTGGCACAAATTGAAAGCCGCTGGATTTATAGACTCCAGACGGTTACACCATTAGGCTTGAATGAAAATTTCGGGTTTAGCTCTTTTCTGTAAGGATTAGTGTCTTTTATTCTAGGGTTCTTGGGGTTTTTTTTTATTTTTCATTTTTACTTTTATTTTATTTCTTAAATAAATTTTTTTGTGTTGTCTTTTGTATTTTATTGTTTATTAATTCATTGTTGTTTTTCAATCCAGGCTCTGTTTAAACTAATAGTGGAGTGGCTCTTATTCTCTCCAGAATACCATCTATTACGATTACTGGTTTGTTCCAGGGGACATCAATTATCCTATTGGTTTGAGAAGATCATAACTATTAAGGACGTCCCTTTTGATTTGGTTTCGTCTATATGTGTATACAGTCATATGTAAAAGTTTGGGCACCCCTATTAATGTTAACCTTTTTTCTTTATAACAATTTTGGTTTTTGCAACAGCTATTTCAGTTTCATATATCTAATAACTGATGGACTCAGTTATATTTCTGGATTCAAATGAGGTTTATTGTACTAACAGAAAATGTGCAATCTGCATTTAAACAAAATTTGACCGGTACAAAAGTATGGGCACCCTTATCATTTTCTTGATTTGAACACTCCTAACTACTTTTTACTGACTTCCTGAAGCACTAAATTGGTTTTGTAACCTTATTGAGCTTTGAACTTCATAGCCAGGTGTATCAAATCATGAGAAAAGGTATTTAAGGTGGCCACTTGCAAGTAGTTCTCCTATTTGATTCTCCTATGAAGAGTGGCATCATGGGCTCCTCAAAACAACTCTCAAATGATCTGAAAACAAAGATTATTCAACATAGCTTTTCAGAGGAAGGATACAAAAAGTTGTCTCAGAGATTTAACCTGTCAGTTTCCACTGTGAGGAATATAGTAAGGAAATGGAAGAACACAGGTACAGTTCTTGTTAAGCCCAGAAGTGGCAGGCCAAGAAAAATATCAGAAAGGCAGAGAAGAAGAATGGTGAGAACAGTCAAGGACAATCCACAGACCACCTCCAAAGACCTGCAGCATCATCTTGCTGCAGATGGTGTCACTGTGCATCGGTCAACAATACAGCGCACTTTGCACAAGGAGAAGCTGTATGGGAGAGTGATGCGAGAGAAGCCGTTTCTGCAAGCACGCCACAAACAGAGTCACCTGAGGTATGCAAAAGCACATTTGGACAAGCCAGTTACAATTTGGAAGAAGGTCCTGTGGACTGATGAAACAAAGATTGAGTTGTTTGGTCATACAAAAAGGCGTTATGCATGCGCTGTATTGTTGACCGATGCACAGTGACACCATCTGCAGCAAGATGATGCTGCAGGTCTTTGGAGGTGGTCTGTGGATTGTCCTTGACTGTTCTCACCATTCTTCTTCTCTGCCTTTCGGATATTTTTCTTGGCCTGCCACTTCTGGGCTTAACAAGAACTGTACCTGTGTTCTTCCATTTCCTTACTATGTTCCTCACAGTGGAAACTGACAGGTTAAATCTCTGAGACAACTTTTTGTATCCTTCCCCTGAAAAGCTATGTTGAATAATCTTTGTTTTCAGATCATTTGAGAGTTGTTTTGAGGAGCCCATGATGCCACTCTTCATAGGAGAATCAAATAGGAGAACTACTTGCAAGTGGCCACTTTAAAAACCTTTTCTCATGATTTGATACACCTGGCTATGAAGTTCAAAGCTCAATGAGGTTACAAAACCAATTTAGTTCTTCAGGAAGTCAGTAAAAAGTAGTTAGGAGTGTTCAAATCAAGAAAATGATAAGGGTGCCCATACTTTTGCACCGGTCAAATTTTGTTTAAATGCAGATTGCACATTTTCTGTTAGCACAATAAACCTCATTTGAATCCAGAAATATAACTGAGTCCATCAGTTATTAGATATATGAAACTGAAATACCTGTTGCAAAAACTAAAATTGTTATAAAGAAAAAAGGTTAACATTAATAGGGGTGCCCAAACTTTTACATATGACTGTATGTCCTAATTATGCAATTTGCTTATTTGTCATTACCTTTGGATGTAAGACATATGTTTTTTGGGGACTCCTTGAATTTTTGAGATTAGATATTGCATTATACAGTATTATCACTTATATTTTCACCTGTATATTTTTTACACATATATTATATATGTTGATATGCATTGGTCACTGAGCAGTCAATTTATACTTTGTATATGCACATGATGTACGTAATATACTTTACATGATACTATATGCTATGTGTTTTGTTCAGGCACTTTTATATAAATAGCTTTTTTACTCTTCGCCACGACAGAACCCACTTGGAGAGAGGGATCCGCCCATAGGAACAGGAAACATACAGAGATAAAAGAGGGCGGTCCGCCTTTCCCCCTCAGTTGGTTTCCTGTTCCTATGGGAACCGCAGGATTCACTACACTCATACTTGGGCCAAGGAACCGCCTGTGCAGTATCTGCGGGAACGGCAGGGGTTCCAGTCCGGAAGCAGTGACGGGGGAGTGCTGGCATCCGGCTCCCTCCTCGTCTGATACAGCAGCAGCGTGAGCAGAAACGCTGGTGCCGGGTGAGGTCGACCGGGGATTCCCCTGCAGAGTTACACGCCACCGGGATTGCAGGAGGATCCCGTGTGGAAGCGCGGAACCGGAGGGGAGGACGGTAGTGTCATGTCGGACGCTGTTCACACCACAGCGTCCGGCAGGCAGAGGTAGTTCCACCTCCATCCACTATAGCCTCAGTGGCGCCGGCTTGATCTTCAGGCTCTCGGGGGTTAATCTTGCTGGAGACCAGGTTGGATGGTTAGTCACGCCCACGGTCTTTAAATAGTCATGCTGGCCTATGGGCGTCGCCGATTATAGCTTGTGTTTCATACCAAGTGGTTCCGGTCTGGAGTGGAGGTGTTGAAGAGAGAGAGAGATTCGTATCTGGTGGCGTATGATCTGTTGTTATCCTTTCTCCTTCCCATATTTGTGTTTAGTTGTGCCCTGTTCACATTACTGTATATTCCTGTGTGTGTGCGGGCAGTGCAGTTTAAGTTCTCCCTGTCTGTCATAATTTGTGTGGGGGCTTTGGTGGTGTGTCTCCTCACTGGGTGGAGGGTGGAGGGTTAAGTGCAGGGCTGAGCAGGAGATAAGGAAAGGTTGGAGGCTCAGGCATTTGCACCATCAGCAAAAACCCTGGGTTGAGGGTCAGACAGGGTTTCCCCTAGTTAAAGGGACATCACAGGGGCCCCGGGTATTTCAGCCTTAGTTGAACTAAGCCCCGCGTGACAGGTAGCCTCCGGCGTACCTAAGGCTTCAGCGTCCAGGAGCACGCACATGCAGTGCCGACAGGAAGAGGTAAGGAGGAACTTCCGGGCTACCGGGGGTTCCTCAGCTCAGGGCGCACGCGCGGCTCTGGTAAAGCACGGGCATGTAAAAGCGTTCCTCGCCCCCTCCGAGGAGAAAAAAAAAGGGAGACGATTTAATTTACAGAGCGCGGCGGCTGTATTCCAGGCCCGGCGAATACTAATTGGCCTCAAGCAGGCGCACCTGGAGGGGGAGGTACCAGTATAATGAAGGGGCTTTCAAAAGGCCTGGGGGATATGGGTATGGCATGCAATCATGTCTTCACCAAGACAGGACACGTATCCCCAGGCAGGCGATACAGCAGCAGCCAAGGATCACTCACGCCGAGGTTCCTCGGATAGAAGCCACAGAAGCCACGCCAACAAGCCTCCTTCTCAGCCTCCTGAGCCGGTACCTACAGCTTCTCTGGGTGAGTGGACGACTCTCTGCCTATCAAGCTGATAAATCTCTCTCTCTCTCTCTCTCTCTCTCTCTCTCCCTCGCTACGTCTCCACCTCAGGATAAGAGAAAGGAAAAATCAAAAAATAAAGAATGTGCCCTTTGTACACGTCCCCTACCGGACTCTTACACAAAAAGACTATGCAAAAAATGCATTAATGAAACAGCAAAACAGGCATCAACATCAGCCACAGACATAAGGGCTATAATAAGGGAAGAATTACAGGCCCTAACCCAGTCTAGCAAACCTATAAATACTAAGGCTAACAAGCCAACTTCGGTTAGCATAGACACTGATGAGGACGAAGCGGTAGTCTCTGATAGTTCCAATGCATCCACACCATCATCTTCCTCAGATATGGAGGGGCGTTCGTGTTTTCCTTTAGATAACATGGACAACTTGGTTAAATCCGTGAGGAACACCATGGGGTGCACAGAGACAAAGGAGCCGCAAACGACACAAGAAATTATGTTTGCGGGGCTAACAGATAGAAAGAGGAGATTTTTTCCTGTTATACCAGCTATAAAAGCTCTGGTTAAGAAGGAATGGGAGAAGCAGGACCAGAGAGGTTATCTTCCCTCGGCCTCAAAAAGAAGGTACCCCTTCAGCGACAAAGAATTATCAACATGGTCAAAGGTCCCGAAAGTGGACGCAGCAGTCGCCTCCGCCTCAAAACAATTGGCCTTACCAGTGGAGGACGCAGGGGTTCTAAAAGACCCACTTGACCGAAAAGCTGATGCCTCATTAAAAAGGGCATGGGAGGCAGCTACCGGCACGTTTAAACCGGCAATAGCTAGTACTTGCACAGCTCGTTCTATGCTGGTCTGGATTGATCAACTAGACCAGCAAATAGACCAAAAAATCTCCAGCCGCTATACCACTGATCCGTGGCGCAGCTGCGTATATAGCGGATGCTTCTGCTGATTCATTACGCATGGCAGCCAGAACAGCAGGCTTACTTAATAATGCCAGATGTAGCCTTTGGCTTAAAAGCTGGAGAGGTGACACCCAATCCAAGGCAAAGCTTTGTGCCATTCCTTGAGAGGGTGAGTTCTTGTTTGGGAAAGCCTTAGATGAAATCCTTACTAAGGCAAAGGAAAGGAAAAAAGGTTTCCCTAACCCCTCTCTCCCATTTTATAGGAGGGTGTTCAGGAGACAACCATTTGGCAGAGGAAGACCAGCAGAAAATCAAAATCGCTGGGCCACAAAGGAAGAAAAGGGCAAAGGTGCCATGTTTAGAAGATCCTCCTTCCGCAGGGACAGGAGCTGAGGAGCCAGTCCCTCCAGTAAGAGGGAGACTAAGATTTTTTCTTAGAGAATGGTAGAAAGTTACGGCCAGCCCTTGAGTTCTGGGCATTGTTAGAGAAGGGTTAAAGATAGAGTTCCATCACGTACCCTGTAACTCAGTTATCGTAACATCTTTCAGCTCGCAAATCCAACAGCGGGCCCTGGAGACTGAGATTTTGAGTCTGCTGGACAAAAAAGTTTTGGCCCATGTGCCTAAAGGACAGGAAGAGAAAGGATTTTACTCCCCTCTCTTTCTGATACCTAAACCAGATGGCTCATTCAGGATGATAATCAACCTGAGGAAGCTAAATTCATTTATAATAAATCATAAATTTAAGATGGAATCCATAAGATCTACAATTAAGCTCCTCTTCGCCAATTGTATGATGGCAGGCTTGGATCTGAAAGATGCTTATTATCGTCTTCCCATCCATTACAGATATCAGAAATACCTCAGAGTGGCGGTCTTCCTCGATGGCACCATACAACATCTCCAGCTCACAGCCTTGCCATTCAGCCTTTCCATCGCACCACGAGTCTTTACAAAGGTGATGCTGGAAGTGATGGCCTTCTTACGCCAGAAGGACACACTGATAGTACCCTATCTGGATGACTTTTTGATAATAGGAAACTCAACTCAACAATGTAATAAACGAGTTGCTGATGCAATCTTGTCCCTACAGGCTCTAGGTTGGATAATAAACTTCAAGAAGTCCAGAATCGAGCTGCAATCCGTTCAGTCCTTCCTGGGTCTCCAACTAGACTCCATAAACCAAAAATGTCTGCTGCCACAGGTAAAAATTTCAGCGATTAAAATGAAGGTCAGGTTAACAATAGACAAGCCACACATATCCTTAAGGGATGCAATGTCCCTCCTGGGGTCCCTTACTTCCTGCATCCTGGCAGTTCAGTGGGCCCAGTTCCACACGAGGGAATTACAGCATCAAATTCTCTTAGAAGAGACCCATGACCAGGGGAATTTGACAAAGAAAATTACTTTATCCCAGATGGTCCTAACCTCCCTAGCATGGTGGCTAGAGGATGATAATCTATCGGGAGGAGTACCATAGGTAATAGCACCCTCCCGTATAATTACTACCGACGCCAGCCCCACAGGATGGGGAGCTCATATAGGAAGCATCTTCACCCAAGGATTATGGGATATAAGCGAGGATCAGGATTCTTCAAACTTGAAAGAGCTAAAGGCGGTTAGTCATGCATTATATCATTTTTTTCCACAGTTATAAGGGGAAAACGTGAGAATCCTTTCAGACAACACCACAGTGGTCGCATATCTGAACAGGCAAGGCGGGACCCGATCAGTCGCCTTAATGTCTTCCGCAAGAAAGATCTTGTTCTTAGCCGAAAAACATTTTTTGTCTCTCTCGGCCCTCCATATAAGATGGAGAGACAACTCGGAAGCAGACTTTCTAAGCCACCATACACTACGGCAAGGAGAGTGGTGCCTGAGCTGGCAAATATTCACACGCATTGTGTCAATATGGGGTCTTCCCCAAATAGATGTCTTCGCCACCAGGAAAAATAGGCAAGTGCGAAGATTCGCCTCTTTGAACGTGACAGACAGTCCGGAAATTCTGGATGCCCTCCAAGCCCCATGGCAGTTCAAACTAGCATATGCATTTCCCCCAATCATACTACTACCACAGGTGATCAGGAAGATCAGGGCAGAGAAAGCTCGAATAATCTTGATAGCGCCATTCTAGCCCAGGAGGCCATGGTTCTCTTGCCTCCAGGCAATGTCAGTGACAGACCCTTGGGTACTTCCTTCAATCCCCAAGCTCCTCTCGCAGGGGCCATTCTTCCATCCTCAAGTGGACAACCTCCACTTGACGGCTTGGAACTTGAAAGGGAAATGTTGAGAGCAAGAGGATTTACGGAAGGGTTAGTCAATACTCATCTACAGAGTCGAAAATTGACAACGGCAAAAATTTACACCAGGGTATGGAGGAAATTCCTAGAGTTCCATACAGCTCCCGACTCTAGAGAAATTCCGATAACATCGATCCTAGAGTTTCTACAAAAAGGGAAAGATTTAGGACTATCTGTTAACCCGCTGAAAGTCCAGGTGTCTGCTCTAGGAGCCCTCTATAGTTATAATGTGGCAGGCAATGGATGGGTAGCCAGGTTCATCTCGGCCTGTGAGCGGAGTGAACCGGTACACATACCCAGAGTTCCTCCTTGGGACTTGAATCTGCTACTAGAGGCCCTTACATGTTCCCCCTTTGAACCAATAGACTCGATATCCCTTAAGCACCTATCAAGACAGTACTACTAGTTGCACTAACCTCAGCTAGAAGAGTTAGCGACATACAAGCACTCTCAATAGATCCCCTTTTCTATTGACATTCCAGGATCTGCTAATATTAAAACCAGACCCCTCATACTTACCAAAAGTAGCAGGGAAGTTTCATAGGTCACAAGAGATTCACCTCCCCTCATTTTTTAGTAACCCTTCTACTCCATAGGAAGAAAAGTTTCATACACTAGACGTTAGAAGAGCAGTATTACAATACATCGAGAGGTCTAGCAGCTGGAGGAAGAGTAGGGCTCTATTTATTTCCTTTCAGGGCCAAAAGAAGGGATATGAGGTCACAAGGGGTACCCTGTCTCGGTGGATCAGAGACGCGATCAGTCTGGCATACTCCAAGAGCAATGAAGATCCTCCGGAGGATATCAGAGTACATTCCGCCAGAGCTATGGCTTCCTCATTGGCAGAGAGGGGAGACGTCGTAATCGAGTCTATATGTAAGGCTGCAACTTGGTCAACGCCCTTTTTGTAACCACTGTAGGCTTGATTTATCATGCTCATCTGACCTAGCCTTTGGTAGAGCGGTCCTCGGCACGGTGGTCCCTCCCAGGTGAAGGTCTCTGTAAGTCTCTCCAAGTGGGTGCTGTCATGGCGAAGAGTAAAAAGCCGGATTACTTACCGGTAATGCTTTTTTAATGAGTCCACGACAGCACCCGTTCACTACCCTCCCTAGAAGTTAACATAATGTATATACACCTTCTTTGATGTAAAATTAGTAAATTTTGAATATTGAATAATATAATGGCCTAATAATTGGCGGTCCTCTGGGTACTCTGAAATCCAACTGAGGGGGAGAGGCGGACCGCCCTCTTTTATCTCTGTAGGTTTCCTGTTCCTATGGGCAGATCCCTCTCTCCAAGTGGGTGCTGTCGTGGACTCATTAAAAGAGCATTACCGGTAAGTAATCCGGCTTTTTCATATATATACACTCTTATTCTATATTGATGTCTATATTGTTTACACTGTATTATTATATAAATTTTATTATGCTGTTTATATGCTATATGAGGATGTTGCACTTATGGCTTTATTAAGCTAGTCACTTCTTATCCTATTCTGCATTTGAGCACTTTATATTTATCTCGTTGTATTGAGTCCCTCACTTCCGTTTGTGACGCGTGCGCAGCCATCACGCTGACTGACATCTATGGTAAGCGGGCATTAGGATCAAGGCGCATGCGCCGTCTCAATGACGGCGTTTCTGCTCTTGTGTTCCACGGCCGCGAGTCATGGTGTCTGCGAGTGAGTGATGCTGGAAGCGCACACGCAGTATAATACCGGAAGTGAACTCCATATGACACGCAACCTGTTTCTAGTAATCGAGGAGCGCTCCTATCATTGGCTATCCACACTATAAAATGTTTCCACCCCTATCCCCTAGCGTTTATCTCCTGACGAAGGGACGAAACGCGCGTTGGGGCGCTTGGGGAGACCACATCCTGCAGACCACCTTATATGTAAGTGCTCACTTCATCAGTATACTTTATATTAATACCATCAGTGGACATGTAATATACCAGGTACTCGAGATTGTGATGGCAATTTAAGAATATTATTGAAGCACTGTATACAATGGTTGTAGGTCAGGCTTTTTGTTGGTACTAGCCCCTATTGTGGTTTTACTAGTGACCTTGAATGAATTTTTTCTGTATTGTTAATATTATTCTATATATGTATACTCTGTGAGTGAGTTAATAAAATTTGTACTTTTTATACTGGCACAGTATACTGGATTCTTTCTGTGTATTTGCATGACTTTCTTTAATGTCTTCACCAATAGACCTTAGCTGTGATATTACTTCCATCATTGATAATATGTGCTTCTGCATATCGTCATTTGCACTCAAACTCAAACTGTAAAGCTTTCTTAATAGAAATAACTTGTGATTTAAACTGGGTCTTTCATGTAATTTTCTCAATGCGTCCCACATTCCTTTGGCTGTTTCTTCATTTCTTATGTGTATTAATTGAGCATCATCCACTAATAAGCTAATGGTGGCTCTAGCTTCTCTATTCTTTCTATCCCATGTCTGATTATCTTCATCAGGTCTATCTGTAAAGATTACTTCCCATAAATCATCTTTAGATAACAACATCTCTACTTTGAATTTCCATAACTGATAATTTTCACTGTTCAGCTTAGCTACTGTGAGTTTCAGCTCAGTGCTGCACATCATTTTTATATAATCTTACTTGTTTTATGCAGATATTCTTCTTGAGAGTTCCTGTAAATCCTGTGTGTGGTGATTCTCTGTAATGATCTCCAGTGTGTGGTCCTCCAGTTCCTGGGTCATAAATTCCTTTTTCCCTCTGTATCTGGATTTTTTGTTCAGCCTCCATTCACTGGGTTTTATCTCCTTCTGTTAACAGAGCTTATCTGCTTCTCCGTGTCTGAGGTTATCTCCTGGGTGTCTCTGTCTTGGGTGTCTGAGGTTATCTCCTGGGTGTCTGTGTCTATCTCCTGTCCTGGGCCCATAACCTGTAGCAGAGTGTATCTTTTGAGAATCCACTGGTACACAGGAGAACTTCACTGAGCAAGTTATCTTGAGTAAACAGCATTTACGGGTTATGAGTAGAGTTGAGCGACTTTTGTTTTTTTAGGGTCGAGTTTCGTTTCGTGAAACCCAACTTTTCCAAAAGTCGGGTCGAGCAAGATCGGCCGATTATAGGGAAAAGTCGGGGTCGTCCCGAAACACGAAACCCAATGTAAGTCAATGGGGAATAAAAGTGGACAGTGAGAGGAGGACAGGAAACACACCTACAGTGCCCATTTGAATGCCAAAAGCATCAATTCTTCTTACTTAAGCTTGTCAACCTTAATTAACTTCATAATACAAGTTACGCACTGAAAAATGGGGGTTATTTGGCTAAAGTTGTGGGGGGGCAGGGCTGGCTCCAAGTTTTCATGTGCCCTGGGCGAAAGAGCGCCCCTTTAACACATACCACAACTCATCATGCTCCGATACGGCAGAGTAATAGCGGTATAGTACAATGAAAAATACCTCACTTTTTACATCTCATGACGAGGCCCATCTATTTCTCCATACAGAATCATTGGTCCCATATAATGTTTGAAACAGTATATGATGAGCTCCACATAATGCTACAGTATATGTTGGTCCCCATGGATGAAGCTCCACTGTCTTATGGGCCCAAATAATGCTCCAAACATAATGGGCCCCATTTCTAATGCTCTAGTGTATAATGGGCCCTGTAAATGCTGCTCCAGTGTCTGATGTCCACCTTTGGAATGTTCCAGTGTATGGTGGGCCCCATCTATCATTCTCCAGAGTATAGTGCTCCCCAAAAATTGCTGTCCCAACATTGAAAACAATCAAATAAGTCTCCTCGCTAGGGAATCCCTGTACTAGTCTGGACTCCTCGTCGTCCCCATCTTCCATCTCACTGCACAGTATTTCAACCTTGCAAGTGCTGTGATCCTGAGCAAGCAGGGGGGGCCCACTCGTTGGCGACGGCACTGGCACAGGGCCCCTGATAGTACGGTGGTGTGTCTGATGGCGGGTGGGCCGAACCTGCACTTTCATCTGCAGCTTCCTCTTTGTCACCGTGTAAGATGGAACTGTATATGGGAAGGGTAACCTGAGTTTCATCAGGGTCAGATTCAGGCCGTGTAGCGTGCGAGGGGAATGTAGTGGTCTGGGTCAATGTACCAGCAGATTCATCGAGCAGTGGCTGGGCATCAGTGCACTTGTGTCGCCCCCAGGAGTACGGTCGCCACAGTGGCATTACCTTCCTCCTAGGGAGTGTGATGTCATGCTTGGGAGCAACGAAGGATCTCTCTAGCAGGTTAACTGATTGGGCGGCGTTATTCCCACGAGTCATGACCCTCCAAACAGTGTTCATGAAGGCAAAGTGTTTGTTTTACGTGGGCAGTATGGTTGCAAAGCTGAACCTTAAAGGAATGTCCAGAAGGGCACCACCAGGAGTGGAGCCTACGGTTAAATTCGACTCCACCTGGGAAACCTCAACCATGCCAGCTACAGAACAGATGCACACATTGCAAGCTTAATTCCGTTAACGAACGAGACTCCGTCATGCCCCG
Organism: Dendrobates tinctorius; assembly: GCF_039654945.1. Lineage (NCBI taxonomy): Eukaryota > Metazoa > Chordata > Amphibia > Anura > Dendrobatidae > Dendrobates > Dendrobates tinctorius. Next base: position 24,767,393 of record NW_027361757.1, read on the forward strand.
CGGTCCGAGTCTGGCTTACTAGAGGGACACGTGAGGCTCTGGCACATGAGATTGGCCAATAACTGGTGTGTCATGCCCTTACATGTCCGTGGCTGCATGTGCGCTACACTGAAAAGGCCAGCGTTTGTCGCTTACAGGTGCAGATAACCCGCTGAACAACGTTAGTGATGGGGATCACTGATTACAATTATTACCCACGAACGATGATTTCCCAGTAAGTGCAGGTCAACCGCAGTTCCGGAATTAGGCCTAACCGTCATTCCTGAAAAAATGAAAAACTTACGTGTGCAAACCACAGGTGCTGTAACTTGCTTAACAGCTCGCCAGCCGTTCTCACGCCCAGTATGGATTACACGTGATTGCACAAAGGTGAGAAAGGGTACCGTATCCCCGGATAACATGTATGGATAGCGTACACATTCAAAATATATGTCTATACATCAGGAGGCAGGCTCAGATGGTGTTAGGCCCAGTATGGCTTGCACGTGATTGCACAAAGGTGAGAAAGGGTACCGTATCCCCGGATAACATGTATGGATAGCGTACACATTCAAAATATATGTCTATACATCAGGAGGCAGGCTCAGACGGTGTTAGGCCCAGTATGGCTTGCACGTGATTGCACAAAGGTGAGAAAGTGTACCGTATCCCCGGATGACATGTATGGATTGCGTACACATTCAAAATATATGTCTATACATCAGGAGGCAGGCTCAGACGATGTTAGGCCCAGTATGGCTTGCACGTGATTGCACAAAGGTGAGAAAGGGTACCGTATCCCCGGATAACATGTATGGATAGCGTACACATTCAAAATATATGTCTATACATCAGGAGGCAGGCTCAGACGGTGTTAGGCCCAGTATGGCTTGCACGTGATTGCACAAAAGTGAGAAAGGGTACCGTATCTCCGCATAACATGTATGGATAGCGTACACATTCAAAATATATGTCTATACATCAGGAGGCAGGCTCAGACGGTGTTAGGCCCAGTATGGCTTGCACGTGATTGCACAAAGGTGAGAAAGGGTACCGTATCCCCGGATAACATGTATGGATAGCATACACATTCAAAATATATGTCTATACATCAGGAGGCAGGCTCAGACGGTGTCAGGCACAGTATGGATTTGACGGCCCAGACTACACAGCGGAGGAGGAGGGAGAGGTAAAGATTGCAAATGCTGGGGCCCTGCCCAAGCAAGGGGGGCCCACTCGTGGGCGTCGGTACTGGCACTGGGCCCCTCATGGTACGGCGGTGTGTCTGACGGTGGGTGTGCACCACCACCGTCAGAGACACTTGATTGCACTATGAGGGACCCTGTGCCAGTGCCCGCGCCCAAGAGTCGGCCTACCCACCTGTCCAGGGCAACGGCACTCACACGGTGTTGTGCGCTAGGTGGTGACCCCGGCCATGGGGGGGGGAGGCAGCACAGTTAGGGAGTTTTAGAAAGTGGCATATGTTGATGTTGGACATTCAGCTGATGCAAAAGGCGAAATAGGTCAAGTCCCAGGAAGAGGTGGACCAAAGCAAGCCATTTTTCTGTCACCCTATCTGTCATCAGGGGAAGGTGGGACAAAATCCTTGGAAACCCATGCATGGTTCATTTTAATGAAGGTTAGATCATCCACATTTTGGGTTGACAGATGGGTCCTTTTTTCTGTCAGGATTGATCCAGCTGCACTGAAGACTCTTTCCGATAGCACACTTGCAGCTGGGCAAGCGAGCTCCTGTAAGGCATATTGTGCCAATTCAGGCCCGGTGTCCAGTTTAGCAGCCCAATAGTCAAAGGGGAATGACCTGTGTGGGAGAACATCGATATGGGAGGAAAAGTAGTTTGTAACCATAGTTGACAACAGCTGTCTCCTGTCACTTTCCATCGATGCAGTATTACCAGTTGTGTGAGCGGTCCGTGAAAAATCAGTCCACAACATTGTCATGAAACCCCTGTCTCCAACACCACTTCTGCTGTGTGCACCATGAACACCTCTGCCAAGCTGCCCCCGGCCCGTACGGCTCGTGTGAGAACCATCACCGCTGCTGTGTGCTGGGAATGCCTCAAGCAACCGATTTACCAAAGTTGCTTGTTTATTAGCCAATATTAGGTCAAGGTTCTCCTGTGGCATGATGTTTTGTAATTTGCCTTTATAGCGTGGATCCAGGATGCTGGCCAACCAGTAGTCGTCATCGTTCATCATTTTGGCAATGCGGGGGTCCCTTTTTAGGATCTGCAAGGCATAATCTGACATGTGGGCCAATGTTCCCGGTGTCAATGATGCACTGCGAGTGCTGGTTGGAGGAGCACTTTCTGGCAAATCCACATCCCTCCAGTCATGCACAAACCCTGTACCAGACCTTGCCACGCCAACATTTTCACTTGCCCCACGAGATGCATCCTCCTCCCCTAAGTAATCATCCCCATCATCATCCTCCTCCTCCTCTTCTTCCTCCACCTCGTCCAGGAGAGGTCCCAGAGCAGACAATGGCTGAATGTCATCAAGGATTCCCTCCTCCTCTTCCTCCTCATCAACATTGGCTGCAGACGCCTGCTCCTTATGGTGTGTCAAAGTTTGCATGAGCAGACGCATAAGTGGGATGCTCATGCTTAGGATGGCATCGTCTGCGCTTACCAGCCGTGTGCATTCCTCAAAACACTGAAGGACTTTACAGAGGTCTTTCAGCTTCGACCACTGCACACCTGTCAACTCCATGTCTGCTCTCAAAGTGCCTGGCCGTGTATCCTCCCACAAATGCATTATGGCCTGCCTCTGCTCGCACAGCCGCTACACCATGTGCAGGGTGGAGTTCCACCTTGTTGCAATGTCGATAATGAGGCGGTGGTTGGGAAGGTGGAGCAATCGCTGCAGCTTCTGCATACGAACGGAGTGTACAGGCGACCGGCGGATGTGCGCGCACAGTCTTCGCACCTTCTGGAGCAGGGCTGTTAACTCCGGATAATTTTTGAGGAAGCACTGCACCACCAGGTTCAAGGTGTGAGCCAAGCAAGGCATGTGGCTGAGTTTTGAAAGGGCTATGGCTGCCACAAAATTACGGCCGTTATCACTAACTACCTTGCCTGCCTCAAGATGTACACTGCCCAGCCATGACTCAGTTTGTCGCTTCAAGTACTCGGCCAGCACCTCGGCGGTGTGTCTGTTGCCCAAACACATCATCTGCAACACAGCCTGCTGACGCTTTCCACTAGCTGCTCGATAGGGGGACACCTCGTGTGCAACAGTGGCAGCTGCAGATGGAGTGCTCGTACTACTGCGCTCTGTGGACGAGCTTTCGCTTCTGGAGGAGGAGGAGGAGGAGGGTCGAACGCCTACAGCCAACTGTTTCCAATACCGTGGGCTAGGCAGCACTGTCCCACCACTGCTGTCCCCTGTGGACCCTGCATCCACCACATTAACCCAGTGCGCAGTGATGGACACGTAACGGCCCTGGCCATGCCGACTGGACCATGCATCAGTTGTGAGGTGCACCTTTCCACTCACTGACTGCTTGAGTGCATGGACAATGCGGTCTTTTACATGATGGTGGAGGGCTGGGATGGCTTTGCGAGAGAAGAAGTGGCGACTGGGTAGGTCATAGCGTGGTACTGCATAGGCCATGAGTTCGCGGAAAGCTGCGCTTTCCACCAACCGATAGGGCATCATCTCAAACGAGATTAGTTTGGCAATGTGGGCGTTCAAACCCAGTGTACACGGATGAGAGACTGAGTACTTTCTTGACCTACTCATAGTGTCTGGGAGGGTGAGCTGGACTTGAGAGCTGCATATGGTGGAAGTAGCGGTGGACAGGGCGGACTGAGAGAGGGTTGATGATGGTGATGGAGTTGGTGTTCTTTCTGATGGCCTAGATTCAGTATTTCGTTGATATAACAGTGGGATTCCCTGACTGCTGTGGCCTTGCAACGACCCCTCAACATTTGCTGCTGTGCTAACTGGTGGGCTTACAGTGGGGTAAACAATGTAGCGTTGTTGACTACCTTCTTTGTGATCAGTTGCACATGTGACACTTGAGGTTTGGTGTTGTGTCCACACTTGCAAGTGCATGCTGGTTAAATGTCTAAGCATGCAACTGGTATTCAAATTTTTCAGATTTTTCCCTCTGCTAAAGGTCTTTGCGCACTTCTTACAGATAACCTTGGCCTGATCATGAGGATTTTGTTCAAAAAAGTGCCACACTGCACTCTTCCTACTTTGGCAAACATTTTGCGGCCTAGCACGCTGTGATCTTTTGACCGTCTGGACAAGCTGTCCAGCAACTCTTTTGATTTTTGGAACCTGTCTTTGGAGTGCTCCGGGCCTGCCAGATAACAGGCGATGTTGCGATGTCGATGTCTGCTGTGGATGCTCCTCCTCATCTGAGCTATTGGAAGCAGCACCCTCTTCCCCCAATGGATGCCAATCTGGGTCAACAACTGGGTCATCCATCACCTCCTCTTCAATGTCATGTGCACCTTCCTCTGTGTCACCGTGTATGGTGGTATAGTGTGCGGGAAGGGGCACCTGAGTCTCATCAGGGTCAGAATCTGGCTCTGTACACTGCGAGGACAATGTAGTGCTCTGAGTGAATGTACCAGCAGAATCATCTATCAGCGGCTGTGCATCAGTGCACTCCATGTCAGATTCATCTTGGCCTGGGTAATTCACCATTTCACTTGATAATCCAGGCATGGTATGTGAAAGCAGCTCCATGGAGTAATCAGTAGTATGGCCTGCGTCATCCTTCAATCTTGATTGGGGTGAAGGACACAAGGAAAGGTGTGGTTCATGAACATGAGCCTCCAATGACGACTCAGTGCTTTTACTTTTTACAACTTCAGAAGAGGAGGAGATAGAGCTGGAGGCTGAGTCAGCAATGTAAGACAAAACTTTTTCCTGATGCTCTGGCTTTAAAAGCGGTTTGCCAACTCCTAGAAAACTAAGCCTTCGAAGCCTTATGCAGCCAGACGATGACGCAGGCTCAACACCTCCTGCATTCGGTCCTATTTTGCTCTTGCCACTACCATCAGATCCACCACCAACACCATCATTACCAGCTGCCAACCCCCGCCCAATTCCACGGCCTCTTCCACCAGCCTTCCTCATTTTTTGTAGAAATGTAGACAAAATCCAACAAACTATATAGTAATGTAAAACAAGGTACAAGGTGTCTATAGGACAGGGGAGATTTTGAATTTCTGCAGACACTAGTGGACACTGTACACTTTTGGATTGTGTGAGGCCCACTGAATATCAGAGCGCTATGTCACAGGCTCGATAGCACAGGTGTGAAAAAAGTGACTACAGGATAAGGGAGATTTTGAATTTCTGCAGACACTTGTGGACACTGGACACTTTTGGATTGTGTGAGGCCCACTGAATATCAGAGCGCTATGTCACAGGCTCGATGGCACAGGTGTGAAAAAAGTGACTACAGGATAAGGGAGGTTTTGAATTTCTGCAGACACTTGTGGACACTGGACACTTTTGGATTGTGTGAGGCCCACTGAATATCAGAGCGCTATGTCACAGGCTCGATCGCACAGGTGTGAAAAAAGTGACTACAGGATAAGGTAGATTTTGAATTTCTGCAGACACTAGTGGACACTGGACACTTTTGGATTGTGTGAGGCCCACTGAATATCAGAGCGCTATGTCACAGGCCCGATGGCACAGGTGTGAAAAAAGTGACTACAGGATAAGGGAGATTTTGAATTTCTGCAGACACTAGTGGACACTGGACACTTTTGGATTGTGTGAGGCCCACTGAATATCAGAGCGCTATGTCACAGGCTCGATGGCACAGGTGTGAAAAAAGTGACTACAGGATAAGGGAGATTTTGAGTTTCTGCAGACATTAGTGGACACTGGACACTTTTGGATTGTGTGAGGCCCACTGAATATCAGAGCGCTATGTCACAGGCTCGATGGCACAGGTGTGAAAAAAGTGACTACAGGATAAGGGAGAGTTTGAATTTCTGCAGACACTAGTGGACACTGGACACTTTTGGATTGTGTGAGGCCCACTGAATATCAGAGCGCTATGTCACAGGCTCGATGGCACAGGTGTGAAAAAAGTGACTACAGGATAAGGGAGATTTTGAATTTCTGCAGACACTAGTGGACACTGGACACTTTTGGATTGTGTGAGGCCCACTGAATATCAGAGCGCTATGTCACAGGCTCGATGGCACAGGTGTGAAAAAAGTGACTACAGGATAAGGGAGATTTTGAATTTCTGCAGACACTAGTGGACACTGGACACTTTTGGATTGTGTGAGGCCCACTGAATATCAGAGCGCTATGTCACAGGCTCGATGGCACAGGTGTGAAAAAAGTGACTACAGGATAAGGGAGATTTTGAATTTCTGCAGACACTAGTGGACACTGGACACTTTTGGATTGTGTGAGGCCCACTGACGCTGTATGGTGTGAAAAAATGCACGCTCAGTACCTCAGCAGGACAAAAAAAAAAATTGGGATTGCTTTTAAAAAAGCAGTTTGCAGGGAAGTGGGTAAACAGCAATGCAGCTGTCAGGAAACCTTAGAAGGCAGCCTAACAACCAACACCGCTGATCCACCACAATATAGCCTCACCTTGCACTGCACACACAGTGACTGGTGTGTTGTACAGGCAAAATCGCTAGCAGCAGAAGCAGTTTTTTTTTCTTCTTCCCTGCCTAACGCTCTCCCTACAGAATCAGCAACCTCTCCCTATGCTAAGATCGGCAGAAGTAAGATGGCGGTCGGCGTGCACGCCCTTTTATAACCCCTGTGACGCCCACCAAAGCAAGCCAATCACTTGCATGCCCTTCTGAAAGATGGTGGTGACCCCTGTCTATGTTATCACGTTGCCCACAGTGTCCGTGGATCCTGATTGGCTGAAAAAGAGCGCAAAACAAACTTTTGAAACGCGACTTTGGCGCGTAAGTCGCCGACCTCGTGGCCGACCTCATCCTAGGGTCGGGTTTCGTTTCATGAAACCCGACTTTGCCAAAAGTCGGCGACTTTTGAAATTTTTCGACCCGTTTCGCTCAACTCTAGTTATGAGTAAACATGAGATAAGAATTCAGAAGCACACAGCCGTGCTGCTGGTATAATACAGTCAAAAGCGAAAAAAAAAAACTAACAACAACAAGAGAGCTTCCTTCCCCACAATACAGCAAACATATAACTTCACAGTATCGCCATCTGCTGTCAGGCTAGTGTAGAGTCCTCCCTTCACTTATAATAAGTCCTGATCTGTTGCATATGCCAACACCTCAAACCAGGCATCTGTAGCAGCCATGGCTTCAGAAATGGTGTGAAATTTGGAACCCTTGAAGTGTTTCTTCAGGTTTGGAAACATATGATAGTCGGAGTGAGCTAGATCTGGTGAATAAGGCGGGTGGTCAACCAGCTGGAAGCCAAGCTCCACCAGTTTTGCCTTGGTCACTTGTGCAGTGTGAGCAGAGGCGTTGTTTTACAGGAACAAGATTCCTTTGGACAGCTTTCTGCGCCTTTTGGCCTTCAGAGCTGGCTTCTATTGTTCCAAAAGTTCAATCTAATACCTTGCATTGATGGTGGAACCCTTTTGAAGGTAGTCCACTAGCAGCGCGCCCTACTTATCCAAGAACACAGACGCCATCACCTTAGTGGCTGATTTTTGCACCCTGAACTTCTTTGGAGGAGAACCACTGTGCCTCCACTCTTTTGACTGCTCCTTGGTTTCAGGGTCATACAAATAAATCCAGGTCTCGTCCATAGTGACCAGTCAATCCAGGAAGTTCTTATCAGTCTGGAAATGCTGACAAATGGACCGAAAAGTTTTCACTCTCATGCTTTTCTGATCTGTTGTCAAACATTTGGGGACCCACTTTGCAGATAGCTTCTTCATGTCCAAATGTTCGTGGATAATTACTCAAACACGTTCACGGGAAATCCCCATGATGTCTGCTATTGCTTTACTTGAAATTCGCCGATTCTCCAGCATAAGGTTGTACACAGCATTGACGATCTCTGGAACAACAAATGCTCTGGGTCGTCCAGGACGTTGCTCATCGTTGGTGCTGAAGTGGCCCATTTTAAATTTGGCAACCCAGTTCTTAACTGTAGAATATAAAGGGGATTGATCCCCCCAATGTCTGTGATATATCACCATGAATATCCTTTTGTGGACTATCCTTGCAGAAACAAGAATTTTATCACTCCTCTGCTCTCATTTGCTGTGAATATCACATTAGACTCCGCCATTAGACTTCCCGTTTTCCCGCGTGCGTAGAACACTGCTGTCATAAGCTAAAAAACACAAATTTTTTAAAACATATATTAGACACATAAGGCTTTCATGTGATGTAACATTCGTTACCACAGCCCCTCAAATATCTGTATATATCAGGATAATAATAAGCAATAACATGTAATAACATGCCATGGCCAGAAAAAGTAAAAAAGGTGCAAGTGCAAATAAAGTGCAAGTGCAAATAGATAAAGTAGACCATCAACTAAATCTAGAAGGGTATGTACCGTATATACTCGAATATAAGCCGAGATTTTCAGCCCAAAAAATTGGGCTGAAAGTCCCCCTCTCGTCTTATATTCGAGTCATATACAAAGGGGGTCAGAGGGGGAGGGGGGGCGGGGGTGTCAAGTCATACTTACCCGTCCTTATGCTGTGTCTTGAGCCCCCAGCTTCTCCCCATGCTCTCTCTTCCTGCCTTCAGCGGTCACGTGGTGCCGCTCATTAAAACTCATGAATATGCGCATATTCATGAGTTTTAATGAGCGGTACCACATCATGACCGCTGAAGGCAGGAAGAGAGAGCACGGAGAAGCTGGGGGCTCAAGACACAGCGTCAGGACGGGTATGTATAGCGATACTCGCCTGTCCTGCGTCCATGGCTGCTTGCTGCTGTCTGTCATCGGTCAGTGACTTCAGACAGCAGAGGGCGCAGTGACGTGGTTAGTGCGCGCCGCGCCCCCTGCAGTCTGAACGTCACTGACTGATGACGTGGCAGATAGCGGTGAGCAGCCATGGACGCAGGACACGTGAGTATCTCAGGTGCCAGCAGTAACACCAGCACCTGACACCCAGCGACGGAGAGGTGAGTATGTCATTTTTTTTATTTTTACATGCAGCAGCAGCAGCATGGGGGCAGCATATGGGGGAATAATCTATGGAGCTTCTTCTGGGTTCAGCATATGGGGGAACAATCTATGGAGCTTCTTATGGGGCAGCATATGGGGGAATAATCTGGAGCTTCTTCTGGGGTCAGCATATGGGGGAACAATCTGGAGCTTCTTCTGGGGTCAGCATATGGGGGAACAATCTATGGAGCTTCTTATGGGGGCAGCATATGGGGGAATAATCTATGGAGCTTCTTCTGGGGTCAGCATATGGGGGAACAATCTATGGAGCTTCTTATGGGGTCAGCATATGGGGGAATAATCTGGAGCTTCTTTTGGTGTCAGCATATGGGGGAACAATCTATGGAGCTTCTTATGGGGGCAGCATATGGGGGAATAATCTATGGAGCTTCTTCTGGGGACATCATATGGGGGAATAATCTATGGAGCATTTCCCACCCTAGGCTTATACTCGAGTCAATAAGTTCTCCCAGTTTTTTGTGGCAAAATTAGTGGGGTCGGCTTATACTCGGGTCGGCTTATACTCGAGTATATACGGTATATACATATATATAGGTATATAAATAAAGACCTATAATGTTGATATAGAATATCAAACAATCCAAGCCATGGCAGATACACACAAAGAACACAAACTAATGCAACATATAAAACCAAATAACAAAAAACATGTTTACCGCAGAGTGCAGATATCCAGGCACCTCGATACACTTCAGCTGAATGTGCATCCTTGCACGGCCCCAGTCATGGTCACACTCTCTGCAACCATGATCATTACACCTGTGCTGTGCATTAGAAGAACTGACCTTGATATCGAGAAATGGTGGTAAAACCCCTAGAACCTCAAGGTGATGGAAGCAGTTTCCCCTTTGTGCCCTCCCTATTATCCAGGCCTAATTATTTCTTTCAAAAAAAGGGAAATTTAGACCGAAAAAAAAGATGTAGAACGTATTAGTACATTCAATTTCAAATGCGGATGTGTGGAACAGAGTCTGAACCATAACCGACAGACAGTATAATTCAAAAATGCAATTTGTCCTCCAAAAAAGCCAATGACTAAGTAGACAGAAAAATAAAAAAGATATGAATCTTGGAAGAAGAGGGGAAACAAATAAGTGTGCAAAAATTAAAATTGGCCACAGCAGGAAGGTAGTAAATTGTCAGTAGGACTAGTACAACAAAAGCAGTGTGTGTAATACCATATGGTAGTGTTGGATACACAAATATTTCATAGCGTTCTAAAGAAAAAAATCTTAAAAGACATTTTTGTGTAAAGCACCTGGGAAGTGAAGAACAAGTTGACATGGCTTATTTTGGTGTATACAGGAATTTATGTATCACTTATCATGACGGCAGAAGGTCACCGTCATTAGGCAGAAGCTCATTATCTGATTGCATAAATTGATTTTTTTTCCTTGTACCCTGAGGACAAATGTAAACTAGTTGCCTTCTTGTAGAAGGTTCTGCTTTTGCCTGAGGCCTCCGATCAATTAGAACTTTTGGTTCTGGAGTTTATCTTCTGCTTGAGCAGTAAAATACCCCTTGTGTGTTTCTTTACTTGAGGTTATATCTGAGCATTTTGTGAATCCCTTCACCATTAATCAAGTTTGATCACGTAACAAGGAGGTCATTGCCTCCTATTAGATTGAATCTTTTTTCCTGCATCAGTATTCCTAAGAAATAAAGAATTCCACAAATCTTTCCTGAAAGCGAACTGACTGTACAATACAAAATATATTAGGAGACTGTTAAGATTAATCTCAAAATAAATAGGTGACTCCAGTGAGATTCTATATTTTCTGTCATATTAGTATTTGTAGGGAATCAAGAATTACAGAAGTTATTTGTAAAAAAGAGAACCCAGAGAGCATGAAGAGAAGTGACTAGCCCTGCCCCTAAAACAGACATCATAACATCTGTTTTGGGGACGAAGCTGGTCTCTGTTCTCCCTGCTCACCAAGTTCTCTCACAGTGCATTCTCTTGCTGGCTCGTCATTTTTCATTGGAGATGGAGCGCACTGTCACTGCACATTAAACAAAATATTGCTCAGTGAGCAGGGAGCTCCTTCTGAGCTTTGTATCAGAACTGAAAACCAACGCATGCTGAGAAGAGCAAGGAATAGCCCAGCCTCTGAAACAGATATTACTGATGGCGCTTCTTTTCAGGGTGGGGACAAAGGCTGCGGCAATGACCGCAACCGTCGCCCCCTAATTAATTCCCGTTTGATTAACCCAGCATTCATTGTGGATTCTCAAATGAAGAGACATCAAAATGGAAAGCCAAAATAAATAAATAAAGCAGATAGAGAGGGAATGGTAGGGATTTTTTTTTATTGACGTATATTAGAAAAGTGATTAGATTATTAAATTGCATAGAAAGAAATTTAGAATTAAAATCAAGTTTAATTAAGGATCAACACTATAATTTATTCCCTTTGCTCCCCCTATTTCTTTTAATCCTCCACATGGTCCCAGATATGTATGCCTTTTTATAGTTAATTTTGATGGTGTCTCCATGGGGACATTGCACACAGGAACCAAAACTAATAAGATAGAAAAAAGTTCCAAAAACTCAAAAAAAAAATAACTTTATATATATATTACTATTATTATTGTCTTCACTGATATTGTCACCTTATCAGTTATTTTTTGTGTTTACATTTACGGCATAATAGGGTCAGAGAGGGCGAGCCGACGGGGAATGGGGCGCCATATCACAATACTAGGGTGCCAACCTCCACAGCAAGATGGGGGGAAGTGTGTGAGACTGCGATATGGTTAGCCCCACTGTCCCCACCACTCCCTGTAAACTCTAATTTCTAAGCCCCCCCCTTTTATGGTATCAAGAATGAAAGTGTTGTAAATAGTAGATGTTTTTTTTTTTTTAGTAAATTCATTGTTTTGACATTGTTCACAGGGTAATAATGCAGAGTGACTGCCTAAGTACTTGCCCTCAGAGAATCCTGTGAGCCATGTCCCCTCGGTACGGACCATAAAAATGAGCACTAAATCAAAAGCCCATATCTCTGGTACCATACAGCGGATTTAAAAAAATAAGCAAATGCAAAACAAAAAAAAAACAGAATACCCAGGAAAGTAGCAGGAGTAAAATAGGAGCAAAGCTATCCAATTATGACCTGATAACAGGTCCTCCTTAATGAATTTGGCATATCTTTCAGATTCCATGTTCCAGCATTAGAAATATACTCTTGTCAAAGACTGGAGTACATGTCTATCATATTTTATGCCATGTTCATGGCATAAATTATGATGAATTACTTACGCCATAGTTAGGCTTGCCCCTCTCAGTGTTTTGATAAAAGATGTATGTATGGGTTTGTAATTATATGACATACAAGAAAAGAGAATTGAAAAGTCACAGAAGGACAAACTCAAAGAAATGCTATTTCATATGTTCCTATGTTTTGTGTAATTGCGATTAATATTTTGAAGGAAGGCACATTCTGTGTATTAATATCCATTTCATTATTTATTTTCTACAAATATTTAGGTAGTGCTCTCAGTGGCATTCATAGGTCTGCAGACGTCAAGGTTAAAGGGAACCTATTACAAGGTTTTCCCAATATAAACTAAAGCCACCACCCTTATCAGCTCTATTACCGCAACCCATTGTCCTGAGTCTAAGCCCCAATCTTCCCCATATATGCCCAAAAAATACAGTATTTTGCAGATTATAAGACACTCTGGATTATAAGACGCACCCCAAATTTTGAGGTGGAAAATAGGAAAAACTTTTTTTTAATAAAATGGTGGTGCTTCATATAATCCACGCGTCTTGTTGCTTACCAGGGGTGGTGACTGCGGTGAAGCGGGGTCCCAGGGCCGCTTCTTGCTGAGGCAAGAGTGGAGCATTGCTGCAAGGCCGCAGGCTGGGATGAGGGGGTGTTCCGATATGTGCCGCTGCGGGTGTTCGGTGGTGCGGGGGCTCTGCCGACATTTTGTTAAAGCCCAGAGCACCCGTACTTAGGCTGGTTTCACATTCGCGCTTTTTAAGCGCACGCACGGCCGGGGGTAGCTCCGCCCCCGAGCCGGCTCTCTGCCCGGCGTGCCCGCCTCTTCCTTGTAGCGCCGCCTCCTAGCGCACAGCGGCGCCTGCGTTCGGCGCACCCTATCTTTAGCATAGGGTGCGCAGATCGTGCGCAGGCCGTGCGCTAGTTGCGCTTTGACCTGCGCTGCGCACTTTTGACGGTGCGCCGTGCGCGCCAAAATCCGAAAAGTTTGATTTTGGCGCGCACGGCGCACCGTCAAAAGTGCGCAGCGCAGGTCAAAGCGCAACTAGCGCACGATCTGCGCACCCTATGCTAAAGATAGGGTGCGCCGATCGCAGGCGCCGCTGTGCGCTAGGAGGCGGCGCTACAAGGAAGGGGCGGGCACGCCGGGCAGAGAGCCGGCTCGGGGGCGGAGCTACCCCCGGCCGTGCGTGCGCTTAAAAAGCGCGAATGTGAAACCAGCCATACATGGTTTACTGTGTGGTGGACTCCAGGAAAATGGCTGCTGGGGCATGCACAGATGGAGATATCGGCACCAAGATCTCGGGAGATGAGATCTCAGCGCTCAGCGTATATACACATTATAAGACGCACCCTCATTTTCCCCAAAAACGTTATGGGAAAAAAGTGCGTGTTATAATCTGAAAAATACGGTACCTTATACTTCTTGTTTACATCGCAGTCTGGTCCAATGGGCATCTTTTTCTTTTCTCAGCATCTGCTCAATCTCTCTAGCTGCCATCCTCCTGGCTTGATTGATGTGGATATGGCTTCCTACGCCATTCACAGATTGTCACAAACCTTGTATCTGTGCACTTGAAGGGCAGGTCTGTGCTGGAGCTCTATGCTCTGAACTACTAAGGACAAGGAAAAAGTTGTCGACTTGTTTGTCTTGCTGATTATTAAAGACTGCAAAATTGGCATCTTCAATAATCAGCAGCCTGAACAAGTCCACAAATTTTTCCTTGTTCTAATTACAATCGGTTTGATGACCCTTGGATCCGCAGCCACTGAACAACATTTCAAAACGCATATTTCAACAGATCAGGTTAGCATAATCTGCAATTTATCCTTTCAATTTTTGTTGGAAAAAAACCTATTGCGCTATTTTTTTTCTCCAGAAATTTAGTAAACTAAGGGCAGAGCAAAACGCCATACTGCCCAAGTGCTAGCACTGTCTTCACTTCTGGGTTAATAGGTGTCTTATGGATGTCATTAGTTCTGCTGGAATATAACACTTAATGCTCTGTTTCCTAATTATCTAAATACTCTGACAAATTTTGAAATATGGAATAGAAAACCAGGTTTTATAAGAACCTGTTCTACTGGCAGTAACCATCTAACACCTATGCCACCCGTGATACCACATCAGTAGTGTTGAGCGATACCGTTCGATACCCAAAAATATCGTATCGGATGGTATCGCCCGATCCGAAAAAAATATCGGGTATCGCCGATTCCGATACCGGAAGTCCCATTCAAGTCAATGGGACTTCCGGTATCGGAATTTAAAAAAGCCCTTTATTTCCTTGTTGGCTAATTCTACATAATTGAAAACAAATAAGAATCATGTAGAATGTATTGTGTGAGGTGGAGGAGACATTAAAGGCACAGTAGTTTATTCAAATCACATGGCATAGCATTAATTCCAATTTGTCCGCGTTCAGTTTGGCCTGCAGCAGCAGGCATTTTCCAGGGGCACCACGAGGAGGAACGGACTCACCCCCATTTACTGCTTAGCCTTCTTCTGCTTATAATTTTGATTTCTTCTATGCTGATTTTTAGTCTTATGCTTAATGTTCTTCTGCTTTCTGTTCTTCTGCTTTTGCTTCTTCTGCTTCTTGTTCTTCTGTCTTTTGTTCTGTATCTTGGTGGTTGTCTTCATGTTCTTTGTCCTCTTGGTCTTATTATTTAGGGTCATATTTCTGGTCTTCTTTGGTGTGGTCTTCAGGGTCGTCATCATCAGGGTCGTCGTCATGGAGATCAATAAGGATTACCAAAGACAATTTCAAAAAGCTTGATCTTGGAAATGTAGCAGAAGGTACAAGAAGGCTGAGAAACTGGCGAGAACCAGCAGACATTGCTGGCACCCGGATGGGTAGCAGAAGGAACAAGAGCCAATGGCACTACCGAGGACCAACTGACGGTGCTGGACCACGGTTACTAAGCAGAAGGTACCTGTGCTAAAAAGCACTACCAAGGACCAGCTGACGGTGCTGGACCTCGGATACCGAGATGGAAGCACCTAGGCCAAAGGCTGTGGCGAGAACCAGCAGACAGTGCTGGCACCCGGATGGGTAGCAGAAGGAACAAGAGCCAATGGCACTACCGAGGACCAACTGACGGTGCTGGACCACGGTTACTAAGCAGAAGGTACCTGTGCTAAAAAGCACTACCAAGGACCAGCTGACGGTGCTGGACCTCGGATACCGAGATGGAGGCACCTAGGCTAAAGGCTGTGGCGAGAACCAGCAGACAGTGCTGGCACCCGGATGGGTAGCAGAAGGAACAAGAGCCAATGGCACTACCGAGGACCAACTGACGGTGCTGGACCACGGTTACTAAGCAGAAGGTACCTGTGTTAAAAAGCACTACCAAGGATCAGCTGACGGTGCTGGACCTCGGATACCGAGATGGAGGCACCTAGGCCAAAGGCTGTGGCGAGAACCAGCAGACAGTGCTGGCACCCGGATGGGTAGCAGAAGGAACAAGAGCCAATGGCACTACCGAGGACCAACTGACGGTGCTGGATCACGGTTACTAAGCAGAAGGTACCTGTGCTAAAAAGCACTACCAAGGACCAGCTGACGGTGCTGGACTTTGGATACCGAGATGGAGGCACCTAGGCCAAAGGCTCTGGCGAGAACCAGCAGACAGTGCTGGAACCCGGGTGGGTAGCAGAAGGTACCCATTCAAAGCAAAGTAGCCAGTCCGCAAGCCGACCGCAGTTACCAAAACCCACAGTCCTACAGGGGGTCCATGTCCCATTGGCACTACGGATTCAGCCTTCAGTGCCAGTTCCCGCAGTCCACATAGGAGTCACCTAAACTGCAGGCACCGTAGAGTCGGCTAATCTGGCCGCAAGACGACAGGACAACGGATTGGTGGCATAGTGACCTTGACACTACCCGGAAACAGCAGGCGTGCTGAAAACAGGCTGGGCAACAGGGAGTACCCATGCCAAAGACACTGCCGAGAACCAGCTGACGGTGCTGGAACCCAGATGGGTAGCAAAAGCTACAAGAGCCAATGGCACTACCGAGGAACAGGTGACGGTGCTGGACTACGGATACTAGGCAGGAGGTACCTGTGCTAGAAAGCACTACCAAGGACCAGCTGACGGTGCTGGACTTCGGATACCGAGATGGAGGCACCTAGGCCAAAGGCTCTGGCGAGAACCAGCAGACAGTGCTGGAACCCGGGTGGGTAGCAGAAGGTACCCATTCAAAGCAAAGTAGCCAGGCCGCAAGCCGGCCGCAGTTACCGAAACCCACAGTCCTACAGGGGGTCCATGTCCCATTGGCACTACGGATCCAGCCTTCAGTGCCAGTTCCCGCAGTCCACATAGGAGTCACCTAAACTGCAGGCACCGTAGAGTCGGCTAACCCGGCCACAAGACGACAGGACAACGGATTGGTGGCATAGTGACCTTGACACTACCCGGAAACAGCTGGCGTGCTGGAACCAGGCTGGGCAACAGGGAGTACCCGTGCCAAAGACACTGCCGAGCACCAACTGGCGTTGTTGGAGCCCAGGGACAATCATGGTGCAGGCCAAGGCCTACTTGGTGGCAGTTTTAGATTGTTTGTAGGCTACAACAGACTGTCAACGTGCTCCAATTAGGCATCTGTCTCCACTCTGTTTCCAGGATTTCACGTGACCACCAACACCGCCAGTTTATGCGTACAGCAGCCGTCTGCCCAATCCACACGTGTTCCTGGGTTACTGGGGTTCTGTAATGTCAGCAGAGCCCCTGATGTGTGTCTGCCACTGTCTCCTGCTCTGTCCACATTTCCACCGCTTGCAGTGGGAAGGTGGACAGCGCAGGAGACAGTGGCGGACACACATTGGGGGATCTGCTGACATTACAGAACCCCAGTAACACAGGAACACGTGTGGAATGCGCGGACGGCAACTGTGAGCAGGAACTGGCGGTGCTGGAGGTCAGGGGAAATACTAGAGACAGAGTGGAGACAGAGGCCAAATCAGAGAATGTTTAAATCTGAAGTAGTTACAATTTGGAGGCAGCAGCACTTTGCCCTCCACACAGCAGGGGATCAGCTGACGTTACCGAACCCCACTTTCACACTTTTCTGTGTGGACAGCACTTCCGAACAACAACTGACGATGTTGGAGCCCAGGGATAGTCATTTTGTAGGCTGAGGCCTACTTGGCGGCAGTTTAAGATAAGACGTTGTTTGAATTTGGAGGCAGCAGGAGAGTTTGCCGTACACACAGCAGGGGATCAGCTGACGTTACCGAACCCCACTTACACATGAGCGAGTGTTTTGTCTGTGCGGACAGCACTTCTGAGCACCAACTGGCGGTGTCAGAGCCCAGGGAAAATCAGGTAGTAGGCCGAGGCCTACTTGGTGGCAGTTTGCGATTGTTTCTAGACTACTACTAACTGTCAACGTACTCCAATTAGGCCTCTGGCTTCACTTTGTTTCGAGTATTTCCTCTGGCTTCCAACCACGCCAGTTGCTGCTCTGAAATGCCGTCTGCATAACCCACACTTGTTCCTGTGTTACTGGGGTTCTGTAACAGCAGCTTCTCCCTAGAGGTGAGTTAGGCAATGTCTCCTGCTCTGTCCACATTTCCACTACAAGTAGTGGGAATGTAGACAAAGCAGAAGACATTGCCGTGCTCACCTCTGGAGATGAGCAGATGTTACAGGACCCAGGTAACACAGGAACAAGTGTGGATTGTGCAGATGGCACTTGAGAGCAGAAACAGGCGGTGTTGTAGGCCGGAGGAAATACTCAAAACAGAGTGGAGACAGAGGGCAAATCAGAGAACAAATTAAATCAGAGGTAGTCAGAAGTTGTAGGCAGCAGAAGAGTTTGCCGTACACACAGCAGGGGATCAGCTGACGTTACTAAACCCCACTTACACATGAGCGAGTGTTTTTTCTGTGCGGACAGCACTTCTGAGCACCAACTGGCGGTGTCGGAGCCCAGGGAAAATCAGGTAGTAGGCCGAGGCCTACTTGGAGCCAGGTGTAAATCTGAGGTTGTTTGACTGTGCAGGGAGCAGGACACTTTGCCATTCACACAGCAGGGTGTTAGGGTCGGCGGAACGCACCAGATATAAATAATAGGAGGCGCGTTCGCCGCCCGGGGTCCACCGTGCGGTAGGTGACAAGACCGCTGCTGGACAACGGCAGATACGCTAGGAGTGCGATACAGCGCTCTGGTTAACGTCACCCGAGAGCCTGAGGGCGGACTCTGTTGAGTCACAGAGACGCCTGAATATACAACAGACGTGAAGGCTGAACCTGTTAGCTGCACAGGTCAGCCGACGTGTGGCGTCGCAGCCGCGAACACCAAAAGCTGCTGCTACTGCAGCGCGGCCGTAACTGAAGCCGCTAAGCGACGGTGTCAGAGGAGCCGGGCGCCGACGGACGCTAGTGTAGGTGAGGAAGGCTCAGTGGCGTGTAGCTTGCCACAATCTGGAGCTGACTAACCCAACATACTGTCACCATTCGTAATATCCAAGGGAAGGGGTTTCATAATAAGTCAGTCACCAGTCCATGCATCCATCACCATACACACACAGCATAATATGCTACACTAGCGCATGGCCGAGCCGCCATGCGGGCTTTTTATAGCCATGAGCTTCCGGGACCTTCCAGTACTATAGGAAGGACCAATCAGATCCGACATAGGACCTGCACATGTGACCCCTGCTCTCCACTGAGAGGACAAGTTGCGGGCATGCCCAGTAGCACGGCACGAGGACTTAGCCTCAGGAGCAGTTCCCTGCAAAGCAGGTTGCGCTACCATTGCTGCACCAGAGGTGGCAGCAACATCCAGGCTCACAGAACGAGTCTGCGGGGAATGCCTGGTTCGCTGAGATTGCTGAGCAGGAGTCCGAGCGGTCGGAGGAGAATGGGAGACCGCAGGATGTCTGGCTCTGGATTCCCGCTGTGCAGTGCCAGGAATCCGACGCCTAACATTACCCCCCTCCTAGGGCCCCCCCCTCTGAGCCTCACTGCGCTCAAAGGCTGCAATCAGGAGCGGTGCATGAATGTTTTCCACCAGGTCCGAGCCTCGGGCCCATGACCCTTCCAGTCCACCAAATAAAATTTTTTTGCCACGGACAAACCTGCTCCCCACGATGGCGTTAACCTCAAACTCATCAGACGATAAGTCTGATGACCCGGCAGATGACTCAGAAAACCGGACCATGTGAACTGGTTTGAGGAGGGACACATGGAACACGTCCGAAATGGCCAAATGTGGAGGAAGAGCCAGGCGGTAGACCACCGAGCTAAGTCGCTCGAGGACCTTGAATGGTCCAATGTATCGCGGTGCGAACTTGGGAGACTCAACCCGCAGTTTAATGTTTCGGGTGGAGAGCCATACCATGTCGCCAGGGGAGAAGCGGACGCCCTCATCCTTTCTTTAGATGCCCGGATAGCATCCTGAGTGCGATCCCAAATGTCCCGGGCCTCCACTGCCCAGTCTGCCACCCTGGAGTCGGTGGAGGACACTGGCATCGGGACAGGGACACGTGGATGTTGACCATAGTTTAGAAAAAAGGGCGTCTGACCAGTGGAATCGGCCACCGCATTGTTGAGGGCAAATTCAGCCCAAGGTAGCAAGGATGCCCAGTCATCCTGCCTGGCAGAGACAAAATGCCATAAATAGGTGACCGAGGTCTGATTGGCTCTCTCGACCAAGCCATTCGTCTTGGGATGGTAAGCGGAGGATAGATTTAGCTCGATGCTGAGTAAACTGCAGAGCTCTCTCCAAAACCGAGACGCAAACTGGGGACCGCGGTCACTCACGATTTTGTCCGGCATGCCATGCAAACGGAATACGTGTTTAATGAACAAGGTGGCCAGACCTCGAGCGGAAGGCAGGCGTGCGAGTGGCACCAGATGCACCATTTTGGAAAAATGGTCGGTGACCACCCAGATGACCGTACTGCCACCAGACTTGGGCAGGCCAACTATGAAGTCCATGCCAACCATCTCCCAAGGTCTATCCGCCACTGGCAGGGGAAACAACAGCCCCGCCGGCCTCTGTCTAGAGGGTCTGTTCCGAGCACACGAAACACACGCTTGCACGTACTCCTTGACATCTCGAGCCATATGTGGCCACCAATTTGACCTTGCCAGGAGTTCGGCGGTCCGTTTTTTACCAAAATGGCCACCCACTCTGGAGGCATGTGCCCAGGCAAGGACCTCCGGCCGTAGCTGAGGAGGCACCAAGGTCTTGCCCGGTAGTACCACCTCGAGGGCAACTGGAGCCACGGTCGTAAAACTCTCCGGCGGGAGAATTAACCGAGGCTCAGCTTCTCCTTCTTCCGCTGAGACCACTGAACGTGAGAGAGCATCCGCACGGACGTTCTTCTCTCCAGAGAGGTAGTGGAGGGTGAAGCGGAATCGTGAGAAGAAGAGCGACCACCTGGCCTGACGGGAATTCAGGCGTTGGGTCGTCTGTAGATAGACCAGGTTTTTATGGTCCGTGTATACCAGAAAGGGAAACCGGGCTCCCTCCAGGAGATGTCTCCACTCAGAGAAGGCCAACTTCATGGCTAGCAGCTCCCTGTCGCCGATGGAGTAATTTTTCTCCGCCGGTGAGAAGGTCTTGGAATAGAAGAAGCAGGGGTGCTTCCGACCTTGAGCATCCTTTTGATAAAGGACTGCTCCTGCACCGACGGAAGAAGCGTCTACCTCAAGGATAAACGGCTTATCCACATCGGGACGATGTAATATGGGAGCGCCAGCAAAATGTGATTTTATAGCCAAGAAGGCCTTGGAGACATGTTCTGACCAAGCATTGGGGTTAGCTCCTTTCTTGGTGAGAGCAACCAAAGGAGCCACCAGTGTGGAAAAGTGTGGTATGAACTGGCGGTAGTAATTTACGAACCCCAAAAAGCGCTCACCGCTTTGAGGGAATGGGGTTCCTGCCAGTCCATTACCGCCTGTAGTTTGGCCGGATCCATGGCCAGCCCCTGGGCCGAGATGATATAGCCCAGGAACGGAAAGGACTCCTGCTCAAACTGGCACTTCTCCAGCTTGGCAAATAACGAGTTCGCCCGCAGACGGTCAAAGACCCTGCAGACGTCTCTCCGGTGGGTGGTCAAATCTGGCGAAAAGATGAGTATGTCATCCAGATAGACCACCACCGAGGTAGAGAACATGTCGCGGAAGACGTCATTGACAAAATCTTGGAAGACAGCTGGCGCATTACAAAGACCAAAGGGCATAACCAGGTATTCGTAATGGCCATCCCTGGTATTAAAAGCTGTCTTCCATTCGTCTCCCTCGCGAATGCGGATCAGGTTGTATGCACCCCGCAGATCTAATTTAGTAAAGATCCGGGCCCCCCGCAACCTGTCAAATAACTCCGAGATCAACGGTAGGGGTATTTGTTTTTAACCGTGATGGCATTGAGACCTCGGTAGTCGATGCAGGGGCGTAGCTCTCCGTTCTTCTTCTGTACGAAGAAGAACCCGGCACCAGCTGGTGACACCGATTTTCTGATGAAACCCCTAGCTAGGTTCTCCCGGATATACTGGGACATAGCCTCCGTCTCAGGGAGTGATAAGGGGTAAACACAGCCTCAGGGAGGCTCTGTGCCTGGCAGGAGATCAATCGGGCAATCATAGGAACGGTGCGGTGGGAGCGTCTCCGCAGACTTCTTAGAGAAGACGTCCGCGTACTGGTGGTAGGGTTTGGGGAGCGCGGAGAGATCCGCAGGCACTTCTGTGGAAGCCACCTGAACGCTGCCCCTCAGGCACCTTCCCTCACAGTCCTTGCCCCAGCCCAGTATCCTCCCCGAAACCCAGTCAATATGAGGGGAGTGGCAACGAAGCCAGGGAACTCCGAGGAGCACCTGATCGATGCCATTGGGCATAATTAGCAGGGACAGAGTCTCCTGGTGTGAGGGTGAAATAGAGAGTCCGAGTGGGACTGTCTGATGGGTCACCTGAGATGGTAACGGTGCCCCATTTACCACCCTGATGGTCAAAGGTTGGGAGAGTAACACCAGAGGGATAGCGTGTCTCTGGGCAAAAGTCGAGGACATAAAGTTCCCCTCGGCCCCGGAATCCAGGGTGACCTCTGCCTCCCAGGAGGAGGACCCACTATCTAATGTACCCCGGAACACCGGTTTGGGTGAAAAGGGTCCCACCTTGGACTGACCACCACCTACGGCTACTGAACGTGGTCGTCTTTTTGGCCGCTGAGGGCATGTGCCAGCCGAGTGGCCGAACTGTCGGCACTGATAACAGCGCACAGAGCTCCGCATCGGACGCGACTTAGTGCCGGTGCGAGACACCTCCATAGGCTCAGAGGCAGGGAGCTCCTGTGTGGGATATATCAGCGGCTCAGTAAAGGTGGGAGTCAAATTAACCCTGCGTCTGGATTGCGCTCTTTCCAACCCGCGCTCCGTGAAGCGGAGGTCAATGCGGGTGGAAACGGCGATCAACTCCTCCAGACTGGTGGGAATTTCCCTAGTAGCTAGAGCATCTTTTACGTGCTCAGCCAGGCCTCTCCAAAACACCGGGACCAACACTTTGTCCGGCCACTCTAACTCGGAAGCCAGTGTCCGAAACTGGACAGCATGATGGCTAACCGAAAGTGACCCTTGTGTTAAGGATAAGAGTTGGAGAGCCGTATCGTGTGTGACCCGTGGTCCCAAGAAGACTTGCTTCAGAGCCGCGAGGAACTGAGCAGCCCCCTGTACCACGGGATCATCACGTTCCCACAATGGCGTGGCCCACTGTAGTGCCCGGCCAGACAACAGAGAGACAATAAATCCCACCTTAGCCCGCTCCGTAGGAAACCGTGCAGCCAGCACTGACTAACGAATCCCCTACAGGAGGCACTATCACCCGAAAACTTATCGGGGAGTGGGAGGCGAGACATTGTCGGCAGGGGCAAAAGTGTGGGCGCACGTGAGACAGCCTCAGCGACAGTCTGAGCAGCAGCCAGCGCAGCATTCGCAGCTGAGTTGGTGCTCTCAATAGCTGCCAACCTGCTCTCCAGCTGCCGAATGTAGCGCTGCAGCTGCTGCACGTCTGCCATTGCCAGCCAGACCCTGGCGCTAGTGTAATGATAGGGTCGGCGGAACGCACCAGATATAAATAATAGGAGGCGCGTTCGCCGCCCGGGGTCCACCGTGCGGTAGGTGACAAGACCGCTGCTGGACAACGGCAGATACGCTAGGAGTGCGATACAGCGCTCGGGTTAACGTCACCCGAGAGCCTGAGGGCGGACTCTGTTGAGTCACAGAGACGCCTGAATATACAATAGATGTGAAGGCTGAACCTGTTAGCTGCACAGGTCAGCCGACGTGTGGCGTCGCAGCCGCGAACACCAAAAGCTGCTGCTACTGCAGCGCGGCCGTAACTGAAGCCGCTAAGCGACGGTGTCGGAGGAGCCGGGCGCCGACGGACGCTAGTGTAGGTGAGGAAGGCTCAGTGGCGTGTAGCTTGCCACAATCTGGAGCTGACTAACCCAACATACTGTCACCATTCGTAATATCCAAGGGAAGGGGTTTCATAATAAGTCAGTCACCAGTCCATGCATCCATCACCATACACACACAGCATAATATGCTACACTAGCGCATGGCCGAGCCGCCATGCGGGCTTTTTATAGCCATGAGCTTCCGGGACCTTCCAGTACTATAGGAAGGACCAATCAGATCCGACATAGGACCTGCACATGTGACCCCTGCTCTCCACTGAGAGGACAAGTTGCGGGCATACCCAGTAGCACGGCACGAGGACTTAGCCTCAGGAGCAGTTCCCTGCAAAGCAGGTTGCGCTACCATTGCTGCACCAGAGGTGGCAGCAACATCCAGGCTCACAGAACGAGTCTGCAGGGAATGCCTGGTTTGCCGAGATTGCTGAGCAGGAGTCCGAGTGGTCGGAGGAGAATGGGAGACCGCAGGATGTCTGGCTCTGGATTCCCGCTGTGCAGTGCCAGGAATCCGACACCTAACATTGGGGATCAGCTGGCGCTACCGAACCCCACTTACACATGAGCGAGTGTTTTGTCTGTGTGGACAGCACTTCTGAGCAACAACGGGCGTTGCTGTAGCCCAGGAAATAAAGTTCAGGTCATAGAAACATGAACACAACAGGAGACCTGGATCCTGTTGCCAGCCAATTATTTATTCTGGAAGAGGACTGGCAAATACAGGTGAGATCCAGGCCTTGTTCATTTTCAGAAAAGTAAGCCGGTCAACATTATCGGCCGATAGTCACGTGCGACGGTCTGTTACCACACCACCTGCAGAACTAATGATACGTTCCAATAATACACTGGCAGCAGGGCAAGCCAGCACCTCCAATGCATACTGGCTAAGCTCTGGCCATGTATCCAGCTTAGAGACCCAATACTTGAACGGGGAAGAGCCGTCTGGGAGAACACTAACAGGGCAAGACAAGTAGTCTGTCACATCTGATGGAAACGTTGCCTCCTGCTGACTGGAGCCGTCTGTGATGGTGTAGCCGTTTGTGGCGGTCCCACAAAACTTTTCCACATTTGGGCCATACTGGCCTTGCCTTGTCCTGCGGCACTGCCTCTGCTACCTCTTTGTGCAGAGCTTCCTCCACTGCCTCTACCCACATGGCTGCTTTGAAAAGCACTACCAGCAACACTTGTGGGGGGAATGGAGAACATGATGGCCTGCACAAGTGTTTCTTGGTACTCCCGCATTTTTCGCTCCCGGTTCAACTGTGGTATGAGGCTTTGTAAGTTGTCCCGGTAGCGAGGATCTAGGAGGGTGTACACCCAATAATCAGCCGTGTGGAGAATGTTGGCGATGCGGCGGTCATTTAACAAGCACTGCAGCATGAAATCAACCATGTGCTGCAGACTGCCAACTGGACCGGAAACGCTGTCCCCAGCTTGAGGCAGCATCTCTGCCTGCTCAGCATCACCCCACCCTCGCTGTACACACTGACTACTAGAGCCTTGTGTACCTCCCTCCTCTGGAGAGATGTGTTCCTCCTCCTCCTCCACTGACTCCTCGTCATCCTCCTCACTAAGTGTCCCCTGCCTGGGCCTTTGTGTGGAAGCACGTTGCGCAGACTTGCCAGAAGCAGATGGCATTTCTGACTGCTCATCCTCGACCTCTTCAAAAACCTCCTCACTTAGTGCTTGTAAGGTTTTTTGAAGCAGACAGATGAGGGGGACAGTCATGCTGATTAGTGCATCATCTGCACTGGCCATCCGCGTGGAGTCATCGAAGGCACGCAAAACTTGGCAGATATCCCTCATAGTGGCCCACTCAGGGATGGTGAAGTGTGTCCGGCGCACAGTGCGACTTGTTTGCGCCTGATGCAGCTGGTACTCCATTACTGCTGCCTGCTGCTCACACAACCGCTCCAACATATGTAACGTTGAATTCCACCTGGTGGGGAGGTCACATATGATGCGATGTTCTGGCAGGCGGAATCGGCGTTGCAGAGATGCAATGCGCGATCTTGCCATGCTGGAACGCCGCAAGTGAGCACACTCTAGGCGAACCTTGTGCAGCAGTGCATCAAGATCCGGATAGTCCCTCAGAAAGCTCTGCATGATCAAATTGAGCACGTGTGCCAGACACGGTATGTGAGTGAGGTTGCCTAGGCCCAGAGCTGCCACTAGATTTCGGCCATTGTCACTCACTACCAAACCTGGCTGGAGATTCGCTGGCACAAACCACACATAGCTCTCCTGCTTGATGGCATTCCAGAGCTCCTGTGCTGTGTGGCTCCGATTCCCCAAAGAAATTAATTTAAGGACGGCCTGTTGACGTTTGGCCACACCTGTGCTCATATCTGGCCTAACAGGCTCACGCAGTGCTGATTCCGAGGAACTAGAGTAGGAGGAGGACTCAATATGTACAGACTGCATTCCTGCAATCCTTGGAGTTGGCAGAATACGTACAGAGCCACTCTCCAGATCTGTACCCGGCTCCACAACATTGACCCAATGGGCAATGAGGGAAAGGTATCGTCCCTGTCCATGGCTACAGGTCCACGCATCGGGAATGAAACAAAAACACATGACCATAGTCCTATCATTAAAAATATTTTTATTTATATACCATAATAACATAAAACCAAGGTTTATTATAAAAGACAAAGCATCAAGTATATATGATAATATACATAGAAATTGACATAGAAATTGAAGGGTCAGCTAACCACAATCATAAGAGAAGGTTACATATATGTGTAGGGTCCCATGCCACAGAAAAATGTACAGATGATACAATATTGTTACATAAAAAATAAAAATATATATAATGGTGCCGTAAAGATATGTGATAAAAAACATATGTTAACAAAACGACATACAATGAATTTAAAGTGCAAAAATATATGCTAGCAAAAAACACAATTTGTGTAATTAATGAACAATAAAGTGCAAAGTGCAGTAGTGTCCGCAGGTGTTGCTACACATAGATAAAATTGTGATTGTGTGACCATAAACGTATATCTCTTAACAAATGAGAGCATATAAAGGCGCAGTTAGGAGATAAACAATCACCACAGGTAGTAGTAAAACAGTCAGAAAAACGAAATGGTTGCTGCCAACAACCAGACTATAGTGTTAAATAGTTATACCTGTGGACATATAACTGCTCCTGCCCGCCAGAGGTAGCTGCCCTTCCCCAACGCGCGTTTCGGCCAATTGCCTTCGTCAGGGGGTGGATACTAACAGAAGCCAATAGGTATTTATGTACCAAACAACCAATCAAGACTCATTAAACAAAATTTGGACCAATCACGGTCAAAAAAAGGCGTGGTGTTTCAATTATTATTAAAACATATGCATATAATGCACATGACCCAAATTAAATGAAACTACCACATCTAGCATTAAAACATTAAGTACTAGTATACTGCAAAACCGTCAAGTCATAAGACACTGCACAGATCGCAGTTTATGTGGTAACTGACATTGTGTATCAAACAGCCAATCATAGCCCGTAAAACAAAAATTGGGCCAGTCAGCAACCAGGAGGTGTGGCGCTTCAAATAGTCACTCAGTCTGTACAAAATTGCACCAATAACTGGTAGCGTATCAGACAGCCAATCATAGACCTTAAAACAAAAAATGGACCAATCGTAGTCTAGAGGGCGTGACGCTACGAACGATGTCTCCATTAAAACAAAAATGCGAATGCATACATAAATACTTAATAATCACAGCAGCCAGCAGATGAATGTCACAATGACACCACATAACACAAGGCTATGCAATTTACAGAAACCGCCATCTAGCTGGTAATTAACACCGATAGTTGTAATGTGCAAGTGTATAGGATTAGATAGACTTAATAACCAGCGGTTATTGCATATTTTTACAGAGCCGCAGTGTCTAAATAACATATCCCAAACTATATTGATACTTATTACTTAAATAATACCACAACTGCCACATGTATATATTTAATGGTCACTACAGCCAGCAGATGAAAGTCACAAATGACGCAACATAGCACATAACTACGCAGTTTATAAAAGCCGCCATTATATGATAACTTAAATCATGCAGAGCTAAAACAAAAGGCCACAATTAAGTCATACTACAGGATGTCTACTTCTCTACCCTAGAAAGAACCTGTCACATTTCACGTAGCTGTACCCGTTATAATCAATAAAAATAATTTAGTTTCTGTAGAAACACAATAGAAGAGACATCGATAGTTGTATTAGGAGAAAAAAAAAAAAAAACCCTATACATTTATAAGTCTAAGTAGACTTAATGGCCAACTGTTACTGCATGTTTATACAAAACCGCAGTGTCTAAATATTACAACTCTCGTTATATTGATACACTTATTTCTTAATACCATATACCAAAGGAGATTAATATGAAACCAAAATCTATCTAGTCTAAACATGCATAGAAAAAATGTCAATCACAGACATAGCATAAATTGCATTACTCAGTAGATGGCAGTAATCGACGCACATGACGCAAAGAACAGCAGGACACTCCAACGAGCCACGTCAGCCTCCCCACTGAAAGCATGTTGCAGAGGGGAGGTAAAAGACGCGACACAATGGAGGCCCATGCATGCCCAATTGCAGCACGCGCGTACCTGACACAACTGATGTATATGCAGTACACAAACAATGGTATTAATGTTGATTGCATCTTATATATAAAAAGATATAAAGGAAAAAGGAAAATTTCATTCATCTTGAGGAACTTCAAAGATGTTCTCAAGGTCCATGTTGACAGTTGTGAATATTTGGATTATATGGAATTCTTCATATTATATAGTATATGTATAGTTCCAGCCTCCAGGCAAATATTTCATATAGAGACAACCACGTGCTAAAAAAACTATAAAAAAAAAAAAAAAAAAAATTATAAAAATATAAGATAAAAGGCAAATATTGTCATGTTGGTACAAAAACAAGAAATATAGTAAAAGAACTATTATTAAAAAACAATTCAGAGAAATGGAGCAAAACTATTATGCTCATTGAGACCAAATGGCTGGACTGTGTTAAGTGTCCATATCCATTTGGTCTCACATTGTGCAAGTTTCTGACTAACCTTCGAACCTCTGATATTGGTGATCAGAGTATCTATGCCACGAACTCTTAATAGTGTACTATCACAGTTGTGGTATATTTTAAAATGTCGAGGAATAGTTTTCAAATTATCCAAATTATCCTCTTTCTCAGCTGCCCTAATGCCAAGAACATGTTCTCGAACTCTGACTTTAAGTTGTCTCGTTGTCATCCCTACATATATTTTTTGACACGGACATACAGCAAAATACACCACCGCTTTGGATGCACAGGTTATATGGTGTCTGATCTTAAATGTACGATCCCCCGCCTGATTAAAGAACGTATTTGTACGTTCAATGTTGGTACAGGCCACACATTCCCCACACGGAAAACAACCAACTTTACTTCTGGGGAAATTGTCTAAAAAGGTTTTTCTAGGGACAGGTACATAATGGCTCTTAACCAGCATATCACGTAAATTGTCAGAGCGTCTAAATGTAATCTGCGGTTTTTCTTGCAAATAGTTAGCTAATATCGGATCAGCACATAACACTGGCCATGACTTCTCCAAACATCTTCTAATTGCTTCAGATTGGGCATTAAATTTTGTGAAGAATCTCACTTTGTTAGATGTATTCTCCTTTTTACTATTATATAATAACGAATTCCTTGTTGAATGTTTAGCTCTTAGGTAAGCTTTTTTAACCATCTGGTGGCTATATCCTCTAGCATAGAATCTGCTCTTAAGATCTCGTGCCCTATCTTCGAAGACTGCATCTGAGGAACAAATCCTCCTTAAGCGGAGGAATTGGCCAATGGGGACTGATCTAATAACAGATCGTGGGTGGGCTGATGTGGCATGTAGTAGGGAATTTACTGCGGTTGGTTTACGAAAGATGTCTGTTTGTAAGACATCATTACAATCACGTATGATAGAGACATCCAAAAAGTCAACACAATCGACTCGGGCTGAATAGGTCAAATGTATATTGACCATATTATCATTAAGGCTTAGCATAAAGGAATCTAAGGTGTTCTGAGTACCCTGCCAGATCAAAAGGATGTCGTCAATGTACCGCGCCCAAAAAGGGACGCGGTCCATTGACGACAAACGATCTGACAAAAAGAGGTCCCTCTCCCACAGCCCCAGGAACAAATTAGCGTAGGCCGGCGCGAAGGCCGCGCCCATCGCAGTGCCCTGGAGCTGCAGGAAGAAGGACCCCTTAAATGTAAAAAAGTTATGTGATAAGGAAAATTCCAACAGCTGTAGGATAAATTTTACCATCTCATTTTCATAATTGGAGGTCTCAAGAAAAAATTGTATTGCTCGTATGCCATCGACATGTCGTATATTAGTATACAGTGATTCA
The DNA here is from genome assembly GCF_039654945.1 of Dendrobates tinctorius. Lineage (NCBI taxonomy): Eukaryota > Metazoa > Chordata > Amphibia > Anura > Dendrobatidae > Dendrobates > Dendrobates tinctorius. Next base: position 24,797,598 of record NW_027361757.1, read on the forward strand.
ATGTCACATGTCACTAATAAGGTATCTTCCCCAATGTGTAACCCGTCTACCTTTTTCAGGATGTCAGATGTATCCTTTACATATGATGGGAGGGATTCAACCAATGTCTGGAGTTTAGCATCAATGAACCGATTTATTAGTTCCAAATAGTTCCCTGTCCCTGATACAATGGGCCTACCAGGTGGTGATGTTTTATCTTTATGAATTTTTGGTAATAGATATAGAGTGGGGATGATGGGTTCAGAAACCCTCAGTGCCATATATAGTTCTTTAGATATCACCCCATCATTATGAGCTTGTTTCAATATTCTCTCCAATTCTGCTTCAAAACTATTAGAAGGATTGTATGTTAATTTTTTATAATAATGTTGGTTCTTTAGTTGTCGAAAGACCTCTTGCTCATACTGTTCAGATGGCCAGATGACAATATTACCACCTTTGTCTGAGGGTTTAATCACCACATCATCCCAACTCCGGATCTTCTCTATTGATCTACGTTCCTCACCTGATAGGTTATCCATTTTGGCATATCTTGGTATAGACTCCAAATCCTTAGATACGAGCTTAACAAATAAGTCTACATTGGGGCATGTTGATAAAGCTGGAAATTTCTTAGATTTTGGCTTAATAGAAGCTGGAATGATGTCACTCTCGAGAATATTGTGCTCTTCTGCCAATTCTTCAAGATTCCTTAAAGCCTCCTGCTCCTCTTCTGTAGGGAACATATTACACAAGGTTTGGTCATGAAAATATTTTTTGTATATTAGTGCTCTGGCAAAAATGTGTAAATCTTTAATTACAGTAAATAATTGAAAATCAGTTTTAGGTGAAAACGATAACCCTTTAGACAAGACACATATATCTGTTTCAGACAATACATGTGTACTTAAGTTGATTACCTTCATATCTCTTTTCTCCTTATTAGGGGACTCCTCATTATTACGTTTGAATGAAAAGTGTCTCTGTTCCCGATTTCGTTTTGGTCTTGCTCCAAACCGTGTCATCATATTAAAGGAGGCTGAAGAATTGGCAGAAACATCACTCATTGAGGTCCCAGATGATACTGACGGAGTCCTCTGATTTTTAAAGTCAACTCTATGTTTCCTCCATCTATAGACATTATTTGTTTGAAAGTCTCTACTATCTCGATTATATTTAGTAGTTTGGGATTCTTGTATATTCTTGACTAATAATTCAATATGTTTATCAATTTGTATATTCATTTCTTGAAAGTGTTCCACAGATAGCTCAGATTTTGCTTGTTTAAATAATTCATCCAATTTATTATCCAAATCTACCAATGTTTTGTTGTTGGACTCAATCAACATCTCCATAAATCGTTTCGACGTGTTGTTACATAGTTCCTCCCAATTTTTTATGAAGGTTTCATCATCCACAGGATAGGATGGAATTACTTTAATCCGAAGACCTCTAGGGATTATCTGTTTAATAATATAATTTTCCAAAAAAGTCTTATTCCACCAGAGTCGTGTTCTTTTAGATAATATTTGTTTAATAGAATTACCAAAATCCACATTTCTCTGAATTGTATTACATTGAGCATTTGCTCCATTATTAAAAACCTGATTAATCTTTCCAAGCCAGGCTTGTTCACTGGCTTTATAGTCCAACTCCTTCAGAAACATCCGATTCCCCAAAGAAATTAATTTAAGGACGGCCTGTTGACGTTTGGCCACACCTGTGCTCATATCTGGCCTAACAGGCTCACGCAGTGCTGATTCCGAGGAACTAGAGTAGGAGGAGGACTCAATATGTACAGACTGCATTCCTGCAATCCTTGGAGTTGGCAGAATACATACAGAGCCACTCTCCAGATCTGTACCCGGCTCCACAACATTGACCCAATGGGCAATGAGGGAAAGGTATCGTCCCTGTCCATGGCTACAGGTCCACGCATCGGTGGTCAGGTGGACCTTGCTACTGACGGCATTTAGTAGCGCATTTTTAATTTTTCCCTCCACATGCTTTTGCAGGGCAGGGACGGCTTGCCTGCTGAAATAAAAGAGGCTGGGCACATTGTATTGTGGAACTGCCAATGACATAAAGTTCCGGAAGCTGTCAGTCTCCACCAGCCTGAATGACAGCATCTCAAGGGCCAGTAGTTTGGCAATGCCGGCATTCAGAGCCAGTGCTCGGGGATGGTTTGCCGAGTATGGCCGCTTTTTCTCCCATGCCTGTGCTACCGATTGCTGGTGAGTGGCCTGGGAGTGTGCTGATGACTGCGAACGTGGTTCAGTAGGTGTAATTTCACTGGGTCTCTGGACAACAGTGGCAGTGGTTCTTCCATGGCGTTCCAGTGAGGAAGCCGAATCAGCTGTGTGTGAGCTGGAGGAAGAGGCCCCAACACGAGCTGAAGAGGTGGTAGGTGCTGCTGAAGGTTGGCCTACATCTTCAGTGTGTCTGTGTAACTCCACCTCGTGCTTGGTACGCACATGTTTCCACATATTTGTGGTATTGAGGTTGCTCACATTTTTCCCTCGTTTCACTTTCTGATGACACAGCTTGCATTTGACAAAGCAAATGTCATCTGCAACTTTGTCAAAAAAAGACCACGCACTGCAAGTCCTGGGAGCGCCCGTTTTGTGTTTTGGAAGAGGATTGCTCCTCACGGGTGCCAAACCAAGTCTGCCCCCGCCCTCTCCCTCCTCTTTTGGCCGTTCGGGGAATCTCTTCCTCAGAGCTGCTCCCACCACCTTCCTGTGGCTGACGCCATGATGGGTCAAGGACCTCATCATCTCCACTCCCCTCTTCAAGCACCAGCTGGTCCTGGGTTGTCTCGCCAGCACCGTACGCACAAGAAATTGGCAACTGAGTCTCATCATCATCAGATGAGCACTGAGGTGTGCTGACAATAGGCACTGGCCCACCCGCCTCTTCAGATTCAGAGGGACAAAGCAGTTGCGCATCACTGCATACTCCCTCTTCTTCACGCTCTAGAATGCTGCTTGGCTGGCCACCTCTTTCCAAGCCAACAGATTCTGAGAACAGAAGTAAAGATTGAGGTGGCTCCTGTCCAGGGCTCTCAGACTGCCTGGGCAATTTGGCAGGTGGTGAAGAGACAGATGGTTGCTCTTCAGTGCTCTGGCCTTGGGAGGATGCGGAAGTCATTGAAGTGGATGCGTTAGCTGCCATCCATCTGACAACGGCTTCAATTTGTTCGTCACGCAGCAGTGGGGTACGGCGAGGTCCTACAAAGCTGCGCATGAAGGACTGTTGCCTGGTAAAAGTGGGGGATGCCGGGTCACTGGTGGCCGCAGCAGACACCGAATCCCCACGTCCTCTCCCTGCTGAATCCCCCCATCCTCTCCCTGCTGAAACTCCACGGCCACGACCACGTGTCTTACTCCCTGCCTTCTTCATCTTGGTAGACTGATAAAGATAGGCAGAAAAGTAAAAAAGGGGTGGCTTAGTGTTCTTATTCCTGAACACCTGCTAACAAGTATAAGAAACACTAATTTGGCTAAGAGTGTGTGTACTACACTTTAATATGATCTAATGTGGCCTAGACAACTGTAAAGTGGAGTGTTTGGTGAACTTAATTTCCTTTTTTTTTTGGGGGGGGGAGAAAAGGTTGTGACCAAAGTTTGAAAGCTATAGTATCACAAACTTTTTGGGAGCGATTACAATGCAGGAAGCTAACCTACAATGCAATTGATGAGGCTCCAAAAAATAGGGTGATACTAGTCTGGCTGGCCCTGAAGGGCACAACCCAGCAAAAAGGCTCCTCTATCTAATCCTATAAAGTGTTTGCAACCAACCAATGACAATGGATGCGGATGGAAGCACACTAATATAGGAGCAAAAATCTGGCTAAATTAGCTGCAAAAAAAGGACTATGTATGAGGCAGTGACGCACGCTGAGCGGACTACAGCTAGCAGTGGCTGTAGAACACACTGCAACGTGAGCTGCACTCACACACAGAGAGACCTATCAGACAGCCAAAAACAGTGCAGAGAAATGGGCTATAGCACTGAAAGGCTGCTGAAAGGCTCCGCTGTCCACTCCTTTAGTGTTTGCAACCAACGTATATGGATACGTATGGAAGCACACTATAGAGGAGGAAAAAAAAAGCAGCAATAAAAGAAAAATGTGTATGAGGCAGAGACACACGCTGGCCGGCCTACAAGCAGACGTGCCTGCAGGACACACTACACAGCGTGGGTTTGCACTCACGCAGCCCTTGCAGACAGCTATTAAAACAGCGCTGCTGGGCTACAAAAATGCTACAGTGGTGGATTATGTAGCCTGGGTAGAGCAATAGATATTTTGGATGATCGCTATTTCTAACTGTCCCTCACAGTCTTCAACAGCAGCCTGTCCCTAACTGAATTCACAGCAGAGTGACCAGAAATGGCGCTGCAGCGGTTTTTATAGTGCATCATGACATCATTTCAGCAGCCAATCACAGCCATGCCAGTAGTTAACATGCCTACATGCCTAACAGGATGTGCCCACACTTCTGAGGATCCCCATTGGCTGAATCAAATCGAGCAGGCTCCTAGCATTATGGGAACTTCCGATTCCGGTATTCGATATGAAAAAAGTATCGGAACTAAGTATCGGAATTCCGATACAGCTAATATCGGCCGATACCCGATATTTGCGGTATCGGAATGCTCAACACTACACATCAGTAAAAAAGCTTGCAAGCACTGCCCTCTTTACCTAGGCAACCGACCACTTGATAGACTGCAGTTGTGGCCTGTAACCTAGACAGTGAGCAGTAAACTATAAAATAAAAAATCCCTCCTTTCAACAAACACTTTATAATTTTAGCCACTTATAATAGTAAGAAACCCCCTTTAAAGGGGTATTCCTGTAAGTATTTATGACACAACCACAGGAAATGTCATATATGTCTGTAAAAAGGTAGAACATACCTTGGTGACTATCTGCTATGAGAAATGGGTGTAGTGTTTGTATTCTGTCTTCTCCAAGGTTCAACAATATGTGAAAATTACCTTACCCTAGTCCAAAAATGTATTATTGCTTCGATGTAAAATTAATTGGGCTAGTTTTTTTAATGAATGATTAGATGATAACCTATTTCTGCAAATTCGATTCAAGCGTAATTGCACTGCTCACCGGCACTGCATCACAGGGGCCTACCGGAGGATTTTCCTGTTCCCCTGTGGGCCAGTCCTAGCCTGTATCTGTCACCCGACCCCAGTTTTCTTCACAGATGAGAGTCTTAGAGAAGATAACACAGGTCAACGAAAAAAAATTTTTTTTCTGGTGTCCAAAATATTTTAATGAATTTGGGGTATTTTTGGGGTGCTGATTCTGAATATGTCATCAGTTTTGCCAGATTGGCTCAAGTTTTTGAGATTTTTGGTATCTTATTTATAGCACTTGTTGGTAAATGCGACGCATCATCTCATTAATTTCTTTGGATTAGTACTTGAACTGAGCAGTTCTCAATATAGTTTTGTGTTAATTAGTGTTCTAAAAGTTTGTTCATAGCTTGATTTTTGCACTAACTTTATGTTGTTGTCTGTTTTCCAGTGAAAAGCATGAACTCATCATGAAGAAGTTGTCTTAACGATCCAGACTCATTCTGTTACATTTGTGGTGAATATACACTGCCAAAACATAGAAGAAACATAACACACTTCGTAAAAAAAGTGTATTTTGCCTATTTTGGGGTTATGCTTGGGGACCAAGACAAGTTTTGGGCACCACACATAGTGTGCAAAGCATGTATCGAATTATTACGAAAATGGAGCAAAGGACAAAGAAAAAGCTTCAAATTTGGTGTTCCAATGGTGTGGAGAGAGCCAAAAAATCATCATGATGACTGTTATTTCTGTGCAGTGCAAGTGCAAGGATTCAATAAGCATAAGAAACGAAAATGGGAGTAACATGGAATCTGCAAGAAGGCCTGTCCCTCATTGTGAAGATGTGCCTGTACCTGTGTTTACCATAAATAACAGTCATCATGATGATTTTTTGGCTCTCTCCACACCATTGGAACACCAAATTTGAAGCTTTTTCTTTGTCCTTTGCTCCATTTTCGTAATAATTCGATACATGCTTTGCACACTATGTGTGGTGCCCAAAACTTGTCTTGGTCCCCAAGCATAACCCCAAAATAGGCAAAATACACTTTTTTTACGAAGTCTGTTATGTTTCTTCTATGTTTTGGCAGTGTGTATTCACCACAAATGTAACAGAATGAGTCTGGATCGTTAAGACAACTTCTTCTTGATGAGTTCATGCTTTTCACTGGAAAACAGACAACAACATAAAGTTAGTGCAAAAATCAAGCTATGAACAAACTTTTAGAACACTAATTAACACAAAACTATATTGAGAACTGCTCAGTTCAAGTACTAATCCAAAGAAATTAATGAGATGATGCGTCGCATTTACCAACAAGTGCTATAAATAAGATACCAAAAATCTCAAAAACTTGAGCCAATCTGGCAAAACTGATGACATATTCAGAATCAGCACCCCAAAAATACCCTAAATTCGATGAAATATCTTTGGCACCAAAAATGCTGTTGACCAGTGTAATTGCACACCAGGTATTTATGGCATATACACAAGAATGAAAAAGAAATACCACTAAGGCCGGTTTCACATTTGCGCGTTATAGCGCAGTGACGGCCTGCGCATGGCCGCCGCTAAGCCCCGCCCCCTGCCGGCTCCCTGCCTGCCCCTTCCGGTCATCGCCGCCTACTAGCGCACATGGACGCTTGCCGTGCGCTTGCAGGATTTTGCCGTGCGCTGCGCACTTTTGAAGGTGCGCCCGTGTGCGCCGAACGCAGCATGTTGCATTTCGGCACGCACGGCGCACCTTCAAAAGTGCGCAGCGCACGGCAAAATCCTGCTAGGGCACGGCCAGCGCATGATCTGCGCACCCTATGCTAAAGATAGGGTGCGCAGATCGCAAGCGTCCATGTGCGCTAGTAGGCGACGATAACCGGAAGGGGCGGGCAGGGAGCCGGCAGGGGGCCGGGCTTAGCAGCGGCCATGCGCAGGCCGTCGTTGCGCTATAAAGCGCAAATGTGAAACCGGCCTTAGAGGACATGTCACCACATCAAAATTTTGCTCTTATTTTATTTCCCCTGCTCCCCTGAGTATTTCTTGTTTTTCTTTTTTTAAAATCCACCACATGGTTGCAGAGATAGAGTTTTTTATTTAGTGTTAATGTTTATAGTCCTTAGAAAAGGGGTGTGACTTTCAGTGTTTTGAGGGTCTTTAGTAAAGACCATAACATTTGCACTAATTAAAAAGGACCGTATCTGTGGAACCGTATGGCCGATGTTATAAAACAAACAAGCAGAATACTCAGAGGAGCAGTGAGAATAAAATAAGAACAAAAACTGACCAATTTTGACCTGGTGGCAGAAACTCTTTACACTAACTATGAGTCTCAGAGCATCAACAAGCAATTTTTATTATTGTTGTACCAACGGATTCTTTTAAATGTGTGTTGACAAGCATATGGGCCAGTTCAAAAATAAAAGCAGAAGTATGAATACAGCTCTAGGCTATAATGAAAGATGTTACAAAGTAAATGCAGATTTATATAGAAAGGTGCACAAAGAAGCAATATATATCAAAAATTGATTTATTATTGCATCAATAAAACTATAGGATATAAGAGATTCTAAAGACTATCATTCGTATAAAGAAGCTAGTATTCATAAAACAGTAACAGAAATATTAACAGTTTATTATCTCCATATCGAATTTGTGGGTCATATTGTGAATGTAGACAAGTCTACACTTGCTTTTTTTTTTTTTTAGTATTGGGGATTTGTCAGTAGTATTAAGAATCACGCAGTCCAAAGGAATTAGGAAGGAATTCCTGCATTAGAGCTTTGTATTAAATAGCTCTACTCTAACACTTCTACCACACGGAGAGCTTTGATTTAGCCATTCCAGAAATTAACAAAGAAAGAACACACTGAATGCCACTTTTCATCACAGTAGGTTTCTGACAGATTTTCATTCATTTCTACTATATCATCGTTTACTTCCCGGACTGTGGTGAGTTCAAGTCCAGATGGTGAAGGATGTGACTTCTGGTTGGATTTATGGTCAGACTTCTTTTTGTTCCCAGATTTTTTCCCAGCAGTGCCAGCACCTAAATTTTCATTCTCTTCTGGATCTCTTGCCTTTACTTCTGACTCCTTTCCATGTTCCTTAACGCGACTCTTCCCTCTGGCTTTTTCAGTCACATCTCCACCTAGTTTTTGAAGTTGGGACTCTACAGCTTCCATTTTCTTACACAGACGTGACTTCAATGTCTTATCCTCACAGACATGTTTCGTTTTCTTCAATTTACCAAAGATTTGTTTCCAGTACTGTTTAGCCTTTGTGGCATAGAGAGGACATTTATGTGGCTCCCCTTCATAAGTACAATTGTAGCTGTCGGTACCTGGTACGTTACAGTTTACCGACAGGCTTACAGTGGCGTTTCCAACAATTTCCCAAGCGCAATCATGTTTGTGCTTGGTTAAAAATTGCCCTTCCCGCAGGACTGCTTGTGTCTCTCCCCTCTTGTTCGCTGTTTTGGCATTTCTGCCATATGCTAGTTGTAAAACACTTAGGCAGTGCACCAAAAAAATGAATGAAATAACACTGGAGAGCCTCATCTCATTAGGTCTGTGTTGCCGGATGGTTTGTAATTCAAGGGCATCCAAGCATTAATAATCTTTACAAGCTCTGGAGGAGAAGCTATTTGGCATTCCGAAATTCCTGAAAGGCAGGAGCAAGAAAAATAAAATGTGGGTGAGTCAAAACATAGGCGATTACAGGCCACTGGTTGAGAAACATGGGCTCACAAAACAAGAGATAATAACAGTATTCCAAAAGTTGTGGAGCCTATGTACAGTCTCAGCTATGACAGAATATCTGAAAGAGCTGAATAGAAGAGCTTTGTAGAAAACGGAAAAGTCTTTAAAAGATTTACAAGCACATGCAAATGACTAACGCAAGTACGACTAAACAGTATTCACTTGCAAATCACAACTTTATGGAACATGCAGAGCATATAAAGAAGCCAAATAGATCCTTTGGAGAATACTAAAAAGAACATTTATAAATAGAAAACAATCTAAAATGTGAACAAAAAATACAATAGATATGACTAGACGTGTGATGGAAGGGATACACTATATGTCTGCACTAATAATTAGATCTGTATTTAGCAATGAAAATCACTTATGAATATAGTATTAATAGTATTACAACAGTACATGTAGTATTATCTATGATCTGCACTAACATTAAAAAACCAATACAAATGACAATATGCAGCACAATGTTAGAGAATAGCAGAAATATAAGAAGCTTACCAGACAAGTTGGAAAGTACCAGTGGAGGACTCTATAGAAGGGGCAATAAGAGTGTTTTCAATGGGACAGGAGGGGCCACAGTCACTCTGCCCCTCCCAGTAATTCTCCATGCACCAACACACTTTTCCTAAGGAAGGCACAGGGAATATTAAGTATGACATTGTGCACCTTTTACCATATCAGCAATCAAATATGAAAAATAAATAATAAAGATTGGAGATGTTCTTGTACAATTGTATAACAAAACAATAAAGATGGAAAAAAGCAAAGCAAAAATTACAAAGTATGATAAATATATTGGTCAGCAGCACCACAGAAATATCACAGTTGAGCACAAAGTACCCCACCTATCCGTGCAGCACTAAATAGCACTCCTGCAGCACCATATACCACAATATAGCACTAAATACCTCCTTAACAGCAACAAACACCACAGTGCAGCACAATATACTTCCCCAGTAGCACAAAACAAATACCACATCATACAACCAATTACTGCCCCAGAAGTGCCAAGCCCTATAGTGTAGCACAAAACAGCTCCTTAAATGTTCCAAATACCACAATGCAGCACTCATGGACAGCACCAGATGCCACAGAAGCACAATGTAAAGAACAGTACAAAATACCTCCCCAGCAGTGCTATACAGAAACCACAGTATAGAACATCTTGCCATCCCAAAAGATACCACAGTGCAGCACAAAATGCATCCCCTGCAGCACCAAATACAACACTGCAACACAACATATCACAGTGCAGCAGTCCACCGCAGAAGCACCAAATACCACCATGCAGCACAACATACCTCCCAACCAATTCCAAACAAATATCAAAGTATAGCTCCACTGGCAGCCATATAGTCACCCTGCCTACACCTCACTCATTGCTAACTGCATTTTGTCCTGTCAGTATTATTTAAAGAGTATCTTTCACTGGATTTTTGAAATATAACCTGAGTACTTCCTCTAATTGCTGCTATGACACTGATTCTGGAACAGTTTTTCTTTTTCCTCTGTGCCCTTCCGCTCCAAAGTTAAACCCCATGGAAATAAAGGTTAAAAATTTTCCATTCATGCAACTGGGCATGAACCACAGAACCTCTCTGTGGGCGTTTACTTATTCAATGGTGCAACTGGCCAATCAAAACATGGTCACACCCACTGCACAGTTCTGTGGTACACGCCCAGTTGGTTGAATGGAAAATTTCCACAGGGGGGGGTATAACTTTGGAACAGAGGCGTACAGAGCAAAAAGAACAACTGTTTAAGAATCAGTAGATTGGCACTAATTGGAGGAGGTGCAAAATAAAGAATAGAGTGAAAGGTCGTCTTTAAAGTCTCAAAGTATTTGAAGTGGTCTTCATTAAAGGGGTTGTCTATTGTCATTGTGTTTTACTGTGTATGAAATGTGATTTCATTGCACTTGCTAATATATTTATCAAACATGCCACAATGACCTGATTTCAGCACAACTTTTGCCATGATGGCAGCTCCACTTCCACATTAATCTTGATACAGGAGACTGCATTCTACCACTCTCTGTATAAAGGAGGCTGGCTGACTGAGTAGTTCATCAATATCTTGTCAGTTGTGGGCCTACTACCTGGCCACCCCACCATTCAGCTGTTTGCAGATCCCATGGCTGCAGGAAGTACAGCTGTACACCATGGGGTAATGCAGATCATCTCCCATTAATATTAATACCAAGGATAAGTCCTCAATATCAGATCAGCGTGTGTTTGATACCCACCTTTCCGATACTGATAACTAGAGTTGAGCGACTTTTGGTTTTTTAGGGTCGCGTTTCGTTTCGTGAAACCCGACTTTTCCAAAAGTCGGGTCGAGCAAGATCGTCCGATTATAGGGAAAAGTCGGGGTCGTCCCGAAACACGAAACCCAATGTAAGTCAATGGGGAATAAAAGTCGGCAGTGAGAGGAGGACAGGAAACACACCTACAGTGCCCATTTGAATGCCAAAAGCATCAATTCTTCTTTCTTAAGCTTGTCAACCTTAATTAACTTCATAATACAAGTTACGCACTGAAAAATGGGGGTTATTTGGCTACAAACTGTGGGGGGGGGAGGGCTGGCTCCAGGTTTTCATGTGCCCTGGGCGAAAGAGCGCCCCTTTAACACATACCACAACTCATCATGCTCCGATACGGCAGAGAAATAGCGGTATAGTCCAATGAAAAATACCTCACTTTTTACATCTCATGACGAGGCCCATCTATTTCTCCATACAGAATCATTGGTCCCATATAATGTTTGAAACAGTATATGATGAGCTCCACATAATGCTACAGTATATGTTGGTCCCCATTTATGAAGCTCCACTGTCTTATGGGCCCAAATAATGCTCCAAACATAATGGGCCCCATTTCTAATGCTCTAGTGTATAATGGGCCCTGTAAATGCTGCTCCAGTGTCTGATGTCCACCTTTGGAATGTTCCAGTGAATGGTGGGCCCCATCTATCATTCTCCAGAGTATAGTGCTCCCCAAAAATTGCTGTCCCAACATTGAGAACAATCAAATAAGTCTCCTCGCTAGGGAATCCCTGTACTTGTCTGGACAGGTGCTGTAGCTTGCTTAACAGCTCGCCAGCCGTTCTCACGCCCAGTATGGATTACACGTGATTGCACAAAGGTGAGAAAGGGTACCGTATCCCCAGATAACATGTATGGATAGCGTACAGATTCAAAATATATGTCTCAGGAGGCAGGCTCAGACGGTGTTAGGCCCAGTATGGATTGCATGTGATTGCACAAAGGTTAGAAAGGGTACCGTATCCCCGGATAACATGTATGGATAGCGTACACATTCAAAATATATGTCTATACAGCATGAGGCAGGCTCAGACGGTGTTAGGCCCAGTATGGATTGCACGTGATTGCACAAAGGTTAGAAAGGGTACCGTATCCCTGGATAACATGTATGGATAGCGTACACATTCAAAATATATGTCTATACAGCATGAGGCAGGCTCAGACGGTGTTAGGCCCAGTATGGATTGCACGTGATTGCACAAAGGTTAGAAAGGGTACCGTATCCCCAGATAACATGTATGGATAGCGTACACATTCAAAATATATGTCTCAGGAGGCAGGCTCAGACGGTGTTAGGCCCAGTATGGATTGCACGTGATTGCACAAAGGTTAGAAAGGGTACCGTATCCCCGGATAACATGTATGGATAGCGTACACATTCAAAATATATGTCTATACAGCATGAGGCAGGCTCAGACGGTGTTAGGCCCAGTATGGATTGCACGTGATTGCACAAAGGTTAGAAAGGGTACCGTATCCCCGGATAACATGTATGGATAGCGTACACATTCAAAATATATGTCTATACAGCATGAGGCAGGCTCAGACGGTGTTAGGCCCAGTATGGATTGCACGTGATTGCACAAAGGTTAGAAAGGGTACCGTATCACCGGATAACATGTATGGATAGCGTACACATTCAAAATATATGTCTATATAGCATGAGGCAGGCTCAGACGGTGTTAGGCCCAGTATGGATTGCACGTGATTGCACAAAGGTTAGAAAGGGTACCGTATCCCCAGATAACATGTATGGATAGCGTACACATTCAAAATATATGTCTCAGGAGGCAGGCTCAGACGGTGTTAGGCCCAGTATGGATTGCACGTGATTGCACAAAGGTTAGAAAGGGTACCGTATCCCCGGATAACATGTATGGATAGCGTACACATTCAAAATATATGTCTGTACAGCATGAGGCAGGCTCAGATGGTGTTAGGCCCAGTATGGATTGCACGTGATTGCACAAAGGTTAGAAAGGGTACCGTATCCCCGGATAACATGTATGGATAGCGTACACATTCAAAATATATGTCTATACAGCATGAGGCAGGCTCAGACGGTGTTAGGCCCAGTATGGATTGCACGTGATTGCACAAAGGTTAGAAAGGGTACCGTATCCCTGGATAACATGTATGGATAGCGTACACATTCAAAATATATGTCTCAGGAGGCAGGCTCAGACGGTGTTAGGCCCAGTATGGATTGCACGTGATTGCACAAAGGTTAGAAAGGGTACCGTATCACCGGATAACATGTATGGATAGCGTACACATTCAAAATATATGTCTATACAGCATGAGGCAGGCTCAGACGGTGTTAGGCCCAGTATGGATTGCACGTGATTGCACAAAGGTTAGAAAGGGTACCGTATCACCGGATAACATGTATGGATAGCGTACACATTCAAAATATATGTCTATACAGCATGAGGCAGGCTCAGACGGTGTTAGGCCCAGTATGGATTGCACGTGATTGCACAAAGGTTAGAAAGGGTACCGTATCACCGGATAACATGTATGGATAGCGTACACATTCAAAATATATGTCTATACAGCATGAGGCAGGCTCAGACGGTGTTAGGCCCAGTATGGATTGCACGTGATTGCACAAAGGTTAGAAAGGGTACCGTATCACCGGATAACATGTATGGATAGCGTACACATTCAAAATATATGTCTATACAGCATGAGGCAGGCTCAGACGGTGTTAGGCCCAGTATGGATTGCATGTGATTGCACAAAGGTTAGAAAGGGTACCGTATCCCTGGATAACATGTATGGATAGCGTACACATTCAAAATATATGTCTATACAGCATGAGGCAGGCTCAGACGGTGTTAGGCCCAGTATGGATTGCACGTGATTGCACAAAGGTTAGAAAGGGTACCGTATCACCGGATAACATGTATGGATAGCATACACATTCAAAATATATGTCTATACAGCATGAGGCATGCTCAGACGGTGTTAGGCCCAGTATGGATTGCACGTGATTGCACAAAGGTTAGAAAGGGTACCGTATCACCGGATAACATGTATGGATAGCGTACACATTCAAAATATATGTCTATACAGCATGAGGCAGGCTCAGACGGTGTTAGGCCCAGTATGGATTGCACGTGATTGCACAAAGGTTAGAAAGGGTACCGTATCCCTGGATAACATGTATGGATAGCGTACACATTCAAAATATATGTCTATACATCAGGAGGCAGGCTCAGACGGTGTCAGGCACAGTATGGATTTGACGGCCCAGATTACACAGCGGAGGAGCAGGGAGAGGTAAAGATTGCAAATGCTGAGGCCCTGCCCAAGCAAGGGGGGCCCACTCGTGGGCGTCGGTACTGGCACTGGGCCCCTCATAGTACAGCGGTGTGTCTGACGGTGGGTGTGCACCACCACCGTCAGAGACACTTGATTGCACTATGAGGGACCCTGTGCCAGTGCCCGCGCCCAAGAGTCGGCCTACCCACCTGTCCAGGGCAACGGCACTCACACGGTGTCGTGCGCTAGGTGGTGACCCCGGCCATGGGGGGGAGGCAGCACAGTTAGGGAGTTTTAGAAAGTGGCATATGTTGATGTTGGACATTCAGCTGATGCAAAAGGCGAAATAGGTGAAGTACCAGGAAGAGGTGGACCAAAGCAAGCCATTTTTCTGTCACCCTATGTGTCATCAGGGGAAGGTGGCACAAAATCCTTGGAAACCCATGCGTGGTTCATTTTAATGAAGGTTAGATCATCCACATTTTGGGTTGACAGACAGGTCCTTTTTTCTGTCAGGATTGATCCAACTGCACTGAAGACTCTTTCCGATAGCACACTTGCAGCTGGGCAAGCGAGCTCCTGTAAGGCATATTGGGCCAATTCAGGCCAGGTGTCCAGTTTAGCGGCCCAATAGTCAAAGGGGAATGACCTGTGTGGGAGAACATCGATATGGGAGGAAAAGTAATTTGTAACCGTAGTTGACAACTGCTGTCTCCTGTCACTTTCCATCGATGCAGTATTACCAGTTGTGTGAGCGGTATTTGAAAAATCAGTCCACAACATTGTCATGAAACCCCTGTCTCCAACGCCACTTCTGCTGTGTGCACCACGAACACCTCTGCCAAGCTGCCCCCGGCCCGTACGGCTCGTGTGAGAACCATCACCGCTGCTGTGTGCTGGGAATGCCTCAAGCAACCGATTTACCAGAGTTGCTTGTTTATTAGCCAATATTAAGTCAAGGTTCTCCTGTGGCATGATGTTTTGTAATTTGCCTTTATAGCGTGGATCCAGGATGCTGGCCAACCAGTAGTCGTCATCGTTCATCATTTTGGCAATGCGGGGGTCCCTTTTTAGGATCCGCAAAGCATAATCTGACATGTGGGCCAATGTTCCCGGTGTCAATGATGCACTGCGAGTGCTGGGTGGAGGAGCACTTTCTGGCAAATCCACATCCCTCCAGTCACGCACAAACCCTGTACCAGACCTTGCCACGCCAACATTTTCACTTGCCCCACGAGATGCATCCTCCTCCCCTAAGTAATCATCCCCATCATCATCCTCCTCCTCCTCTTCTTCCTCCACGTCGTCCAGGAGAGGTCCCTGAGCAGACAATGGCTGAATGTCATCAAGGATTCCCTCCTCCTCTTCCTCCTCATCAACATTGGCTGCAGACGCCTGCTCCCTAAGGTGCGTCAAAGTTTGCATGAGCAGACGCATAAGTGGGATGCTCATGCTTAGGATGGCGTCGTCTGCGCTTACCAGCCGTGTGCATTCCTCAAAACACTGAAGGACTTTACAAAGGTCTTTCAGCTTCGACCACTGCACACCTGTCAACTCCATGTCTGCTCTCAAAGTGCCTGGCCGTGTATCCTCCCACAAATGCATTATGGCCTGCCTCTGCTCGCACAGCCGCTCCACCATGTGCAGGGTGGAGTTCCACCTTGTTGCAATGTCGATAATGAGGCGGTGGTTGGGAAGGTGGAGCAATCGCTGCAGCTTCTGCATACGAACGGAGTGTACAGGCGACCGGCGGATGTGCGCGCACAGTCTTCGCACCTTATGGAGCAGGGCTGTTAACTCCGGATAATTTTTGAGGAAGCACTGCACCACCAGGTTCAAGGTGTGAGCCAAGCAATGTATGTGGCTGAGTTTTGAAAGGGCTATGGCTGCCACAAAATTACGGCCGTTATCACTAACTACCTTGCCTGCCTCAAGATGTACACTGCCCAGCCATGACTCAGTTTGTCGCTTCAAGTACTCGGCCAGCACCTCGGCGGTGTGTCTGTCGCCCAAACACATCATCTGCAACACAGCCTGCTGACGCTTTCCACTAGCTGCTCGATAGGGGGACACATCATGTGCAACAGTGGCAGCTGCAGATGGAGTGCTCGTACGACTGCGCTCTGTGGACGAGCTTTCGCTTCTGGAGGAGGAGGAGGAGGGTCGAACGCCTACAGCCAACTGTTTCCTATACCGTGGGCTAGGCAGCACTGTCCCACCACCGCTGTCCCCTGTGGACCCTGCATCCACCACATTAACCCAGTGCGCAGTGATGGACACGTAACGGCCCTGGCCATGCCGACTGGACCATGCATCAGTTGTGAGGTGCACCTTTCCGCTCACTGACTGCTTGAGTGCATGGACAATGCGGTCTTTCACATGATGGTGGAGGGCTGGGATGGCTTTGCGAGAGAAGAAGTGGCGACTGGGTAGGTCATAGCGTGGTACTGCATAGGCCATGAGTTCGCGGAAAGCTGTGCTTTCCACCAACCGAAAGGGCATCATCTCAAACGAGATTAGTTTGGCAATGTGGGCGTTCAAACCCAGTGTACGCGGATGAGAGACTGAGTACTTTCTTGACCTACTCATAGTGTCTGGGAGGGTGAGCTGGACTTGAGAGCTGCATATGGTGGAAGTAGCGGTGGACAGGGCGGACTGAGAGAGGGTTGATGATGGTGATGGAGTTGGTGTTCTTTCTGATGGCCTAGAATCAGTCTTTCGTTGATATAACAGTGGGATTCCCTGACTGCTGTGGTCTTGCAACGACACCTCAACATTTGCTGCTGTGCTAACCGGTGGGCTTACAGTGGGGGAAACAATGTAGCGTTGCTGACTACCTTCGTTGTGATCAGTTGCACATGTGGCACTTGAGGTTTGGTGTTGTGTCCACGCTTGCAAGTGCATGCTGGTTAAATGTCTAAGCATGCAACTGGTATTCAAATTTTTCAGATTTTTCCCTCGGCTAAAGGTCTTTGCGCACTTCTTACAGATAACCTTGGCCTGATCATGAGGATTTTGTTCAAAAAAGTGCCACACTGCACTCTTCCTACTTTGGCAGACATTTTGCGGCCTAGCACGCTGTGATCTTTTGACCCTCTGGACAAGCTGTCCAGCAACTCTTTTGATGTTTGGAACCTGTCTTTGGAGTGCTCCGGGCCTGCCAGATAACAGCTGTTGCGATGTCGATGTCTGCTGTGGATGCTCCTCATCTGAGCTATTGGAAGCAGCACCCTCTTCCCCCAATGGATGCCAATCTGGGTCAACAACTGGGTCATCCATCACCTCCTCTTCTATGTCATGTGCACCTTCCTCTGTGTCACCATGTATGGTGGTATAGTGTGCGGGAAGGGGCACCTGAGTCTCATCAGGGTCAGAATCTGGCTCTGTACACTGCGAGGACAATGTAGTGCTCTGAGTGAATGTACCAGCAGAATCATCCATCAGCGGCTGTGCATCAGTGCACTCCATGTCAGATTCATCTTGGCCTGGGTAATTCACCATTTGACTTGATAATCCAGGCATGGTATGTGAAAACAGCTCCATGGAGTAATCAGTAGTATGGCCTGCGTCATCCTTCAATCTTGGTTGGGGTGAAGGACACAAGGAAAGGTGTGGTTCATGAACATGAGCCTCCAATGACGACTCAGTGCTTTTACTTTTTACAACTGAAGAAGAGGAGGCGATAGAGCTGGAGGCTGAGTCAGCAATGTAAGACAAAACTTTTTCCTGATGCTCTGGCTTTAAAAGCGGTTTGCCAACTCCTAGAAAACTAAGCGTTCGAGGCCTTATGTAGCCAGACGATGACTCAGGGTCAGCACCTCCTGCATTCGGTCCTATTTTGCTCTTGCCACTACCATCAGATCCACCACCAACACCATCATTACCAGCTGCCAACCCCCGCCCAATTCCACGGCCTCTTCCACCAGCCTTCCTCATTTTTTGTAGAAATGTAGACAAAATCCAACAAACTATATAGTAATGTAAAACAAGGTACAAGGTGTCTATAGGACAGGGGAGATTTTGAATATCTGCACACACTTTTGGACACTGGACACTTTTGGATTGTGTGAGGCCCACTGATATCTGAGCGCTATGTGACAGGCTCGATGGCACTGCTGTGACAAAAGTGACTAGAGGATAAGGGAGATTTTGAATATCTGCACACACTTTTGGACAGTGGACACTTTTGGATTGTGTGAGGCCCACTGTTATCTCAGCGCTATGTGACAGGCTCGATGGCACTGCTGTGAACTAAGTGACTAGAGGATAAGGGAGATTTTGAATATCTGCACACACTTTTGGACACTGGACACTTTTGGATTGTGTGAGGCCCACTGATATCTCAGCGCTATGTGACAGGCTCGATGGCACTGCTGTGACAAAAGTGACTAGAGGATAAGGGAGATTTTGAATATCTGCACACACTTTTGGACACTGGACACTTTTGGATTGTGTGAGGCCCACTGATATCTCAGCGCTATGTGACAGGCTCGATGGCACTGCTGTGACAAAAGTGACTAGAGGATAAGGGAGATTTTGAATATCTGCACACACTTTTGGACACTGGACACTTTTGGATTGTGTGAGGCCCACTGATATCTCAGCGCTATGTGACAGGCTCGATGGCACTGTTGTGACAAAAGTGACTAGAGGATAAGGGAGATTTTGAATATCTGTACACACTTTTGGACACTGGACACTTTTGGATTGTGTGAGGCCCACTGATATCTCAGCGCTATGTGACAGGCTCGATGGCACTGCTGTGACAAAAGTGACTAGAGGATAAGGGAGATTTTGAATATGTGCACATACTTTTGGACACTGGACACTTTTGGATTGTGTGAGGCCCACTGATATCTCAGCGCTATGTGACAGGCTCGATGGCACTGCTGTGACAAAAGTGACTAGAGGATAAGGGAGATTTTGAATATGTGCACATACTTTTGGACACTGGACACTTTTGGATTGTGTGAGGCCCACTGATATCTCAGCGCTATGTGACAGGCTCGATGGCACTGCTGTGACAAAAGTGACTAGAGGATAAGGGAGATTTTGAATATCTGCACACACTTTTGGACAGTGGACACTTTTGGATTGTGTGAGGCCCACTGTTATCTCAGCGCTATGTGACAGGCTCGATGGCACTGCTGTGAACTAAGTGACTAGAGGATAAGGGAGATTTTGAATATCTGCACACACTTTTGGACACTGGACACTTTTGGATTGTGTGAGGCCCACTGATATCTCAGCGCTATGTGACAGGCTCGATGGCACTGCTGTGACAAAAGTGACTAGAGGATAAGGGAGATTTTGAATATCTGCACACACTTTTGGACACTGGACACTTTTGGATTGTGTGAGGCCCACTGATATCTCAGCGCTATGTGACAGGCTCGATGGCACTGCTGTGACAAAAGTGACTAGAGGATAAGGGAGATTTTGAATATCTGCACACACTTTTGGACACTGGACACTTTTGGATTGTGTGAGGCCCACTGATATCTCAGCGCTATGTGACAGGCTCGATGGCACTGCTGTGACAAAAGTGACTAGAGGATAAGGGAGATTTTGAATATCTGTACACACTTTTGGACACTGGACACTTTTGGATTGTGTGAGGCCCACTGATATCTCAGCGCTATGTGACAGGCTCGATGGCACTGCTGTGACAAAAGTGACTAGAGGATAAGGGAGATTTTGAATATGTGCACATACTTTTGGACACTGGACACTTTTGGATTGTGTGAGGCCCACTGATATCTCAGCGCTATGTGACAGGCTCGATGGCACTGCTGTGACAAAAGTGACTAGAGGATAAGGGAGATTTTGAATATCTGCACACACTTTTGGACACTGGACACTTTTGGATTGTGTGAGGCCCACTGATATCTGAGCGCTATGTGACAGGCTCGATGGCACTGCTGTGACAAAAGTGACTAGAGGATAAGGGAGATTTTGAATATGTGCACACACTTTTGGACACTGGACACTTTTGGATTGTGTGAGGCCCACTGATATCTCAGCGCTATGTGACAGGATCGATGGCACTGCTGTGACAAAAGTGACTAGAGGATAAGGGAGATTTTGAATATCTGCACACACTTTTGGACACTGGACACTTTTGGATTGTGTGAGGCCCACTGATATCTCAGCGCTATTGTCACGTCCACCATGTCTGTTTGTCTCAAGAACTCCTGGAGCGATGTGCATGCGCATGTTTTGTCTGCTGTCCTGCATGTTCGCTAGAGCTGTGTGCAGACTCGCCTCATGTCTGAGCTGCAGGATCCCTGCGTTTCTGCTCTGCCTTCTGTGATCTTCTCGTCATGTCTGGAGTCCTTGATCATGTGATGTTTCTTAAGATCCTGCACTGTCTGGTTCTGCAATCATCTCGTCATGTCTAGAATCCCGGATCATGTGTTCTTCCTAGGATCCTGCACTGGTTGGTTCGGTGATCATCTCGTCATGTCTGAAACCCTGATCATGTGACGTTTCCTAAGATCCTGCACTGTCTGGTTCTGCTATCATCTCGTCATGTCTAGAATCCCGGAAGTGCTCCCCTGGTCCTGACCTGGAGGAGGAGGTGCTATGCCCTATATCAGGCCGCCTCTTCCTATGCTCAGGGCCTGATTATTGTGTTGCTTCCCTGCAAGGCTCTGGGTCTGTGGGGTTGCTCCCTCTATTCTGTGCCCTTGCACTTTGCTCTGTAGTGCGTCTCTGCACACGCTCCGTGCTCGTATTCCGCCTCTTGTCTTGTGCCATGTCTTGTGTTGTCTCTCGTGCCATGTTTGTCTTTGCCTTGCTTTGCCTTGTAGTCCTTCTGCTGTTCTTTGTCTTAGTCTGTTTTGCTATGTCTTGCCTTAGCTATGCTTTGACTTGTAGTCCTTCCTTTGTTCTCTGCCTCGCCTGTTTTGCCATGCCTTGCTTTTGCTATGCTTTGACTTGTAGTCCTCCCTGTGTTCTCTGCCTTGCTATTCCTTGCTTTGTGTTCCTCCCTATGGTCTCAGTCTTTGCTTGCTCTGCCTCGCTCTCTCCTATGGTGCTCTGTAGTGCTCCCTGGCACACGCACCATTTCTCCTCTCCTTAGTGCTCGTTTCTTTGTCTAGTCCCAAGGTCTTCCCTTGGCCCGGCTCTGGGCTTCTGCCTACGCTCCGCTGCTAGACTCTGTCCTCGCTCTGACCTGGCTCTGTTTCTGCTTGTGTTCCTTGCCTTGTTCCCTGCCTTGTCCTTGCATTGAACCCCGGCGTGGGTTCCCCTTGGCCGTCTCCTGTGCCGTGGTAAGTGCCACGTGTTTGTGTACAGCCGTGTGTACTGGCCAGTGTGGCGTGCCCCCTGCGTGGCTCCTAGCACGCAGCCCTTCCTTGTGCCCTGGCGTGGCTCCTAGCACGCACCCTGCCTTGAACCCTGGCGTGGCTCCTAGCACGCACCCTGCCCTGAACCTGGCGTGGCTCCTAGCACGAAGGTTCCTTTGCCCCCTCCTGTGCCTTAGTCGTGCCTCGTGCTGGCGTTACAGCCGTGTGCATTGGCCAGTGAGGTGTGCGTCCCTGCGTGGCTCCTAGCGCGCAGCCCTGCTCTGAACCCTGGCGTGTCTCTACACGCACTCTGTCTTGTACCTTGGCGTGTCTCTACACGCACTCTGTCTTGTGCCTTGGCGTGTCTCTACACGCACTCTGTCTTATCCTATGCTTTGGCGTGGCTCTACACACGCACCCTGTCTCGTTTGTGAACCCTGGCGTGTCCCCTACACACGCACCTCGCTTTGAACCCTGGCATGTCCCCTACACACGCACCTAGCCTTGGACCCTGGCGTGTCCCCTACACACGCACCTAGCCTTGGACCCTGGCGTGTCCCCTACACACGCACCTAGCCTTGGACCCTGGCGTGTCCCCTACACACGCACCTAGCCTTGGACCCTGGCGTGTCCCCTACACACGCACCTAGCCTTGGACCCTGGCGTGTCCCCTACACACGCACCTAGCCTCGGACCTTGGCGTGTTCCCTAAACACGCACCCTGCTTGGATATCTGTCGTGCCTCCTTGCCTGAACCCTGGTTTGCCTGCCGGATGCCCGGAACCTGCCGACCGTTGCCAGAGGTCCGGAACCAGATGACTACGGCCTGATGTCCGGAGCTGACGTCCGCAGCCTGATCCCTGGACCCTGTCGGTTTGCCAGCAGTCCGGAGTCCGATGCCATTACCTGTGCCTAGGCGTGCCATCTGGCACGTACCATGTTATGGACCTTGGCGTGCCCACGCGCGCACCTTGCACGTTTTGCTTGTTTTCTCTGTATGTGATCTTGTGTTATTCTAATGAAGATACCTTGCACCTACGTCTAGTCTCGTCTTGCTTCCTGCTCGTCCTTGTCGTCAGACACTCGTCTAGTGTCCCCTGAGCCGGCCGTCTGGTCCCAGCAGTCGTGGTGGCTCACCCCCTTGGTCTTGCCCCTGACACTCCCTGTATAGGGGGTGGATTCTCACAAGGTCAGCTCGCCCTCGGTGGGTGGGTGCCACGACCCAGAGGGTCCACTCAAAAAATGGGCTCAGCAGGAGCTGAGTCCGTCACAGCTATGTGACAGGCTCGATGGCACTGCTGTGACAAAAGTGACTAGAGGATAAGGGAGATTTTGAATATCTGCACACACTTTTGGACAGTGGACACTTTTGGATTGTGTGAGGCCCACTGTTATCTCAGCGCTATGTGACAGGCTCGATGGCACTGCTGTGACCTAAGTGACTAGAGGATAAGGGAGATTTTGAATATCTGCACACACTTTTGGACACTGGACACTTTTGGATTGTGTGAGGCCCACTGATATCTCAGCGCTATGTGACAGGCTCGATGGCACAGCTGTGACCAAAGTGACTAGAGGATAAGGGAGATTGGATTGCTTTTAAAAAAGCAGTTTGCGGAGCAGTGGGTAAACAGCAATGCCAGCCTGTCAGGAAGCCTTAAAAGGCAGCCCAACAACCAACACCACTGATACACCACTATATAGCCTCCCCTTGCACTGCACACACAGTGACTGGTGTGTTGTGCAGGCCAAATCGCTAGCAGCAGAAGCAGTTTTTTTGTCTTCTTCCCTGCCTAACGCTCTCCCTACAGAATCAGCAGCAACCTCTCCCTATGCTAAGATCGGCAGAAGTAAGATGGCGGTCGGCGTGCACGCCCTTTTATACCCCCTGTGACGCCCACCAAAGCAAGCCAATCACTTGCATGCCCTTCTGAAAGATGGTGGTGACCCGTGCCTATGTCATCACGTTGCCCACAGTGTCCGTGGATCCTGATTGGCTGAAAAAGAGCGCAAAACAAACTTTTGAAACGCGACTTTGGCGAGTAAGTCGCCGACCTCGTGGCCGACCTCATCCTAGGGTCGGGTTTCGTTTCATGAAACCCGACTTTGCCAAAAGTCGGCGACTTTTGAATTTTTTCGACCCGTTTCGCTCAACTCTACTGATAACACAATGGGATATTGGACAACCCCTCTAACAAAATCATCACTAACAGGATGAACAGACACAGGCTCAATCAGGACATGAATTACTTCTATTCACCTAGGCACAGTACACAGGCAGCTGAAAAGGCAATAAATTCAATATCGTGTGCTGGTAAGGAGCAAACCTCTAATGTTCCTAGAAGATTGTGCCAGTCACTAAAGCCTACATAAAATCCTGCTTACCTTTCTGCATTTGGTTGGAAAAGCGGCTTCAATGTCCTGCCTCTCGGATACAGCCACCCTTCGGTTCTGTGTCTCACTAAACAGCTAGTGAGGCATGGATGAAACTATTAGATTTCTGCATTCACTTTTTTTTAGACTTATATTTTTTATCACAAAACTGAATTTTTTTTTTTAAAGTCTTATCGATAAAGCAATACAAGACGACAGTGGCGTATCTTGATGCTCAAATGCTCGTATGAAAAATCTCTCACAGGGAAACTAACTACCATAGTCCTTAATAGAACTGATCTTCTCATATGGGCTAAGACAACCTTTCAAGCCTCCTGGGCTCCAGGATCCGGGAGAGGCTGTGACCATTGCACCTACTATAGTTACTCGTCTGCATGTCAACTGTGCTACATCTGAAGATCAGTGAAATCAATCGACCGTCTACTAGTTCTTTGCTACCCTCTTGTGTTTCATGTTGCAAATTACATCTGTAGGAACTTGTGTGTAAATTGATCATTGGAAGAGATGAGCAAAAAAATTTGAGTGGAATTTACAGTGGGGAAAAAAAGTATTTAGTCAGTCAGCAATAGTGCAAGTTCCACCACTTAAAAAGATGAGAGGCGTCTGTAATTTACATCATAGGTAGACCTCAACTATGGGAGACAAACTGAGAAAAAAAAATCCAGAAAATCACATTGTCTGTTTTTTTTTCATTTTATTTGCATATTATGGTGGAAAATAAGTATTTGGTCAGAAACAAAATTTCATCTCAATACTTTGTGATATATCCTTTGTTGGCAATGACAGAGGTCAAACGTTTTCTGTAAGTCTTCACAAGGTTGCCACACACTGTTGTTGGTATGTTGGCCCATTCCTCCATGCAGATCTCCTCTAGAGCAGTGATGTTTTTGGCTTTTCGCTTGGCAACACGGACTTTCAACTCCCTCTAAAGGTTTTCTATAGGGTTGAGATCTGGAGACTGGCTAGGCCACTCCAGGACCTTGAAATGCTTCTTACAAAGCCACTCCTTCGTTGCCCTGGCAGTGTGCTTTGGATCATTGACATGTTGAAAGACCCAGCCATGTTTCATCTTCAATGCCCTTGCTGATGGAAGGAGGTTTGCACTCAAAATCTCACGATACATGGCCCCATTCATTCTTTCATGTACCCGGATCAGTCGTCCTGGCCCCTTTGCAGAGAAACAGCCCCAAAGCATGATGTTTCCACCACCATGCTTTACAGTAGGTATGGTGTTTGATGGATGCAACTCAGTATTCTTTTTCCTCCAAACACGACAAGTTGTGTTTCTACCAAACAGTTCCAGTTTGGTTTCATCAGACCATAAGACATTCTCCCAAAACTCCTCTGGATCATCCAAATGCTCTCTAGCAAACTTCAGACGGGCCCGGACATGTACAGGCTTAAGCAGTGGGACACGTCTGGCACTGCAGGATCTGAGTCCATGGTGGCGTAGTGTGTTACTTATGGTAAGCCTTGTTACATTGGTCCCAGCTCTCTGCAGTTCATTCACTAGGTCCCCCCGCGTGGTTCTGGGATTTTTGCTCACCGTTCTTGTGATCATTCTGACCCCACGGGGTGGGATTTTGCGTGGAGCACCAGATCGAGGGAGATTATCAGTGGTCTTGTATGTCTTCCATTTTCTAATTATTGCTCACACAGTTGATTTCTTCACTCCAAGCTGGTTAGCTATTGCAGATTCAGTCTTCCCAGCCTGGTGCAGGGCTACAATTTTGTTTCTGGTGGCCTTTGACAGCTCTTTGGTCTTCACCATAGTGGAGTTTGGAGTCAGACTGTTTGTGGGTGTGCACAGGTGTCTTTTTATACTGATAACAAGTTTAAACAGGTGCCATTACTACAGGTAATGAGTGGAGGAAAGAGGAGACTCTTAAAGAAGAAGTTACAGGTCTGTGAGAGCCAGAAATCTTCATTGCTTGTTTCTGACCAAATACTTATTTTCCACCATAATATGCAAATAAAATGAAAAAAAAACAGACAATGTGATTTTCTGGATTTTTTTTTCTCAGTTTGTCTCCCATAGTTGAGGTCTACCTATGATGTAAATTACAGAAGCCTCTCATCTTTTTAAGTGGTGGAACTTGCACTATTGCTGACTGACTAAATACTTTTTTTCCCCACTGTAATTTGACTTGAATTAAACAAAAACATGCATTTGCGAAAATGCTGATATTTTGTAATTATGTTCTGAGCGGGTTCAGCAAGATGATGGCCGCTGGATGTCATTTTTCTGCACTAAAATGGGCCTTCAAAAAATAAAAAAATCTTTATACTTACTTTGCTGCTCACATTTCCGGCCCCTCCACTACTTAACACCACCGGTCATCCAGTCCTTCCTGCATCTTCTGATCCTCGCACACAGGGATCTTTGGACATCTTAACATGTGTCGGCATTTGCAGCTTTCATGAGCCCAGGAAGGATCTGTGCAAGCGCACAAGAAGGTCCCTGCGTACGTCATAACGCCGTGACCTTCCACATACTTACGCAGAACCCTCTGGGACATATAAAAACTGGAAGTCTAGCACAGCGTGAGAGACCCAGAAAACCTAGCACGAGTGGCAGGGTATCAGACGATGAGGACCAGGCAGGTGGCCTTCACTAACAAAAAGGCCAGAGAGCTGAGTAGTATGGTGAGTGTAAGGATTTATTTAATTTAATTTTTTTACATAATACGTTTATTATTCTCTGGGGTCCCTCATAATAAGAAATATAAAATTCGCACAGAATAACCTCTGTGAAAGCAAAATTCAGGTTGGATGGTGGATGTTGGTGGACAGCCATTTTCAGGCCTCTCCAGAGATGCTCAATTGGGTTTACGTCAGGGCTCTGACTGAGCCAGTCAAGAATGGTCACAGAGTTGTTCCGAAGCCACTCCTTTGTTATTTTAGCTGTGTACCTAGGGTCATTGTCGTGTTGGAAGGTGAAACTTCAGCCAAGTTTGAGATCCAGAGCACTCTGGAAGAGGTTTTCATCCAGGATATCTCTGTACTTGGCCGCATTCATCTTTCCTTCAGTTACAACCAGTCATCCTTTCCCTGCAGCTGAAAACAACCCCATAGCATGATGCTGCCACCACCATGTTTCACTGTTGGGATTGTATTGGGCAGGTGATGAGCAGTGTCTGGTTTTCTCCACACATACCACTTGGAATTATCACCAAAAAGTTCTATCTTCATATCATCAGACCAGACAATTTTACTTCTTATAGTCTGGGAGTCCTTCATGTATTTTTTAGCAAACTCTATGTGGACTTTCATATGACTGGCACTGAGGAGAGGCTTCTATCAGGCCACTCTGCCATAAATGCCCGACTGGTGGAGGGCTGCAGTGATAGTTGATTTTGTGGAACTTTCTCCCATCTCCCTACTGCATCTGTGGAGCTCAGCCACAGTGATCTTGGGGTTCCTCTTTACCTCTCTCACCAAGGCTCTTCTCCCACGATTGGGACCAGTTTGGCTGGTCCAGGAAGACTTCTCGTGGTTCCAAACTCAATTTAAGGATTATGGAGGTCACTGTGCTCTTAGGCTATGTGCACACTCTGCGGATTCTGCTGCAGATCCGCAGCATTTCTGGCCCTGTGGGTCCGCAGCAGTTTCTGCTGTGTTGTACAGTACCATTCTTTTCAATTGTAAAACAAAAAATGCTGTGCACATGCTGCGGATTTTGCCACGCGGATTTGCTGCAGGTTACAATCCCAAGCATGTCAATTCTTTGTGCGGAATCCGCTGCAGTTTCACACCTTATCCATTATGAGGTGTGAAACCGCAGGGCTAAACTGCAGTTAAACCGCAGGACTTTTGACCTGTGGATTTACTTGCATTTTTTTACAAATCCGCGGGGACAAATCCGCAGCTCTCAAAATGTGCACATAGCCTTAGGAGCCTTGAGTACTGCAGAAATGCTTTTCTAACCCTGGCCAAATCTGTGCCTTGCCACAATTCTGTCTCTGAGCTCCTTCGCCAGTTCCTTTGACCTCATGATTCTCATTTTGTCTGATATGCACTGAGAGCTGTGAGGTGTTATATAGACAGGTGTGTGCCATTACAAATCAAGTCCTTTCAGTTTAATTAAACACAGATGGACTCCAATGAAGGAGTAGAACCATCTCAAGGAGGATCACAAGGAAATGGACAGCATGTGAATTAAATATAAGTGTCTGAGGAAAGGGACTGAATTCTTATGGCCATGTGATGGTTCAGGTTTTCTTTTCTAATACATTTGCAAAAATTTCTACATTTCTGGTTTTTCTCAGTCAAAATGGGGTGCAGAATGTAGATTAATGAGAAAAAAATGAACTTTTGGAATTTACCAAATGGCTGCAATGAAATAAAGAATGAAAAATTTAAAGTGGTTTGAATCCACTGTATGTCTGAATTTTTTGTGCAAATAAGTATTACATTTATATTTAATTAATTAATTGACTAATTCATTTACTTTCTCTTTTATATTACTATATTTTAGCCATATAGCATTCATTTAATTATGTTGATAATTATAATTAGTGTCTTGCGCTTGCAATCATTGTTCTGTTTATTTTTGCTATTTTAAACCCACCAAGGGGTGGTCGACCAACAAAGATCGCTCCTAGAGCAAGATGTATAATAGTAGACATGGTAACCTCTAACCAATCAAAAGCCTCTCTCATACTAGCCAATGTTTATGAGTCCAACATTAGGAGGACGCTGTAGAACAATGATGTGCCGTATTAGACACATTGGAACCATAAGACGCACCTAGGTTTTAGAGGAGAAAAATAGGAAAGAAATGTTGACGCAAAAAATGTGGTAAAATATTTAATAACATGCCTGCTGGCACTGTTTTGGTGGGAGATCTGCTGCTGGCGGGCCACACTTGTATGTGGATAGCCTCCTTTTTAAAATTCCACACTAGCACCGCCCTTGCCATAAGCTGCACTTGGACACATTCATGTATCGTGTTCTACAGCAAAATGGCGCTGGGGTGGTGCATGCTCAGACTTACTTCCAGTGGTCTCCAGTAAAATAGCACTGGTGGCTGCGCATTTGCAGATTGGGATCAAACCTCAATGTCGAGGCAAGATCTCGATCTGCGCATGCACCGCCAATGGTGACATTTGGCTGGAGACCACTGCCGGCTTCCTGCAGCAGTGGCCCTGGTCTTGCCCTCTGTGACCCCTCTACACCTCCTGCACCCCTCCCATAGCGAGCCAGGTAAGCTACATTTGGACTTTAAGATGCACCCCCTTTTTCCTCCCAAATTTGGGGGGAGGGGAAGCGCATCTTATAGTCTGAAAAATATGGGATATGGCAGGATTACAAGGTTTGAGATTGCTCTCAAAAAGAACATTTCTGCCTCTCTCTAGTTTGGTAAAGGTCACCTGGACAAGTTGGCTATTGATACAATATTTTGTGCATGGATGAGACCAAATACAGCTATTTGGTTTAAATGAGAAGTATAATGTCAATCATTGTACCTGAGGATGTATTGTCCTTAAGAACGAACCCATGAAAATACTTATAGTAAGTGCATTATCCATTGTCTTAGTATTGTGGATACCTTTGAGGGTTGGAATACCTTTTTAGTAACTTCTTAAAAATGACATTTACTTTGAGTGATGTGGAAGATGCGGAACCAATGGCACAATATGTAATTGGGAACTAAACAAGTTGTCACAATAAAAAAATATGGGTATTGTACAATCTGCTCAAAAATTGTCTCAAATTACCCTTACCCCATCTACATTGTAGGTGGGATATAAAAAGCTTAGAAGCTTTTTTTCAATCCAATATCACTCACCGGGGGCTGAAAAAACGGATTATGGCGGCGTCTCATTTGTGCACTTATTTGTGACATGCTGGGATAATTGGTGTAAAGATAACACTCTGCAAATTTGGTACAGATGATTATAGAGGAACAGAAGACACAATTAGTACAATTTACCAAGGATATTGATAAGAGCGTACAAAAATTAAAGTCTTTCAAAGAAGAAACTAGAGGATGAAGTAGAGACAGCAGGAGACAATTGAAAGAAAATATTAGAGATCTTCATGATTTGGAACAAGGACAGGTTTTTACTTCTATAAAAACTAAAAACAAAAAGAATGTGGGAGGTAGAATCAACACTATAACAAAACAAACCCTAACAGAGTATAAAAAATGTCACTTTTTCCATACATTGTGAATTAAAGGGGTATTCCCATCTTCAACCATAACCCAATATGTAGTAGGTGTAATAATAATAATAATATTAGCAAATATCTCCATTTAGAAATCTAGTATAGTTCTTCTGATTCACTATGTCTCTTTCCTTATGGGCAGGCATTGCAGGACCTTATTTATCAATGGCAGAGGCATAGCTAGGGTTTTGGTTCGGGGGGGGCGAAACTTCTGAGTGGGCCCTTAACTAGGTAACTTTGATTACAACTTGGTGACGCACCCTAATAGTGGATGTAGTAGATGACTGCGCTGTTACTGAATATAATCCCTATATAAAGACCAACATGGATATTACCGCCATATGGTCGGTAGTAAATACCAGTCCTACAGAACATATAAGTGATTACAGCACAGTTATAGTTGCTGTTTTACCGCTGATGATCTTTCTGATGGAATCGTTCACTTTTCACGTCTTTTCCATCTGGCCCAGACCGACATGACAACTACTCCAGCCACGACTCTGCTACAGAGAATACAGCAATGACATGTTTCACTTCTCATATTCCAGCTCCATCACCATGTATCCCCAACCTGCACAAACTCCTCATCCAGCTGATACCCCAA
Organism: Dendrobates tinctorius; assembly: GCF_039654945.1. NCBI lineage: Eukaryota > Metazoa > Chordata > Amphibia > Anura > Dendrobatidae > Dendrobates > Dendrobates tinctorius. The sequence continues at coordinate 24,828,481 of NW_027361757.1, forward strand.
TGCTGAGCCGCTGCTGCCATATGTGTCCCTATTACTGCACCGGATAACCCAATGCTGAGCCGCTGCTGCTGTATGTGTCCCTATTACTGCACCTGATACCCCAATACTGAGCCGCTGCTGCCGTATGTGTCCTTATTACTGCACCTGATACCCCAATGCTGAGCCTCTGCTGCCGTATGTGTCCCTATTACTACACCTGATCCCGCAATGATGAGCCACTGCTGCCGTATGTGTCCCTATTACTGCACCTGATACCCCAATGCTGAGCCGCTGCTGCCGTATGTGTCCCTATTACTGCACCTGATACCCCAATGCTGAGCCTCTGCTGCTGTATGTGTCCCTATTACTGCACCTGATACCCCAATGCTGAGCCGCTGCTGCCGTATGTGTCCCTATTACTGCACCTGATACCCCAATGCTGAGCCTCTGCTGCTGTATGTGTCCCTATTACTGCACCTGATACCCCAATGCTGAGCCGCTGCTGCCGTATGTGTCCCTATTACTGCACCTGATACCCCAATGCTGAGCTGCTGCTGCCGTATGTGTCCCTATTACTGCACCTGATACCCCAATGCTGAGCCTCTGCTGCTGTATGTGTCCCTATTACTGCACCTGATACCCCAATGCTGAGCCGCTGCTGCCGTATGTGTCCCTATTACTGCACCTGATACCCCAATACTGAGCCACTGCTGCCATATATGTCCCTATTACTGCACCTGATACCCCAATGCTGAGCCGCTGCTGCTGTATGTGTCCCTATTACTGCACTTGATACCCCAATACTGAGCTGCTGCCGCATGTGTCCCTATTACTGCACTTGATACCCCTAGGCTGAGCCACTGCTGCTGCACGTGTCCTTATTATTGCACCTAATACCCCAATGCTGAGCCGCTGCTGCCGCATGTGTCACTATTACTGCACCTGATACCCCCTATACACACACGGCTCCGCTCCGCACCCCCTATACACACGCGGCTCTGCTCTGTACAAGCTGTACACACGCAGCTCTGCTCTGTACACACATGGCTCTGCTCCGTACACGCTGTACACACGCGGCTCTGCGCTGTACACACGCGGCTCCGCTCCGTACACCTTGTACACACCTGGCTCTGCTCCGTACACCCCGTACACACACGGCTCCGCTCCGCACACCCCATACACACATGGCTCTGCTCCGTACACCTTGTACACACATGGCTGCGCTCCGTGCACCTTGTACATACGTGGCTCGACTCCGTGCACCTTGTACACACGCAGCTCTGCTCCATGCACCTTGTACACACGCAGCTCTGCTCCATACACCCCGTACACACACGGCTCTGCTCCGTACACCCCATACACACACACGGCTCCGCTCCATACACCTTGTACACACACGGCTCTGCTCCATACACCTTGTACACAAACAGCTCCGATGCGTACACCTTGTACAAAAACAGCTCTGCTCACCCCATACACACACGGCTCCGCTCTACACGCATATCTATGCTCCGTACACCTTCTACACACATGGCTCCGCTCTGTACACCTCATACACACACAGCTCTGCTACATCCACCCTGTAAACCCCTCCTGACCCCACATAGAAACTTCACCTCATCCAGCCAGCACCATGACAACCAACACAGCAGAGTCCTGCAGCCACTGAAGACCCCTGATCATGTGACTGCTGACTCTGCCCCTCCTGTGACCTCATCACAGATCCTGTGCTCACAGAATAGCCCAGGACGACATTGCTGGCTGAGAGGTGGGGGGCCCACTGCTAGCACCAGGGCCCCCCACCACCTTCTCAGGGGCCCATAGCGGCCGGGCAGCAGAGTAGGGAGATCGATTCTCCCTGCTCTGCTGCAGAATTGTGGTGTAGTGTAGTGTAGCTCTGGTGGGCTCCCTCAGAGCGTGGGGCCCAGGGCCACCACTCCCCCGGTAGCTACGCTACTGATCCATGGCGATGACCACTAGCTACTAGCTAACTGTCACTATACCAGTGGTTGGTAACCATGGATACCTAAAGTCCTACAATGCATGTACATAAGTAAAGAGAAATAGCGAATCAGAAAAACTATACAAAATTTGTAATTGGAAGTATTTCCTATTATTATTATTATTACACCCACGTTCATTTTCTCACAGTAGCTGCACTTTTAGGCTGCATTGTAACTCTATTAACCCCTCCATACCGTGTGATTTTCCTTTGTTCGTTTTCACTTTTTCCTCAAGACATAACTTTTTTTTTATTTTTCCCTCCATGTAGCCATATGGGGGCTTGTTTTTTGTGGGACAAGTTGTTCTTTTGAATAACACCATTCACTTTATGATGTGATGCACTGGAAAGTGGGAAAAATTCCAGGGGCCTTAAAATTGCTAAAAAGTGCAATTTCACATTTTGTTTTTGTTACCATGTTCACTATACGGTAAAACTGACTAATGTGATTCTTACCTATCAGAAAGGAAGCAGTATCTGCACCCCATGCTGTAATGTCTGTATACTCTTTTGCTTCCCCCCGACCCAGGAGCTGTGGTATGATCAGACCATGTTCCTGCACAGTCAGACACAGCCATTACACAGTACACAGCAGGGGCACATTTGTAAGATTATCTCCGCACAGGGACATTTTATTTAACACATCCAATTGTGGAAATTATTAGTATTCCAAGATCTATTAATTTGATATTGATTGTACTTTGATCATGGAACAACCTCTTCAACTATGTTTTAAGAAACTCTTATAAAGAGGATTCAAGTTCCTGTAAGCAGTATAATATATGGACTAATTATATACCGTATTTTGCAAACCATAAGATGCACCCCAGATTTTGGGGGAAAATCTTCTTGTCCAATCTTACAGTAGCATACCGGGGAAGGGGGGCAACTGCAGTGGAGCGGGGACACAGGAAGTAGGGTCACTACTGTAGGAGACCAGTGACAGCGGCAGGAGTGCAGTCACGCATGGCCAGGACACCACCTCCTCCTAGCCCGAGGCCCGCAGCATCGCCCCACTCCTGCCACCGCTGGCCTCCTGTAGGAGCGACCCTGCCTCCTGTGACCCTGCCCCACCACAGCCGGTAAGCTACATTCGGATTATAAGAGGCCCCCCAATTTTCCTCCCAAATTTGGGGAGAAAAAGTGTGTCTTATAATCTGAAAAATACTGTATATATTTTTTTAAAACCTGTTAAATGCTAACATAGAAAAGCTTGCCGTCTTTATCCCAGTTACTAATCTTGCACTAAGGTCCATAACCCTCTCTCTGTCGGCCAAAAACAGAGGAATGAATGAATACAAGTAATCCACAGAAGAAATAAGTGATCAGTCAAGGGAATTTTGAAGGCTTACAGCTATCGGCTCAACGGTAGCAAAAAACTTGATTATTTGATGATTGATATCTCAGTTATTCTAGCATTCTAAATAGACAAAATATTTTGTTGAATCTGTATGCAGTGACTTTAAAGAATAAATCATTTATATTGATATAGTTTTCAACAACCCTCATTTTCATGGCACACACGAATATTTAGACATCTGAAACTAATACCCAGAATGAAAAAGAAGCTTTGCCTTATGTGTCGGCGAGATACCAGCAGAGAGATGCCAATCACATAATTTAAACAAAAATCCCAATTGATTTGTAAGCCATGGATTATAAATGTCTACAGTGAAATGTGTCTCTGATCTGTTAAATTAAATTAAGTTTTATACTGACATTACTGACTGTATTGGACACATGAGATAAGACATAGAAATAATGACTAGAGCAGTAGTTAAAGTAAAGAATTAAAATTACTTTCATCTGTGCGTTTAGCTTCAAATTGTTCTGCAGAAATAAAAAAAATAGTAACTAGACTTTAGATTAATCAAGTTCACATAAAATGAATATACGTTTATGAAATTTAATGCCTCAGCACCCAGATCCCCTGCACGTTAAATACACCAAAACTTTGAACAGTAAAGAACCCTGTGGGGCTAAAAGTTTGAAAAAGTTCAGATTTTGTGGAAACAGATTTGTCAACTCACCCGATTTTATAGAGTCATCCAGTTTTCAGCCTCCTTTACCTGGTCACTCAGTGAGACATACTGTAGGTATCACCTTGTTTCTATGCAGAGAACCTTAATAATAGTCTGTGCAGGGTGCTCACAGTGCTGGGATGAACCTTCATAAAAACAGAACATTTTGCTAGTGGGATGGGCAGGTAGTGAGGGACAGACCCACACTTCTTAAAATAATCACCCCTCACATACTGTACATACAGTACACACGCACATACACATATACTGTAAATACACAAGTACACTCGCAAACACATACACATGTAAGAGGAGGTGATGGTACCCCTGAAGAGCACCTACGTGATGTAGCATTAGAGAGGAAAAGCAGCCATCTACTGGCTAGATGGAACCATGCGGAACCAATTGGCATCGGAAGAGTTGCAGGAGAAATGAGTTCATATGCGGAACTGGTCAGGTGCCTTGAGTGATGAAGTTCCTGGATAAAACAGTCCTGCATGCCAAATCGTGGAGGGATTTGGTACCAAGGAGAGGAGTGGTGTGGACGTGGGTTAGACACAACAGTGAAGCCAGCGTAACAGACCTCAACAGAGAGCGTATGCCAGCAGTGTGCTGGCCGCCATTGGTCAGAGCCAGAATGACGCCCAGTGAGACCCAAAGACTCGACTATGCCAGTCAAGACCAGAGTACCTGACCTGTGCCAGTCAAGACCCAGAGCCCAGACTGCGCTGGTTAACACCAGAATGTTTGCCAAGATCCAAAGAGATCCCATCGAGAACTTGAGACCAGCACTCTTTTCCTCAGTCCAGAGAGATCCCATGGAGAGATCCCATCAAGAGATCCAGAAAGATCCTGTCGAGAGCCGGAACCTAGCCCTCTATTCCTTAGGCTTAGGACATATCCGCCATCTGTCAAGCACCTAAGATTCCTAAGGAGACTTCAACTGGAGGAGGACGCCTGTAGTGACAGAAGGATGACATGAGTGAGCTGTGCCATCACTCCCTGCAATAACATATGCTACAGGAGTTGGCTTGGGGTAAGACAACAGGCGGGGAGGGGGCCAGTTAGCATAGAGGAAGCTCACCTTTCCTTGATAGACTTTTTTAGAAGGACTTGCAAGCCAAGCGTGAAAACCCAGCGACCCCTGCTAGAGCCATTGCTGCAGGAGGAGTTCACATGGGAGCTCCCCAGGAATGGGTGTACTACCCTTGTCAGGAGGACACAATAATCACTGAGAGACTTCTCTGTTATTCAAATTGTATTCTAAGATCTAGTGTATGTTTACTGCTATATGATCTGCTACTGTTTACGTTATTCATATTGTTAATTGTTTCGTGACCACTGTAAATTCCTGCCATATCGAAAGAAGTAAATAGATCATTGTCTTTCCGCCACGTGCCCATCTGTACGTTGCATTTGGTCACCTGCTTTACATTTGGTGTAATTGGCTGGATGCAACACTCAAGCACAGAGATGGTGGACCAGTCAGTAACCGAGGCCGTCAGGGGAAATTTTCCCCAGGGGGGGCTATGCTCAGCAACCTAAGTTCACTTGAAGCAGTGTATCACTGTGGGATTGGGTAGAGAGACTGAACAGTATGCTGTGCATGTACCCCCTGTCCCCCACTGTACAGGCACAGTTAGCAATCTGACCCTTGACGGTGAGGCCCTACAGATAGTTATGTACAGCCAGCCTAGAGTCTGTGATACTGTGGACAAAGTTTCATGATCCAGGTGTGGATCTGTCAGATCAAATGGACAAGGTGAACGTTTTTTCCTTTGGCAAGGTGACGTGATTGCCCCCGGTGGCCATTGGAATTATCACATGTGGTGTCATTCATTCTGAGTTGCCCCGGTGGTGGTTAGTGGTATCGCACGATAGTTTGGGTTTAATATGTACATAATTATGAATCAGGTATGGGGCTCTATAAATGAGTCTCAGGGTGTGTAATCACTGCTGGTGATACTGATTGATTGATTAATTCTGAGTTTGTGAAGCCTGGGTGAACATGGAGCTGAAGAGGAGTCCTGCGCAGTCAGCCAGAGGAGACGAGTGGCAGCTAATGGTGTCTGCGGGAATTGCTGGCATGGCGTGGAGGAGTCGCAGTTTGTGGTGTCGGCGGGAAGTGCGTGCAAGGCTTTGTGGAGTGGCGATTGTGGAGGGAGTTGCACTCGGCATGCTCGACTTGGTGGCCGAGAGCTGGACTCAGGCATGCTTAGAATTTTGGCAGAGGCTGACTCATCCTTGGGACTTTGTTATTGGACTGCTGCAACTGGAGATGGACTCTGCTCCAAGGCTGCACTATGGTGTAGGATCCAGGATGCTGATGGATCCGGGTGGAGGAGAAGACGCACGCAGGTGGTGGGCTCTGTTGCAGGAGCATAAGCACAGAGCCTAAAGCTAAGTGGTGTTTCCCCTGTGTTGTCTTCTTTCCTTGTGTGTTGTTAGTGCAGTGGTGGGATTTGTCTCCGCACCGACCAATTCCCTAGTGAGGGTTTAGGGTCAGGGCGAGCAAGGGTTTAAGGTTCGCGTGCGGCGACAGGTGCGGAGCCTGTATAGGGAACGTAAGGAGTGCAGGGACACTGGCTCAGGGGAGCTTAGGAGGTCTCCACTCCCCTATTCCCTATCGCAGGGCCCACCATTGTTAATGTTTCCCAGGTTCCCCCTTATTATTTAAATTTGCCGTACTGGAGGCGGGGTTTCCAGAATTTATATTAACGTGTAATACCTAAATTCGCCGGGTGGAAGCGGTGTATCCATCTGCACGTATTATTATTTAAATTCGCCACTGGAGGCGCTGTATCCAGGGTCAAGTGTGTTATGGGTCCGCCTTGCAGTATCATCTGCGTCCAGACACACGTGACCGTGACACAAAGTAGTTAAAATTTTAGAGGACATGCACAGTGACACCATGAACTAAGGGCACCTTCGCATGCATTTGTTTCAGCGGGTTCAAGGACAAAGTGAGACTGTAGCCCAGTATGTGCTGCAGAAAGTTATGACCCATATCACTGAGAAGACTCAAGACGGATACATAGGGTTGAGGCCGTTAGATGCAGAACTGCGGGATAAACTGGTTACCGGCCTGAGGGACCCCTACCTGAGACAGGTTTTAAATGAGCGCTTACACTTGAATCCAGATCTGAGCTTTCTAGAGGTCAGAGCCAAGGCCCGGGTCTTAGAATGAGAAGCCTTGTCCTGATAGATGCAGTGTGGAGCCATGAAATGGCTACTATTGGGCCATCATATACAGAACCCCACTGCAAACTGCAAAGTATTAAAGACATCCCTGCTAGCATTGCACGCATGCCACCATGGCCCGCAGTGAAGGGAGGTCAGAGCGAGAAAGCCGCTTCCTACGTGCCTCACCACGCAGCATACGCAGCCCATTGGTATAACGCATGCCAAAATGCTGGGCATGTGGTGGAAAGAGACATATATCACAAGCCTATCCAAACCAGGAGAAAAGGAGAAGGTGGCATCCATTAGACTAATTCATCCCAGTGTCGAGGCGCACACCATTGGATTCCAAGCTCCAGAAGGAACAGATGAAGTCTCCTAAGATATTGTCTCAGAGAGACCCATTTCCTGGGCTGAGTTTAATGGGCATTGTATTATCTGCTGCTTGATGGACACGGGATCCCAGGTGACCACTGTGTCTGAAGAATACTTTCAGATTCACTTTCCTGAAGTTGTCCACTCCAAGAAAGAACCCACCATCCGATTAGTGGTGGCCAACCAACTACCCAGTCCAGTGGTTGGGGTAGTATGGATGTCTGCATGGGTGTGCGGGAAAGAGCTGGGCCGAAAAGGGATAGTGTTGGTAATGGGATCTGGAGGAAAATGACCCATTGTGACCCTTGGGACGAATTTGTTAAGGAAGTTGGCAGTTCCTGGCCAACGGCCCAGACAGAAACAGTTGGAACTGTGCCATTCATGACCAAACCAGCAAGAAGGTGTTTCAGCATATATAATGCACTCCCCATGGTCCTCCATATAATATAATGCTCTCCCCATGGCCCTCTATATAATATAATGCTCTGCCCATGAACCTCCATTTTTTATAATGCTCCCCCCATGGTCTTCCATATAATATAATGCTCTCTCCATGGTCCTACATATAATATAATGCTCTCCCCATGGTTCTCCGTATAATATAATGCACTCCCCATTGTCCTTTATAGAATATAATGCTCTTCCCATCGTTCTCCATAGGATACAATGCACTCCCCATGGTCTTCGATAGAATATAATGCACTCCCTATAGTCATCCATAGAATATAATTCTCTCCCCGTAGTCCTCCTTAAAATATAATGCACTCCCCGTGCTACTCTATGCTCTATTATGGTTACAAGTCGCTGATCTAAAAAAAAAATATCGATCCACTCGAGGAGTTATGAATATTGTTTTTTTTTTCTCCTGAGCATGTGGTGTGAAGTGCCGCACTCTCGTGCTGTAATGAAGTCATTGCGCCTGTTGTGCTGAAACATTGTACGCTGAGGAAGAATGATGGGTAGGAAGCGTCAGCCCAGTGTGGGCCCTAGCACAGGTTCCTCCGGCTCATGGACTCCATAGCAGTCACGTAACCTGCCGTCACTGTTATAATCTACAGTACAGACCAGAAGTTTGGACACACCTTCTCATTCAAAGAGTTTCTATATTTTCCTGACTATGAAAATTGTAGATTCACTCTGAAGGCATCAAAACTATGAATTAACACATGTGGAATTATATAATTAACAAAAAAGTGTGAAACAACTGAAAATATGTCTTATATTCTAGGTTCTTCAAAGTAGCCACCTTTTGCTTTGATTACTGCTTTGCACACTCTTGGCATTCTCTTGATGAGCTTCAAGAGGTAGTCACCGGAAATGGTCTTCCAACAGTCTTGAAGGAGCTCCCAGAGATGCTTAGCACTTGTTGGCCCTCTTGCCTTCACTCTGTGGTCCAGCTCACCCCAAACAATCTTGATTAGGTCCAAGTCTGGTGACTGTGGAGGCCAGGTCATCTAGCGTAGCACCCCATCACTCTCCTTCTTGGTCAATGCTACAATCACGGACGCAGCGTGGCTTACAGCCAACGCTCCCGTGTCATCGAGCTATAACGACGACGGGGTATGCGTCCCAAGCGGTCATGGAATGTGGACCCACTGGACCACAGGGGGGACCCGGACCCACCCGGACTAGGGAAGGGTAGCGACCAGGGTCTGTGGCAGCTGAGCTTGTGGACAAGATGGCCATAAGCAGGACTGAAAGACACCGCACAACTTCAGGTATGAAGAAAAAATAAAGTTTACTGAAATAAGGCAAAAACATAGAAGCACCAGGTTCCGGAATATGCACATCATGAAGGAAACCCATCTCAGGTTGACAGGCGAAGCAGGAGGTCATCATGTTTTGACGCGGTCCAGGGTTGTCTGACATGGGTTTACCAGGGGGGACCGCACGTGCGGGTGGTGATGCAGCACAGCGGATCCACGCATGCATGTACGGCAACGGGCGTAGCACAGGCACAGCAGGAGAACGTCAGACGCCGACCACAGGCGGACTTCAGACGATGGCAGAGGTCATCACGGGTAAGACTCCAGGGAACTGGCAGGAAAACAGAACAGGACTCGGATAGTGCAGGTCCAGGAGTGGTGGCACTACAGCATCAGGCATAGGCTGGTCAGATCCAGGACTTCTGCCAGGTGTCCTTTGCATTGCTGATTATGTTCTGTCTTGCTTAGGGCACGCGTGACCACACCTCCCTTCCTTTTATCAGGAAAGGGTGTGTGCTACAATTGCTGCTTCAGCCTATGACTGTGTGGCAGCTCCTATATAAAGGTCCCTACCCCTTTGGGGCATTGCCAGAGCTTTGCATTGAGTTCCTGAACCTTGCCATGTGAGTCTGTGTTCTGCTCCTGCTCTCATTCTGTTCAGTTCTGAGGGAGCTGTTGCTCTTTATCCCTCTGTGAACTGTGTCTTGTTTCTCCGCCTGCTCTGGGGGCAGTAATACCCAGATCGCCCTTCCTGGAGGCTGCATATCCAGGCCCCGTGTATGCTATGTGTTGTTTACTGAATCCTGGATCTGCTCCTTTACCTGACCCTGTCTGAACTGTCTTGGACCCTGTGCCCAGTGACTGAGACTCTTTGTTACCTAACTTTCTGTGATCGAACCTGGGTTCATCTAAAAAGTAGGAGTCCAGTGTGTCCGCTGAGTTTCTGCTACTCAGTACTCAGCTGGGGATTCGGTGCAATTCCCTGCCGGCTCCTGTCCTACCCGGCAGGGTTTGCACCAGACCGTTTGGGTTCCTTTCTAGGTTGCTTCCAGATGTCCGGAGCCTGATGACCGTGGTCTCTCATCCGGAGCCTGTCGTCCACGGCCTGATGTCCGGTGTCTGACGACCCCTTCCAGATGTCCTGATGTCCACCTGGCATCCAGATGTCCTGATGTCCACCTGATGTCCACCTGATGTCCACCTGGTGTCCAGATGTCCTGATGTCTACCTGATGTCTGCCAGATGTCCTGATGTCCACCAGATGTCCAGATGTCCACCAGATGTCCTGATGTCTGATATCTTCCTGATGTCCACCTGGTGCCCCGATGTCCGACCCGGTGTCCTGATGTCTGCCTGGTGCCCTGATGTCCACTCCGTGGTCCTGTTGTTCACTCCGTGTTAATGTTGTCCACCCCGTGATCCTGTTGTCCACTACGTGATCCTGATGTCCACTCCGTGATCCTGATGTCCACTTCGTGATCCTGATGTCCACTCTGTGATCCTGATGTCCGACCTGAGTCCGGATGTCTCTCTGAGTTCTGATGTCCAGCCTGCATCCAGATATCCAGCACGTTGTTCTGGTGGTTCAAGTTGTGCTCTTAAGCCGCTCCCGTTCTCCTTCCTGGATGGAATCCTCCTCCATGGTTTCCGGGAGTTTCTAGCTCTGCTCCCTGGTAACGGTCCCACCTACGAGTCCTGGATCTGACATCCAAGAGAACTCCATGTTAGGAGCTGAGCACCGGACACTAAAGGTCCAGTACGAATCTCAAACTTTAAAGTTTGGGTTCGCTTATCTCTAGTCGCTTGAACCTTATACAGCAATACCATAGTATTGCTGTATATATTAAAAATCAGCAACTGTTATAAGGCCCAGCCTCTGGGCGGATGTCAGAGAAGAATGAAAATGACAGACATGGGTGCTGATCGCTGTTGTTAAAAGCAGATATCAATTATGTAATACAGCCGGCATCTGCTCATTGAGAGTGTGAGCATGTGGATTGAGAAATCTGAGCGGCGAGAGACTACACTGGGGTCTGCATTACTGTAGGAGTTAATTCTCTGGCCACTGGGAACTGCACCTTATGATGAAGTGAGACAGGGGAAGATGGCACTGCCTCAACATTCCCTGCGACTGGAACACATCTCAACACTGTAGACACTTGCTGCGGAGAAACCAGGAAACGATCAATGGTGGGAGCGCAGTAATTTATACACTCACTGGCCACTTTATTAGGTACACCATGCTAGTAACGGGTTGGACCCCCTTTTGCCTTCAGAACTGCCTCAATTCTTCGTGGCAGAGATTCAACAAGGTGCTGGAAGCATTCCTCAGAGATTTTGGACCATATTGACATGATGGCATCACACAGTTTTGTCGCGCAGATTTGTCGGCTGCACATCCCTGATGCGAATCTCCCGTTCCACCACATCCGAAAGATGCTCTATTGGATTGAGATCTGGTGACTGAGGAGGCCATTTGAGTACAGTGAACTCATTGTCATGTTCAAGAAACCAATCTGAGATGATTCGAGCTTTATGACATGGCGCATTATCCTGCTGAAAGTAGCCATCAGATGTTGGGTACATTGTGGTCATAAAGGGATGGACATGGTCAGCAACAATACTCAGGTAGGCTGTGGCATTGCAACGATGCTCAATTGGTACCAAGGGGCCCAAAGAGTGCCAAGAAAAAATTCCCCACACCATGACACCACCACCACCAGCCTGAACCGTTGATACAAGGCTGGATGGATCCATGCTTTCATGTTGTTTACGCCAAATTCTGACCCTACCATCCGAATGTCGCAGCAGAAATCGAGACTCATCAGACCAGGCAACGTTTTTCCAATCTTCTACTGTCCAATTTCGATGAGCTTGTGCAAATTGTAGCCTCAGTTTCCTGTTCTTAGCTGAGAGGAGTGGTACCCAGTGTGGTTTTCTGCTGCTGTAGCCCATCTGCCTCAAAGTTCGACGCACTGTGCGTTCAGAGATGCTCTTCTGCCTACCTTGGTTGTAACGGGTGGCAATTTGAGTCACTGTTGCCTTTCTATCAGCTCGAACCAGTATGCCCATTCTCCTCTGACCTCTGGCATCAACAAGGCATTTCCGGCCACAGAACTGCCGCTCACTGGATTTTTTTTCTTTTTCGGACCATTCTCTGTAAACCCTAGAGATGGTTGTGCGTGAAAATCCCAGTAGATCAGCAGTTTCTGAAATACTCAGACCAGCCCTTCTGGCACCAACAATCATGCCACGTTCAAAGGCACTCAAATCACCTTTCTTCCCCATACTGATGCTCGGTTTGAACTGCAGGAGATTGTCTTGACCATGTCTACATGCCTAAATGCACTGAGTTGCCGCCATGTGATTGGCTGATTAGAAATTAAGTCTTAACACACAGTTGGACAGGTGTACCTAATAAAGTGGCCAGTGAGTGTATTAGTTCTGACAACTCGGGGTGAGGGACCATGTGGGAGGCGACTCCAGTAATGGTGCACCAAGTGAGGTGCAGGCAGTTTCCTACTACTTTCCTGACATCATTGAGTAGTTGGCAGGAAGCGGGATAGGGTGGCCTGTTTTACAGATGGGAAGAGTATGGTGAGTCCCTTAAACCTTAATTGCACTGGTGCAATCCCATGTTTCTGTTCACCCCACATGTTGAGGCCTGACCTAGCTCACTGAACAGGGGATGACAGTACAGTGTGGGCATTTGTTTTGCCCTTTTTGGTGCATCCCACCCCATTGCTGATTTGAGTAGCTTTGCCTTGCTTTTTCTTGGCTGATATGGAGGAGATGTGAGACACACTCGTCTTCACTCCTCAGTGGCTTCCCATGCTCAATCACTGTCCCAATTACTCTTTTCATTGTGATATGCAAGAAGCAGAGAACATGTTTTATACTTTTTTTCTTCCCATTTTAAGAAGTTTTCAAATTATTTTACACACAGAAATGGTTAGCATTTGTAGCACTTGGCAAATTATAAACAAAAGTTTTGGGAAAATATCAGTAAAATAATTTGCTTGTCAAATTCCTTTGGCAGCCTTTTGTAAACCAGTTGGCATAGCCATGTGAAGCAATTACCAGATTCCAGATGTCCATCAATATATCACAAGAGGCTCTATCAAATTAGCATTAGCCTACAGGCATAAAATTGAGATTTGAGAGTAGTGGAAGCAGTTATTTAAAGTAATGAGATTTGCTTACACTGCATCAAGCAGAAGAGATAGCCCTCTATAGACAGATTACGACTCACATAATCATTACTGCATGTTAGTGTGTTTTGTTTACGGCTTAAATAAATGTAGCCGCCATATGTTGCTAGTAGCACTCTCTGGAGTACTATTTCCTAGCACTGTTGGAATGAGGGAAACATTGTATTGCTTAAGCAATCACTCATCTGTATAATAAACGAAAAGGGCAAATACTCGCATATACTGTAAAACATGCTCTGTGCATGGTGTAATGCAGTGAAAACAGTTTTCCAAAACTATGGCTCTGATTCATCATTTGCGCTTTTTATTTACCGTAAATATTTATTGCCATTTTTTTGCACCAAATTTTTCCAATTGCCACATGATGTCGATTGATGCTTTCAAATATTAGATTTCAGCAGCACAAAAATAAAAATAGACAGATTTTGTATTCCAGGAAAGTACTGAAGTACAATTTCATAAAAATATTGCCACATTTTGAAAAGTCACAAACAATGAATGCAAGTCAAATGTGTGGCTAATTAAAGGGAACTTGTCATGTAAAATGTCTCTATTAATCTGCAGATATAAAGTTAATGTACAGGTTAATAGCATTCCGACACTGTGCTGAGAGCCCCACTGCCAGGAGGAAATTAACTTTATTCAGTCATAGGGGTGGCAATGGCACGGTTTCAGAAACTGCTCTGTTATGAGTTCATTTTCCCCTTCACCATTGAGGTCTGATGAACTCCCTCTTCTGGTGAAGGAAGGTAGTGAGGCTGATTACCAAGCACCTGAGCTGGGAGAGGATGACTGGGCGACGGGGATCTCTGACTGGATATAAGGCAGCCGCCGCCCTTCTGCCTCGCTGGTGACTTCTCTGTGGAATTCTAGGAGAACAGTCTGATTCCTGCTCCTCAAAAGCTAAGTTTTCTGCTTTGCCTTTTTGCATTTGTGTTTTGGTTTTAGTTTGCCTTGCTTTTCTGGATTCTGCCATTCCCTGCTGGGGTGAGCTGAATTCCTTTTTTGTCGGTTTGCTCTGTCTTCAGAAAATACCTGAGTACTGACATAGTCTTTTTGAAGCCTAGCGTCTTCAGGGCCTTTTTCCCTGTCAGTCTGTTGGCTCTTATTTTGATAGGGTTTTTCGCAGATTGCAGACAGCAGCTTTCCTATCCTGTCCTATCTAGTTAGCTTGAGCACCATCATTTGCTCAGTCTATCTTTCTATCTGTGTTAGTGTTTTTTCTTCTTGCTTCACCGTCATTATATGTTGGGGGCTGCCTATTGCTTTGGGGTCTGCTCTGGGGCAGTTTAGATTTCCCTTTCTGTCTTTAGGCTAGGCAGTTCTCCGGCTGTGATCGAGGGGTCTAGGGCATCGTAGGAACCCCCCACGGCTACTGCTAGTTGTTGTTGATAGGTTCAGGGGTCTGCAAACCGATAGCTGCCAACCTCTCTGGTATTCTGGACTTAGCTAGCATTTCTGTTTTTGCCTCCTACGGTGACTCATTCATAACAGAATCACCAGCCATACCGCAGATCCTAGGGTACTCAATAGCAGGAAAGAATTTAAAAAAAAAGGTGTGTATATTTTTTCCTCTATATCTCTGAGGCCAAAGGGGGAATTTTTTTTTCTCTCAATGGAGATAAAGCAATTGTCTGATCGTGTGGAGCAGCTCGCTGCGGAAGTGCGGGGAATTTCCGCCTACCTTGCTCATTCACATGCTGCTGTACCAAAGATCCCTACTCCTGATGTGTTTTTTGGGGATCGGTCTAAATTTTTGAATTTCAAAAATAATTGTAAGCTATTTTTTGCCTTGAAACCTAACTCGTCAGGGAGCTCCGCGCAGCAGGTTAAAATTGTCATCTCTTTGCTGCATGGCGATCCCCAGGATTGGGCATTTTCTTTAAAACCTGATAATCCTAGTCTGACTAATGTGAACGCATTTTTTCAAGCCTTGGGGTTGTTGTATGACGAACCTAATGCTATTGATCAGGCTGAAAAGACCCTGTTGGCATTGAGCCAGGGTTGAGATTCTGCAGAATTGTACTGTCAAAAATTCTGAAAGTGGGCGGTCCTTACTGCCTGGAATGATAATGCCTTGGCAGCTCTCTTTCAGAAGGGTTTGTCAGGAGCCGTAAAAGATACTATGCTGGGATTTCCTGTTCCCTCTGGTCTGGACGATTCTATGTCATTAGCCATTCAGGTTGATCGGCGTTTACGTGAACGCAGGACTGCACGAGAGGTGTTGCCACCTGTTGAACAAGTGTCTGAACCTATGCAATGTGATAGAGTTTTGTCCAGGGAGCAACGTCAGGAGTTCAGAAAGCGTAATAAGCTGTGTTTTTTTTGTGGAGATGCTTCGCATATTATTTCTGTCTGTCCTAAACAAGAGAAACGTTTTGCACACACGTTTTCTGTGGGTGGTGTTCAACCTAAGTTTCTTCTGGCAATTACTCTGATCTGCTCCCTGTCCACATTTTCCGCCAAGGCTTTTGTGGATTCGGGAGCAGCCCTGAACCTAATGGACTTGGATTTTGCTAAACGTTGTGGATTTCCTATGACACCTCTGCGGACGCCTATCCCTTTGAGGGGGATTGATGCTACTCCTTTGGCGAAAAATAAACCTCAGTTTTGGACCCAGGTGGTAGTGCGGGTCGCCCCAAACCATCAAGAAAATAGCAGATTTTAGGTGTTGCATAATTTGCATGATACCATTGTTCTGCGGTTTCCCTGGTTGCAAATTCATAATCCAGTTTTGGACTGGAAATCTGTGTCTGTGGTGAGTTGGGGTTGTCGGTGTGCCCTTAGTGAGGCTCCTGTTTTTTCCACCTCTCCTCAGTCGCATGATGTTCCTGACTATTTGGCGGACTTTTATGATGTATTTAGTGAGAATGAGTCTGTGTCTTTGCCTCCTCATAGGAGTTATGACTGTGCAATTGATCTGAGCCCGGGGTGTAAATTTCCAAAGGGTCGGCTCTTCAATTTATCTGTACCCGAGCACGAGGCTATGCGATCCTATATTAAGGAGGCGTTGGAGAAGGGTCATATTAGACCATCCTTTTTCTCCATTAGGTGCTGGGTTTTTTTTTCGTGGCCAAAAAGGATGGTTCATTAAGGCCTTGTATTGATTATCGTGCCCTCAACAAAATTACTATTAAATATCAGTATCCGTTACCCCTGATTTCGGATCTATTCTCCAGAGTTAAAGGTGCTTGCTGGTTTACCAAGCTTGACCTCAGGGGGGCGTATAATCTTATCCGCATTAAGCATGGGCATGAATGGAAGACATTGTTTAATACTCCAGAGGGACATTTTGAGTACCTGGTGATGCCTTTTGGGCTCACTAATGCCCCTTCTGTCTTCCAGTGCTTCAAGAACGACATTTTCCGAGACTTTGTGGATAAATTTTTGATTATCTATCTGGATGATATTTTGATCTTCTCCAAGGATTGGGATTCTCATGTGGAACATCTTCGGACGGTGTTCCGGATCTTGAGGGAGAATTCCCTGTATGTCAAAAGATCAAAATGCCTTTTTGGGGTACAGAGGATTTCATTTTTGGGATTTATTTTGTCTCCATCAACTACTGAAATGGATCCGGCCAAGGTACTGGCCATTTATGATTGCGTTCAGCCCACTTCTTTGAAGGCCCTTCAGAAGTTTTTGGGTTTTGCTAATTTTTATCGGAAATTTATAGCAAAATTTTCTAGTATTGCCAAGCCATTGACTGATCTGACTAAGAAGGGTGCAGATGTGTTGAATTGGTCTCCGGAGGCTGTTTCTTCCTTTCAGGAGCTGAAGCGAAGATTCACTTCTGCCCCGGTTTTGCGGCAACCTGATGTCTCACTCCCGTACCAGGTAGAGGTGGATGCTTCTGAGATTGGTGCAGGAGCTGTTTTGTCCCAAAAGGATCCTGTAACATCTAAAATGAATCCCTGTGCTTTCTTTTCCTGAAAGTTCTCCCCATCTGAACGTAACTATGATGTGGGGAATCGGGAACTGTTGGCCATGAAATGGGCATTTGAGGAGTGGAGACATTGGTTGGAGGGAGCTAAACATCAAGTCGTGGTCCTCACTGACCACAAGAATTTGATTTACCTGGAGTCGGCCAAACGCTTGAACCCTAGACAGGCTAGATGGGCCTTGTTTTTTACACGTTTTGATTTTGTGGTCTCTTTTCTTCCTGGCACTAAGAATGTCAAGGCTGACGCTCTTTCTAGGAGCTTCTTTGCTGATTCTCCTGTGGTGACCAAGGCTGCTACCATCCTAGGAGAAGGGGTATTTCTTTCTGCCATCTCGCCCGATTTGAGACGTGCTCTGGAAGAGTTCCAGGAGGACAAACCTGAGCGTTGTCCCAGTGGAAAGTTGTATGTTCCTGACCAGTGGAAGAAGAGAGTGATGTCTGAAGTTCATTGCTCTGCATTGGCTGGTCATCCAGGTATTTTTGGTACTAGAGATCTGGTGAGTCGGTCTTTTTGGTGGCCCGCCTTGTCTCGTGATGTCAGGAATTTTGTGCAGTCCTGTGGGACTTGCTCCCGGTCTAAACCTTGTTCTCGCTCTAGTGGGTTGTTGATGCCTTTTCCGGTCCCCAGGAGGCCATGGACCCTTATTTCAATTGATTTCATCTCTGATATGCCTGTATCTCAGAGAATGACTGTTATTTGGGTGATTTGTGATAGGTTCTCTAAGATGGTTCATCTTGTACCACTCCCTAAGTTGCCAACTTCTTCTGAGTTGGTGCCCCTGTTTTTGCAACAGGTGGTTCGCTTGCACGGGATTCCTGAGAATATTGTATCTGACAGAGGAGTTCAGTTTGTGTCTAGATTTTGGAGGACGTTCTGTTCCAAGCTGGGAATTCATTTGTCCTTCTCCTCTGCGTTTCACCCTCAGACCAATGGGCAGACGGAGAGAACAAACCAGACCTTTGAGTCGTATTTGAGATGTTTTAGTTCCACTGATCAGGATGATTGGGTTTCATTTTTGCCCTTGGCCGAATTTGCTTTAAATAATAGAGCTAGTTCTGCCACTTTGATGTCACCTTTTTTTGTAACTTTGGGTTTCATCCTCGATTTTCTTCAGGGCAGGTGGAGCCTTCTGCCTGCCCAGGTGTTGACACTGTGGTGGAGAGAATGCACCAGATCTGGGATCAAGTGGTGGATAAGTTATCTCTCTCCCAGGAAAAGGCCCAGCGGTTTTCCAACCGACATAGGACCGTTGGTCCCCAGTTTAAGGTGGGTGATATGGTTTGGTTGTCATCAAAAAATATCGCTATGAAGGTAGCTTCTCCTAAGTTTAAGCCTAGATTTATTGGGCCTTACAAGATTTTGGAGATCATTAATCCGGTCTCTTTTCGGTTGGCTCTTCTTGTCACATTTAAAATCCATAATGTGTTTCATAAGTCCTTGTTGAAGAGGTTTGTTGAACCAGTAGTTCCTGGGTTGGCACCTCCGGACCCTGTATTGGTTGAAGGTAACATGGAATATGAGGTAGAGAAGATACTGGATTCCCGTCTGGCTAGACGGAGACTTCAGTATTTGGTTAAGTGGAAGGGTTATGGTCAGGAGGATAATTCCTGGGTCTCTGCCTCTGATATTCATGCAAAAAGAATGGTGCGTGCCTTTCATCGGGCTCACCCTGATCGCCCTGGTGGCATGGATGAGGGTTCGGTGACCCCTCCTCAAGGGGGAGGTACTGTTATGAGTTCATTTTCCCCTTCACCATTGAGGTCTGATGAACTCCCTCTTCTGGTGAAGGAAGGTAGTGAGGCTGATTACCAAGCACCTGAGCTGGGAGAGGATGACTGGGCGACGGGGATCTCTGACTGGATATAAGGCAGCCGACGCCCTTCTGCCTCGCTGGTGACTTCTCTGTGGAATTCTAGGAGAACAGTCTGATTCCTGCTCCTCAAAAGCTAAGTTTTCTGCTTTGTCTTTTTGCATTTGTGTTTTGGTTTTAGTTTGCCTTGCTTTTCTGGATTCTGCCATTCCCTGCTGGGGTGAGCTGAATTCCTTTTTTGTCAGTTTGCTCTGTCTTCAGAAAATACCTGAGTACTGACATAGTCTTTTTGAAGCCTAGCGTCTTCAGGGCCTTTTTCCCTGTCAGTCTGTTGGCTCTTATTTTGATAGGGTTTTTCGCGGATTGCAGACAGCAGCTTTCCTATCCTGTCCTATCTAGTTAGCTTGGGCCCCATCATTTGCTCAGTCTATCTTTCTATCTGTGTTAGTGTTTTTTCTTCTTGCTTCACCGTCATTATATGTTGGGGGCTGCCTATTGCTTTGGGGTCTGCTCTGGGGCAGTTTAGATTTCCCTTTCTGTCTTTAGGCTAGGCAGTTCTCTGGCTGTGATCGAGGGGTCTAGGGCATCGTAGGAACCCCCCACGGCTACTGCTAGCTGTTGTTGATAGGTTCAGGGGTCTGCAATCCGATAGCTGCCAACTTCTCTGGTTTTCTGGACTTAGCTAGCATTTCTGTTTTTGCCTCCTACGGTGACTCAATCATAACACTGCTCAGTGTATAGAGAGCGAAGACTGTAACTCTACCAACAGCACTGTCTGACAGCAGGATCAGCGTTAGAGTCGACTGTAAGTCAGTGCCGGGGCCACGTTTACAGCGTTTACTCTCTATGCTTTGAGTGGTGACTGAAACCGCACCAGCACCACTCCTATGACTGAAAGAGTGAATCTGCCAGGGAGGAATAAGGCCGGGGTCACACTAACCTACGCAAAATACGGTCAGTATTTTACATGCGTAATACGGATGAATTACCCCTAAATAGTGCTCCGTATGTCATCCGTAAGCAAGGTGTGGTCGCGTATTTTGCGTATGTCAGCATCCATATGTAATCCGTACGGCGAGATTTTCTCGCAGGCTTGCAAAATGGACATATAATGGAGCCCTATGACAGGGTTTCTAACAGAAACCAAAGAATAGATATAGACACATAGAATGCATATATACACTCACTGGCCACTTTATTAGGTACACCTGTCCAACTGTGTGTTAAGACTTAATTTCTAATCAGCCAATCACATGGCGGCAACTCAGTGCATTTAGGCATGTAGACATGGTCAAGACAATCTCCTGCAGTTCAAACCGAGCATCAGTATGGGGAAGAAAGGTGATTTGAGTGCCTTTGAACGTGGCATGATTGTTGGTGCCAGAAGGGCTGGTCTGAGTATTTCAGAAACTGCTGATCTACTGGGATTTTCACGCACAACCATCTCTAGGGTTTACAGAGAATGGTCCGAAAAAGAAAAAAAATCCAGTGAGCGGCAGTTCTGTGGCCGGAAATGCCATGTTGATGCCAGAGGTCAGAGGAGAATGGGCAGACTGGTTCGAGCTGATAGAAAGGCAACAGTGACTCAAATTGCCACCCGTTACAACCAAGGTAGGCAGAAGAGCATCTCTGAACGCACAGTGCGTCGAACTTTGAGGCAGATGGGCTACAGCAGCAGAAGACCACACTGGGTACCACTCCTCTCAGCTAAGAACAGGAAACTGAGGCTACAATTTGCACAAGCTCATCGAAATTGGACAGTAGAAGATTGGAAAAACGTTGCCTGGTCTGACGAGTCTCGATTTCTGCTGCGACATTCGGATGGTAGGGTCAGAATTTGGCGTAAACAACATGAAAGCATGGATCCATCCTGCCTTGTATCAACGGTTCAGGCTGGTGGTGGTGGTGTCATGGTGTGGGGAATTTTTTCTGGGCACTCTTTGGGCCCCTTGGTACCAATTGAGCATCGTTGCAACGCCACAGCCTACCTGAGTATTGTTGCTGACCATGTCCATCCCTTTATGACCACAATGTACCCAACATCTGATGGCTACTTTCAGCAGGATAATGCGTCATGTCATAAAGCTCGAATCATCTCAGATTGGTTTCTTGAACATGACAATGAGTTTACTGTACTCAAATGGCCTCCTCAGTCACCAGATCTCAATCCAATAGAGCATCTTTGGGATGTGGTGGAACGGGAGATTCGCATCAGGGATGTGCAGCCGACAAATCTGCGCCAACTGTGTGATGCCATCATGTCAATATGGTCCAAAATCTCGGAGGAATGCTTCCAGCACCTTGTTGAATCTCTGCCATGAAGAATTGAGGCAGTTCTGAAGGCAAAAGGGGGTCCAACCCGTTACTAGCATGGTGTACCTAATAAAGTGGCCAGTGAGTGTATATATATGTGTATTCTGTGTGTATATATCTATTCATTCGTTTCTTTATTAAAACTGTCAGTGTGAGTTTACTGTATAGCGCACTGAATTGCCGGCTTTGCTAAAAGACACCTGGTGCGTATTTCTCGCAAGTCACATGTGTGGTCCGTGTGTAATCCGTATTTTTTGCGCACCCATAGACTTGCATTGGCGTACTACGGCCGTAGTACGCTGCGATTGGCACGGACCGTAGAATACGGATGAGAAATATACGGCTGGTGCGAGGTACCTTATAGAGAATCATTGGTCCGTGTTTAATGCGTGCTTTTAACACCTCTCACTCGTCCGTATTCCTCGCCAGTGTGACCCCGGCCTAAGGTTCATTTCCTTCAGGCAGCGGGACTCTCACAACAGGCACCACAAAGTTAATAGCATTTTTTTTTACATGGCAACTTCCCTTTAAAACCATGTCCACATTGTAGAAAAGAAACTAGATGAATCCAAGTTAAGTTAACTTAAAAAAGGGGCAAAATAAATGAAGAATAAGGAGCAAACATGGAAGTAATTATTAAGTAATCAGTGTATCTACATTTACATGTATGAAAGGGAAATATATTAGTATTTTATTCTAACAATAAGCATTAAATCCAATTCAAACGAGGGGAAATATGGGGCTGGCTTTATGGGGCTATGCTCACACTACCCCTAAAATAAACATATGCTTGCTATTTGTAGAAGAGAAGTAGAAAAGTCATAGCTATGAACTGCTCTCATAGTATCCTGGCTAAACTTGAACGTCTTGGGGCCTAATGAAAAACGTGTAACTGGCTTTCTGACTCCTGACTATAGAACAGAACAGAAATGTTTGCCCTTCATCTGTATGATAGGTGGAATACATAGCGCAAATTTACCCTAAGGAAGTAATTACTAGGTAAAAAGTATAGATCTTGGTTATAGATTTATTGTTCAGCACTAGGTGGCCAAGTTCAAACTATTACTGAACATTGAAAGTAAGGGTCGATACAAATAGATCTCACTATTTATTTCATGTTTGTTCTTTTTTTGCTGGAATAAAATAAAAATCAAACCTATGATTAACCAAAGGTCAAGACATTATGTAAAGGTACTATATTATAATTTATGATATGGTAAAGATGCGCCTAAACAGCAATAAAAGAACTGCCGGTATGTCTTTGATATATAGCGTGAAGCAATATAATAACACTAGATGGAGGCCCGATGCTATCGCATCGGGAGGGGGGTAATATCATGATGGGGGCAGGCTTAGCAGCTTTGAGAATCTCTCCCCCCATGTGCTCACCCACCTATCCACTCTCGCTTTCCCCATGTGCTGACTTCTTCCGTCTGTGCTCTCTTCTTTGACCGGTCTACCCCATGTGCTATCCCCCTTGTCTTCTGTTTCTCTCCTTCCTGTGCTGTGTTCTCCCTTCATGTGATGTTGTCCTGTTTGAGCTGTCTCCCCACTGTGCGCTTTCTCTCTCCCCCATCTGCTGTCTTCTCTCATGTCATCTCTTGTTTGACTTGTGTACCCCATCACTAAACAGCCAGTGCACAGAATGTCAGGAGGAATTTCTATTTAAAGGGGTTTTCTCACGAACAAAAGTTCATTTTAAAAATTGTCTGTCTCTGATCGTGTACAGAACATACCACAGCTCCTGGGCAGGGGAGGAAGCAAAAAACAATACTGACAATACTGATTATCACAGCTGACACCCGGCACTATGTATCAGGGGCGGTCATGGACCGCCCCCGACACGTTAACCCCTGGCACACTGCGATCAAACGCGATCGCAGTGTACCGGGGGTTTAGGGAAGCATCGGCAGGGAGGGGGCTCCCTCCATGCTTCCTGAGACCCTTGCAGCAACACGATGTGCAGCGCTGCTGTGGGGGCCTCCTTCCTTGCAGGTCCCCAGATCCAATATGGCGGCGGGGACCTTCGGGGGCCTGCAGGGAGGCAGCCTCCTCAGTGCCTGCATAGTGCAGGCATGAGGAAGCCTGCTGCAGTGCCCGTGTGAGATCGTTGATCTGTCACAACAATCGTGATGTGTCAGATCAGCGATCTCACACATGACAGTGATGTCCCCCCTGGGACAGTGTAATAAAGTAAAAAAAAAAATAATAATAATTTATAAAAAAGAATCGCCAAATAAATAAAAAAATAAAAAATTCCCTAATAAATTCATTTTTTGTAAATAAAAAAATAAATAAAAGTACACATATTTACTATTGCCGTATCCGTAACCACACGCCCTATAAAACTGTCCCATTAGTTAACCCCTTTAGCGAACCCCTTAAAAAATAAAAAACAAAGCAAAAAATAATGCTTTATTATCATACAGCTGAACAAAAAGTGCAATAACGCTCGATCAAAATACAGATATAAATAACCATGGTACCGCTGCAAACATCATCTTGTCCCGCAAAAAACGAGCCACCACACAGCATCATCAGTGAAAAAATAAAAAAGTTATAGCTTGCAGAATAAAGCGATGCAAAAATAAATATTTTTTATATAAAAATGTTTTCATTGCATAAAAGCGCCAAAACATAAAAAAGACATAAATGAGGTATCGCTGTAATCGCACTGACCAGGAGAATAAAATCGTTTTATCAATTTTACTGCACGCGGAACGATGTAAACGCACCACCCAAAAGAAATTCTTGAAATGCTGGTTTTTGTTCATTCTGAGTCACAAAAATCGGAATAAAAAGCGATCAAAAAATGTCACGTGCCCGAAAATGGTACCAATAAAAACGTCAACTCATCCAGCAAGAAATAAGACCTCACATGACTCGGTGGGTCAAAATATGGAAAATTATAGCTCTCAAAATATGGTGATGCAAAAACTATTTTTACAATAAAAAGCGTCTTTTAGCGTATGACAACTGCCAAAAATAAAAACCCGCTATAAATAGTAAATCAAACCCCCCGTTATCACCCCTTTAGTTAGGGAAAAATAATAAAATTAAAAAATAGTATTTATTTCCATTTTCCCATTAGGGTTAGGGCTAGGGTTAGGGTTAGGGTTAGGGGTGTGTTGGGGTTAGGGTTGGAGTTAGAATTGGGGGGTTTCCACTGTTTGGGAACATCAGGTGCTCTTCAAACGAAACATGGCATCTGATCTCAATTCCAGCCAATTCGGCGTTGAAAAAGTCAGATGGTGCTCCTTCCTTTACAACCTCTGCCATGCTCCCAAACAGTGTTTCACCACCACATATGGGGTATCAGCCTACTCAGTACAAATTGCAAAACAACTTTTGGGGTCCAATTTCTCCTGTTACCCTTAGGTAAATAAAAAATTTGGGTCAAAAATATCATTTTTGTGGAAAAAAATATGATTTTTTTATTTTCATGCCCGGGCGTTAATAAACTTCTGTGAAGCACTTGGGGGTTCAAAGTGCTCACCACACATCTAGATAAGT
The DNA here is from genome assembly GCF_039654945.1 of Dendrobates tinctorius. Classification (NCBI taxonomy): domain Eukaryota; kingdom Metazoa; phylum Chordata; class Amphibia; order Anura; family Dendrobatidae; genus Dendrobates; species Dendrobates tinctorius. Next base: position 24,853,535 of record NW_027361757.1, read on the forward strand.
TTCGCGGGGGGGGGTCTAGTTTCCAAAATGGGGTCACTTGTGGGGAGTTTCAACAGTTTAGGCACATCAGAGGCTCTCCAAATGCGACATGACACCCGCAGACCATTCCATCAAAGTCTGCATTCCAAACTGTCACTACTTCCCTTCCGAGCCCCGATGTGTCCCTATACAGTAGTTTTCTCCCACATATGGGGTATCAGCGTACTCAGGACAAATTGTACAACAACTTTTGGGGTCCAATTTCTCCTGTTACCCTTGGGAAAATAAAAAATTGGGGACTAAAAGATCATGTTTGTGGAAAAAATATGATTTTTTATTTTCACTCCAGGGCGTTATAAACTTCTGTGAAGCACTTGAGGGGTTCAAAGTGTTCCCCACACATCTAGGTAAGTTCCTTAGGGGGTCTAGTTTCCAAAATGGGGTCATTTGTGGGGGCTTCCACTGTTTAGGTACATCAGGGGCTCTCCAAAGGCAACATGACACCCGCAGACCATTCCATCAAAGTCTGCATTCCAAAACATCACTACTTCCCTTCCGAGCCCCGACGTGTGCACAAACAGTAGTTTTTTCCCACGTATGGGGTATCAGCGTACTCAGGACAAATTGGACAACAACTTTTGTGGTCCAATTTCTCCTATTACCCTTGGGAAAATAAAAAAATTGGGGACAAAAAGATCATGTTTGTGGAAAAAATATGATTTTTTTATTTTCACTCCCGGGCGTGAAAAACTTCTGTGAAGCCCTTGGGGGTTCAAAGTGCTCACCACACATCTAGGTAAGTTCCTTGGGGGTCTAGTTTCCAAAATTGTGTCATTTGTGGGAGATTTACACTGTTTAGGCACATCAGGGGCTTTCCAAACGCGGCATGGCGTCCAATCCCAATTCCAGCCAAAAAAGTCAAATGGCACTGCTTCCCTTCCGAGCTCTGCCATGCGCCCAAATACTGGTTTACCCCCACATGTGGGGTATCAGCATACTCAGGACAAATTGCAAAATAACTTTTAGAGTCCTGTTACCCTTGGGAAAATAAAAATTGGGAGTGAAAAGATCATTTTTGTGGAAAAAATGTGATTTTTTAATTTTACGGCTGTACGTTATAAACTTCTGTGAAGCCCTTGTGGGTTCAAAGTTCTCACCACACCCTTGTACAGGTATGGAAAAAAATTTAAAAACTAGAGAACCCACAAACAGGCATAGGTTTGTACAAGGTTGTTTATTCCCCACTCCCTTCCCTCCCTTCCTACCTTCCTTTCCCTACCCTGTTTATTTAAAAAAAAACAATAAAATTATTTGAAAACAAAGTTCTCACCACACATCTAGATAAGTTCCTTGGGGGTGCAATTTCCAAACTGATGTCATTTGTGGGGCGTTTCCACTGTTTTGGCACATCAGGGGCTTTCCAAACGCGACATGGTGTCCGATCTCAATTCCAGCCAAAAACTTCAAATGGTGCTGCTTCCCTTCCGAGCTCTGCCATGCACCCAAAAAGTCGTTTACACCCACATATCGGGTATCAGCATACTCAGGACAAATTGTACAATAACTTTTAGGGTCCTGTTACCCTTGGAAAAATAAAAGTTGGGGGTGAAAAGATAATTTTTGTGGAAAAAATATGATTTTTTATTGGACGGCTGTACGTTATAAACTTCTGTGAAGCCCTTGTGGGTTCTAAGTTCTCACCACATATCTACAGTAGATAAGTTCCTTGGGGGGTCTAGTTTCTAAAATGGGGTCACTTATGGGGGGTTTCCACTGTTTAGGCACATCAGGGGCTCTCCAAATGTGACATGGCATCCGATCTGAATTGCAGCCAATTTTGCAAGTGGTTCCCCCCCACATATCAGGTATCAGCGTACTCAGGACAAATTGCACAATAACTTTTGCAGTCCAATTTCTCCTGTCACCCTTGGTAAAATAAAAAAAATTGGACCTGAAGTAATTTTTTTGTGAAAAAAAGTTAAATGTTCATTCCTGTGAAGCACCTGAAGCACCCGGCGTACCAAGGCAAATGCCGGGGCCCTGGCGAGACGGGGGGGCCACTCAGCACCTGAACAAGTTTTTTTTTTTAAATTTATTTGTCCGGGGTCGGTCCCCTGCTCTCCGCCCTCTGCCCTCCCCTCTCCGCCCTCTGCCCAACATCATACTGATTACCATCTATTTTCCTGTGACAGCGCGTGGTCCACATGTTACCGCTCATTAAGGTCATGAATATGGACGCCACTCCTCTCCCATAGGAGTGGCACCCATATTCATGACCTTAATGAGCGGTACCACGTGACCGCACGCTCTCACGGGAAAAAGTTACCGGCGCCTGGACTCAGGTGAGCGGTGCTGAGAATGAGTGGTGGTGGGGATGGGGGAGAATGAGCCCAGCCCCCAGGAGGAGATGAGAGTGAGCCGGGGGGATGAGCCCAGCAGGGGAGATGAGAGTGAGGGGGGGAAATGAGCCCATTATTCTCTATGGAGCATTATATGTGTCCCATTATCCAGTATAGAGCATTATATGGGGCCCATTATCCTGTATGGAGCATTATATGGGGCCCATTATCCTGTATGAAGCATTATATGGGGCCCATTATCCTGTATTGAGCATTATGTTGGGCCTCTTATTCTGTATGGAGCATTATATTGGGTCTGTTATTCTGTATGGAGCATTATATTGGGCCCATTATTCTGTATGGAGCATTATATGAGGCCCATTTTCTGTATGGAGTTCTGTATGGAGCATTGTATGGGGCCCATTCTTCTGTATAGACCATTATATGATGCCCATTATTATGTAAGGAGCATTATATGAGGACCCTTTTTCTGTATGAAGCAATATATGGGGCCCATTATTCTGAGTGAAGCAATATATGGGGCTCATTATACTGTATGAAGCAATATATGGGGCACATTATTTTGTATGGAGCACTATATGGGGCTCGTTATATTGTATGAAGCAATATATGGGGCTCATTATTCTGTATGGAGCATTATATGAGGCTCATTATTCTGTATGAAGCATATGAGGCTCATTATTCTGTATGGAGCATTATATGAGGCTCATTATTCTGTATGGAGCATTATATGAGGCTCATTATTCAGTATGAAGCAATATGTGGTGCCCAATAAACTGTATGGAAGACTATGTGATGCTCAGAATTCGGTATGGAGTTCTATACTGTCCGGTCTTAAATGAAAACTTTTGAATCCCCACTAGGGCACGCACTGTGCTCTGTGAGGATTTGCTGGTTTCTGAGCTATTGTAGAATTTACAATAGCTATCACTCATGTAATGAATGTAAGAAGTAAGTGATATCTTTGGCATTGTACTATACCTATATTTCTTTGCCGTATCTGTGCATCTGGAATTGTGGTACGTGTTAAAGGGGCCCACTGAGACACTTTCACCCAGGGCCCACAAAAACCTGGAGCCGGCCCTGACCTGAAGGGTTAATAAACTTCTTGAATGTGGTTTTGAGCACCTTGAGGGGTGCAGTTTTTAGAATGGTATCACTTTTAGGTATTTTCTATCATATAGACCAGTCAAAGTGACATCAAATGTGATGTGGTCCGTAAAAATAAAATGGTGTTGCAAAAATGAGAAATCGCTGGTCAACTTTTAACCCTTATAACTTCCTAACAAAAAAAAAATTTTGGTTCCAAAATTGTGCTGATGTAAAGTAAACATATGTGAAATGTTACTTATTAAGTTTTTTTGTGTGCTATATCTCTGTGATTTAAGGGCATAAAAATTCAAAGTTGGAAAATTGCAAAATTTTCAAAATTTTCACCAAATTTCCATTTTTTTCACAAATAAACGCAAGTTATATGAATGAAATTTTACCACTATCATAAAGTACAATATGTCACAAGAAAACAATGTCAGAATCAGTGGGATCCATGGAAGCATTTCAGTTATTACCTCATAAAGGGACAGTGGTCAGAATTGTAAAAATTGGCCCGGTCATGAACGTGCAAACCACCCTTGGGGGTAAAGGGGTTAAAACTTTCAGTGAAATATTTTACCTCACAAAATGAATCCTCTGTGATCCCCTGCTGTAATGTCAGTATTGTCTTTTGCTTCCTTCCCTGCCCAGGAGATGTGGTATGCGCCATATATGGTTAGACACCGACAATTTTTAAAATGAATTTTCATTCTTGGGAAAACCCCTTTAATGTGACTGGCTTCCTTTGCCTGTAAACACGTCGCGCATCTGCCGCCGGGATCTGCCGAATGATTAACTGCGCCTGCGCGGAATTCGCACAGGCGCAGTAAATCAGACCGCCGCCATCTTTGTGCAGACAGATAGCGGCGGTCACATTAAAACTGAGCATGCGCTCTTCCTGTGTGTGTGGGTATGGTGCAATGGTGTTCCACTGGTGGTACCGCGCAAGAGGCTGGTACCACCAGCAGGTTCCATATTGAGACACTCATCACTTGGGTGTCCCAATATGGGGGTCGGTGAACTTCCGCCGCTTGGAATTCTGGGGTTCGGACACATCTGGACGGAACAGGATGTGAAGACATTACAACACAATCCTGGAGCAAGGTCAAGATACTGGACTAGGGTAACATATAAAGCCAGTGTACCTCCCAGTCTGTCATAAGGGAGATGAGGCACATAAGTATTGAAGCTAAAGTTAATGGCCAGAGATGAGTGATGATTCGCAAGAATTCTAGTTTAGTCTAATTTTCTGAAATTCGCAGTTTGTGGCAAACGTGAACATTTTGAGCTGTGGTTCGCAATTTTTTTAAAAAACCTTTCCCACACTGCTGAAGCAGGTTATTGTAATTTTGTATTGCCCATAAAGCCTGTAGCTATGACATCTAGTGGATTATCATACCTTGTTCAAGTATGATATAATCTATGATTATTCATGGATTATCACAGATTATCACAGATCAGCATTTCAGTAGAGCATAGTTTGTCATTTTCCATCTCCAAAGTCACTGGCCAAATCTCTCAATTCAATGGAGAGTAAACTCTTATGATCAGCAGGGTCCTTTCTTTCTATCTTCTGTAGAGTGTAAGATCTTATGGTCAGCGGGGTCCTCTCTCTAATGCCTATAAGGCCCCTTTCACACATTAGTTTTTGCTATCAGTTGCAATCCGTTGAATTTTGAAAAGCATCCAGCGACTAATGCCGCAGGATCCGTTTTTTTCTCATAGACTTGTATTAGCGACAGATAGTGATGGATGGCCTCACGTTTCATCCGTCGTTTGACGGATGCGTCGAAATTTGTCCGTCAGCCAGAGACAACGGACAAAGTAACTTTTTTTGTCTACGTCAAAGTTTTTGACCAAATTTATTATGTTGCCAATCCATCAGAATCCCTTGTTCTCCTGTAAAAAATAAAATAAAAAACCAACATTATCCATACCTCTCCGCAGTTCAGTCAGGTCCCACGCTGCAATCCATCTCAAGGGGTTAACTAGTTTACAACAGAGATCGGTGCTAATGCTACCGGGCCCACTGAAAACCACTGCAGAATGACTGAAATCATATCTGCGCAGGCTCCCCGGCTGACCGGTGATGAACTGATTAGCGTGGGAAAGTTTATGAACCTTTTCCCACTCTGTCAGTTCACCTCAGGTCAGGTGGGACTCCGTGCAGCCTCACTGATGTCAGCGGTAGTCAGTGATGCTGCGTGGAGTCCCCGCCTGACCTGAAGTTCAGAGACTTTCCCACGCTTATTAGTTCATCTCCGGTCAGCTGGGGAACCTGCGCAGACATGATTTAATTCATTCTGCAGTGGTTTACAGCTGGGATGGTAGCAATAGCATCGGTCCCTGTTGTAAACTAGTTAACCCCTTGTGATGGATTGCAGCTGAGAGGTCTGGATATTATTGTTTTTTTATTTTTTTTTTTTACAGGAGAACAAGGGATTCAGTTGGATTGGCAGCATAATAAATTTGGTCAAAAACTTTGTGTAATTATTTCATTAAAATAATTTTTTTATTAATGTGTGTGTCTTTTATTAACCCTTTACTGCTATAGTTGTCACGGTACTGCAGCACAGGACTAGGGTAGGAGGGGGGAAAACTGACCCTGCACTGTGACTAGGCTGATACCCTACGATGGAGTGGGCCACCCATTCCTTGTGAATAGACCCATCGACGATCCTAGGTTAATCTCAAGTGAAGACCTATAGATAAGGGGGTCCCTGAAAGATCTAAGGACTGGGTACAAAACGGGTCACCTCCTAATAGAAAACAAAGAGAAGGCTGCAAATACAAACTGAAAACAGAAAATAAGACTAGCAGAACCAGAGGTCCCAGAACTGCACTAATTAAACACACAGAAGGCAAAGCAAGGCTCCAAGCCAGACTTCAAGCGGATTAACACTGTTGTCCAGCAAGGAATGGGAGACAGGTGCAGGTTAATAAAGGGTGATACAAGCATCTGACCTAGGACAAAGCCAGCACCAGGGGAAAAAGACCAGCAGCCAGAACACTACAAGAAAATGGCGGATAGTCACAATCTGAACAGATTCTAACAATACAATTAATGGATAGGTGTCTTATTGACACCTGTCCATTATTAACCCAGCTTAATGTCACCTTTCAATAGCAAGGCGACATTATCCTATTATTAACCCATGAGCCACCGCTAAAGGCAATGGGAATAGAGAGGCTTAGGCTAGTTTCACACTTGCTTTTTTTTGCAGCGCGTTTTTCCCGCAAAAAAACGCATTGAAAAAACGCATACATAAGCATACAACTGCTGCGTTTTTTTCAAGCATTTTTATGAGCATGCATGAAAAAAACGCAGCGTTTTTATGCGTTTGTATGCGTTTTTAGTGCGTTTTTACCGCGTTTGCGTTTTTTTCCAACATTTTTAGGTGGCCCCTCACACTACCCAAACCATGACTTTACTAACCCTAACCCTGACCCTAACCCTAACCCTGACCCTAACCCTAACCCTAACCCTGACCCTAACCCTTAACCAAATCATACTTAACCCTAACCCAAACCCTAAACCCTAACTAACCCTAACCCTAACCCTGACCCTAACCCTAACCCTGACCCTAACCCTAACCCTAACCCTAACCCTAACCCTGACCCTAACCCTAACCCTAACCCTGACCCTAACCCTTAACAAAACCATACTTAACCCTAACCCTGACCCTAACCCTAACCCTAACCCTAACCCTGACCCTAACCCTTAACCAAACCATACTTAACCCTAATCCTGACCCTAACCCTGACCCTAACCCTAACCCTAACCCTAACCCTGACCCTAACCCTTAACAAAACCATACTTAACCCTAATCCTGACCCTAACCCTGACCCTAATCCTTAACAAAACCATACTTAACCCTAACCCTGACCCTAACCCTAACCCTGACCCTTACCCTAACCCTGACCCTAACCCTAACCCTAACCCTAACCCTGACCCTAACCCTTAACAAAACCATACTTAACCCTAATCCTGACCCTAACCCTGACCCTAACCCTTAACAAAACCATACTTAACCCTAACCCTGACCCTAACCCTAACCCTGACCCCAACCCTAACCCTAACCCTGACCCTAACCCTAACCCTAACCCTGACCCTAACCCTTAACAAAACCATACTTAACCCTAATCCTGACCCTAACCCTGACCCTAACCCTTAACCAAACCATACTTAACCCTAACCCTGACCCAAACCCCAACCCTAACCCTGACCCTAACCCTAACCCTAAACCCCCTTAACTAACCCTAACTCTAACCCAAACCCCTAAATTCCATGGTTAAAAAAAAAAACGCATATGCAAAAAAACGCATACATGAGCATGCCAGTGCGCACATATGCGCATCCATAGGCTATAATGGCCATTTTTAGCGCAAAACGTGCGCATATGTGCGCATGCGCTTTTTTTCAGGGCCAAAAAATGCAACATGCTGCGTCTGGAAAATACCAACGCACACCCCAAAAAAACGCAGCGCATGAAAATCGCATACATGCGCTTACCAGCGCGCAGGTATGCGCACCCATGTTAAATATAGGGGAAAAAACGCATGCGCAGGTATGCGTTTTTTTCCAGCGCTAAAAAACGCAAATGTGAAACCAGCCTAAGTGCCAGAAAAGGCACATCTTATAGATGTGCCTTTTCTGGGTTGGCTGGGGGCAGATTTTTTTAGCCAGGGGGGGGCAATACCCATGGTCCCTCTCTAGGCTATTAATATCTGCCCTAACTCACTGGCTTTCCCTCTCTGGTGGAGAAAATACCACTGGAGCCCACGCAATTTTTTTCAACAAATTTACCCATTAATTTAACACTTACATGTCCCAAATTTGACACACCATGTACTAATCTAATTATTAGTCAAAGACATATAAAAAACTAAAATGAAATGGTTTACTGTATGTAAACCATGTGTCATTTCATGTCGGGTTTTGTAATGATTTTACAGAAGCCAGCAATTGATTTAGCGGCTATTATGCTATGTAGAACTCTATGAACTAAATATATATATATATATGCATCTCAATGACATGTATGTATGTGTATATATATGTATTCTATGTGTATATATCTATTCTTTTGCTTGTGTCATTGGAATCCATTATATGTCCATTTTGCAAGCCGACAAGAAAATCTCGCCATACGGATGTCACACTGATGCTTAGATGCGAGAAAATCGCATCTTGGCATTACAATCAGATGGCGTACGGATCACAAAATTTTGGTTAAAAAATTCATGGTTAAAAATCCTGATCCGTCGAAAAACAGAAGAAATGGATGAAAAAACTGATGCGACGGATCCGTTTTTTCGCCGGATCCGCTACTCTGATCCATCGAAAAAACGGATCAATCGCATCAGTTTTTCACAATTTTCAACGGATCTGTCGATCCATCGAGCCAACAGGTTGTGACTGGTGGCAAAAAACTGATGTGTGAAAGGGGCCTAAAGTGTAAGCATTTATGGTCAGCAGCATCCTCCCTCTCTTTCACTTGGAGAGTGTAAGCTCATATGGTCAGAAGAGTCCTCTCTCTCTTCTCTGTCCTGTAGAGTGTAAGCTCTTATTGCATTCTCCTAGCCACAATCTGACTAGATTGTTTCTGGCCTCACTCAATACACTTGCATTGAGCGAGGCCGTACCCATCTAGTTGAAATGTGACCAGGAGTATGTCAATCACATACTTGTGGTCACATGACAACCTTTTCCAGCGTCGCCACCAAGGAATCCTGATGCAATGCGGACAACCTCTTTAAGGGCCTATTTACATGTCGTTTTTTTATGTACGAGTCATAGCCATTTTTTTCACATAGCACTTGTACCAATGCCAGTCTATGGGGCTGCTCACATGCCCATGATTTTTGCGGACCTAGTAGTCCATGCAAAATCGAGGATACATGTCCTGTATCTGATCAAAATCGACAATGAAGGTCTATAGGTTTGTGACAAAAAAATCAGGCAGTACTTGGATGAGATCTGTGTGCTGTCTGTTTTTCATTCACTGATAGATAGGAAAATGTGGAGAATTTTTAGTATATCACAACATGTCATCAATTGTCTTAATGTAGCCTCCACCATGCTTCACTTTGGGTATAGGTATGGGGTACTGTGGGTATGGTGTTTTTTTGTGATGTGAAGTGTTATTTTTGCGCCCAATATACCTTTTGGAATTATGGCCAAAAAGTCCAACTTTGACCATAACACATTACCTATAGGCTTTTGGAAGGCTTGATGTAGGCTTTGGGAAAAATTATCGGACTTGAATGCTTTTATTTGCCATCTTACACCACAGGCCAGATATATGAAGAATACAGGAGATTGTTGTCACATGCAGTACACAACCAGTACTTGCCAGAAATTCCTGCAGCTTCTTAAATATTGCTATTGGCCTCTTGGCATACATTTTCATCAAGTTTTGAGGGGCTTCCAATTCTAGGTAATGTCACTGTTGTCTCAAATTTAAGTCACTTCTTGATGGCCATCTTCACAGTGTTCCATGTATATATACACAGGTCACCAAAGATTGAATGGATTTATCAGAGTGCCCATATTGATGCCTTTCCTTGCCTGAAGCACCTACAGTAGGCACATAAGAATCAGCACTGGATTGAAAAGCATAGAGGTGGCCTGGTGTGATGGATCATATTTTACGTTACACCATGTGGATGTCGGTATGTTTTTTACCTGGTCAACAGGATGTACTATGTGAAAAAGAAGTAAAGTCAGCAGTGTGATGCTCTGAGCCTAGTTCAGCTGGGAAACGTTCCTTTCCACTTACATATAATGATTACTTTGACATGTAACACTTACCTAAACACTGTTGTAGATCACATACACCCCCTTCATGGAAACAGTATTCCCTATAGACAGTGACTTCTTTCAGGAGAATAATATACCCTGTCATTCTGCTAAAATTGCTGAGGAAAGTTTTAAAAAATTCAGGGTGTTTTCTTCTTCAAATTCTTCAGGTCTCATTCTAGTTGAACATATGTAGGATTTGATGGTAAAACAATATCAAATGTGGATTACTATGCTATCCAAAAGCAAGCACTCATATTGCTATATCGACAAAAAAATTACAAAAATTATGGGTCTTGGAATGCATTGATGAGAAAAGTGAAAAAAAAGGAGAGATTGATCATTAAGGCCAAAATCTGCTTAATCAGTTAATGTTCATGTGGACCATAAAGTTTATAACATTCAAAGCTGTATACATGGTGAGCCCTAGCACATAGTGTTTTATAGAGCAAAGAAATTACTGCACAGTTGTCATCTAGTTTTGCTTGTCTGCAGGGATTTGGCTGCAGGACCATCAATAGTTTTGTAAACAGGGAATCCAGAATAAACTTTAAATATAACTATAGGGAATTTTGACTATTATGCATCACTGAGTCCACATCTGTTTGTTTCTATTACCAAAGAAAGCTATGCCTTTTGATAACTTCAAATGAAGGTAAATTGGCAAATTCAAGATGATCACTGTGAAGCGTAAAGGGGTGTCTGATACCTAAAATGTCCTTCATAAATATCTGTTTTTACACCCTAGGCACTTTTGTAATTTGCTTTATTACAAAATATCCCTCTGTCTATCCTGTTAAGGCCTGTTTCACACATCCATTTTTCAGCTCAGTCGAAATACGCTAAAATGGCGGAAAACGGATCCGTAGGCGGATTGAAAGAAACGGGTGGCACCGGACCGTTGTGTTGATGCGTCTGTGTAAGGTTGAATTTTAAAGAACCCGTGCCTGGAAAAAGGAGAGAGAGAGAGAATTTCTCAGCCGGCAGAACGGGATTTAGGGTTAAATTTCCGGCAAAGGCAATTCTTCCGGCCAGCAAAAAAATGTTTCTGCGTCCGTCCAGTCATGTCAGCGGACGCAAACATTTTGGTGGATCCGTGAAAAAACGGATCCTACGGATGACCATCCGTCAAGGTAGAAGCTGTTGGAACTTTCACAAGGTGCTGGCACTCTGTTTCTGTCCCCGCCAGACGCAGCTTCTTACTATGAAAGGAGACGCCATCAGGAGGTGGTGACAGAAGCAGTGTGAGTGACACCAGCACATTCTCCCAGCTTCTATCACTGCACTCAAACAAATCATCATCAGGGGCAGTGATAGAAAAAGGGTGAGCGATACTAGCACTGCTTTCTGCTCCTTCTGAGTACCCAGTAATCACATGATCATTAAGACTGGAGGAGGAAGCACTGTTAAGGGGGTTTTACACATAGCGATATCGCTAGCGATATCGCTATAACGTCACCGATTTTGTGATGTTATATATGTGTTACACTTACCTCCGACCGGCTCCCCCGCTGTCCATCGCTGATCGTGCGAGAATGTCCGGCTCCATTTCTCGTCATCTGCTTCCTGCTGGGGCTTCCTGCTGTGACGACGAGCGATGCGTGGAGGTGGGAGGGAGGACGTCTTCATCGCTGTGTGTGAAAGGTGAGTATCGTGCGCTGCGTCGCTGCTGCATCGCTGTGAGATCTTTCTGTGTGAAAGCTCACTAGCGATCATTTAGCGATGCACCAGCGATCCTGACCGGGTCGGATCCCTGGTCGGATCGCTGGTGCATCACTAAATGTAAAAGGGCCTTTACTGCTTCTTAAACTGTATATATAGTGCTTATTTAGCAGCAGTGTGCATACAGCAATCAGGAAGTGAGAGATAATAATAATAAACCACCTCTGCCTTCCCTGCAGCTGATGACCCTGCAATGACATTCTAAAAAACAACATCAATATAGAGTCATGTGCGGACGAGTCCAACAATTTAAGTAACTGGGCATTCTTTCAAGAAGAAACATAGTTAATTTGTATGATGTCTGTTGTACTAAACTATTTTTTCTTTCTCAGGTCATAACAAATGGGGATGCAAGGGTAGCAGTTGCTTGTACCCAGGAACTTGAAATAATTTTTCATCTCTTTTGTTGCAAAAGTGGGTAGTCTGATAATGTACCACCAGGGAACATTCTAAAATAAAAAGAAAAATACTTGTTAAATCCCTCAAGTGTTGACGCCCAGGTGGTCCTGTAACATTGCGTGGCGCGGTAGCCATAAGTGAGGTACTCATGATTCAATCCCTGACACACTACATGAAAATGGGGAGTCCTTGCTGGGTGTGTGGACTTTAGCTGTGGTGGCGATACGTGCTTACAGACCACATGATGCCTTTGTATTCGGCCAAGCAGGTCCAGATATTACGGAGTTCAATAAGGGAGGCCATAGTTAATAAATAAACATATTTTTCTGAACAATAACTTTTGGGAAACTATGTACAGCAGGTAGTAAGTATTCATTATCACACACTTTCTCTTCTCCTTCCTGGAGACACTCTCGCTTTATTCTTTGCTTAGCTCTTCTACCTCAAAACTACCTAGCAAACTATTCAGAAAGAGTCCTTGTACACAGAAATGGCACTACAGTCCAGCCATCAAAAGTCCTGTACATCCTCACGCGGTTCCATGTCCTTCTCCCTTTAGTAGAGTTTTCTATGCCAATATGGCTGCTACTTAGCTTTTTCGCTTTATTGACATCTCTGGCCTACCTAGCGAGGCATTTCCTTTTCGTTTCAATTATCCTTCCTTTTCCATCCCGTTACCGACTGACAGACAACTCCATACCATCCCACTAGGCTTCCTGTCCCAGGCCCTGATACTTCCTCCTTCAATACTCACTTCCTTCTCATTGTCGCTACTCTTGTAGGCACTTATTACCTGCCTTGGTCATTTCCCCCTTGCCACAAACACACCCACTGCATTTGATTCTGCTACTCAGCCAGATCTGAGGCCTGCTACTACTGCAGGCTTGTCCCTATCTGATGTTCTGATGATGATGATGATGATCTGATGTTCATTTCCTTACAGTTCCACTCCCCAACAATGATATGACTGTACATGTGCACTGCGTCAAAGCTCAGGCTTGTGATTGTCTGCAGAGGTCACTTAGATGTACAGGTACAGTGGGTATGGAAAATATTCAGACCCCTTTAAATTTTTCACTTTCTCATTGCAGCCATTTGGTAAATTCAAAAAAGTTCATTTTTTTCTCATTAATGTACACTCTGCACCCCATCATTTTTTAAATATATTAAAAAAGAAAAAACGAAATTTGACATAGTCATAAGTATTCAGATCCTTTGCTTAGACACTCATATTTAAGTCACATGCTGTCCATTTCCTTGTGATCCTCCTTGAGATGGTCTACTCCTTCATTGGAGTCCATCTGTGTTGAATTAAACTGATAGGACTTGATTTGGAAAGGCACACACCTGTATATATAAGACCTCACAGCTCAGAGTGCATATCGGACCAAATGAGAATCATGAAGTCAAAAGAACTGGCCAAGGAGCTCAGAGACAATTGTGGCAAGGCACAAATCTGGCCAAGGTTACAAATGAATTTCTGCAGTACTCACAGTTCCTAAGAGCACAGTGGCCTCCATAATCCTTAAATGAAGAAGCTTGGGACCACCAGAAGTCTTCCTAAACCTGGTTGTCTCGTCAAACTGAGCAATCGTGGGAGAAGAGCCTTTGTGAGAGAGGTAAAGAAGAACCCCAAGATCACTGTGGCTGAGCTCCACAGATGCAGTAGGGAAATGGGAGAAAGTTCCACAAAGTCAACTATCACATCAGCCGTCCACCAGTCGGGCCTTTATGGTAGAGAGGCCCGACGGAAGCCTCTCTTCAGTGCAAGAATTATGAACGCCCCCATAGAGTTTGCTAAAAAACACATGAAAGAATCCCAGACTATGAGAAATAAGATTCTCTGGTCCGATGAGATGAAGATAGAACTTTTTGGTGATAATTCCAAGCGGTATGTGTGGAGAAAAAAAGACACTGCTCATCACCTGCCCAATACAATCCCAACAGTGAAACATGGTGGTGGCAGCATCATGCTATGGCGGTGTTTTTCAGCTGCAGGAACAGGAAGACTGGTTGCCATTGAAGGAAACATGAATGTGGCCAAGTACAGATATATCCTGGATGAAAACCTCTTCCAAAGTGCTCTGGACCTCAGACTTGTCCAAAGGTTCACCTTCCAACAAGACAATGACCCTAAATATATGGCAAAGGAGTGGCTTCAGATCAACTCTGTGACCATTCTTGACTGGTCAAGCTAGATCCCTGACCTAAAACCAATTGAGCATCTCTGGAGAGACCTGAAAATGGCTGTCCACCAACGTTCACCATCCAACCTGAAGGAACTGGAGAGGATCTGCAAGGAAGAATGGCAGAGGATCCCCAAATCAGGGTATGAAAAACTTGTTGCATCAAGACTCATGGCTGTACTAGCTCAAAAGGGTGCTTCTACTCAATACTGAGCAAAATGTCTGAATACTTATGACCATGTGATATTTCAGTTTTCTATTTTAATAAATTTGCAAAAATTTCTACATTTCTGTTTTATTCAGTCAAGATGGGGTGCAGAATGTACATTAATTAACTTTTTTGAATTTACCAAATGGCTGCAATGAAACACAGAGAGAAAAATTTAAAGGAGTCTGAATACTTTCCGTACCCACTGTACATGATCGCTGCAGCAAAGTTAACAAAATCCCACTGGGAGCAGTCACATCAGGGGAACAGGTGATTTAACAAGTGGGTATTGGTTATTAATTGTTTTTTAATTTTAGCATGTTCCCTGAAGTTAAACATTTTTTTGTTTTAGTCAGAAAACCACTTTCAATACCTGTCTTCAAAAATGTATGACCACCATTGATTAAACATAGGTTAGCTATGATTAAATTTACAAAAGCTTGTTAAGCTGTGATATCAGTAGACTGATTGTTCATTTCTTAGATTCAGTAAGAAGGAATATAATTTAGAAAGTGCCTTGGAAACACTTAAAAACGAATTTCATCAATTTAAAATGAAATTAGCTCTGACCTGATCAACTCAAAGTGCTTTACAATCACAGCGAGAGCCATTTTTACTGCTAACCTCATGCCACATTTACTCAACAATTATGCAATGTTGAAGAGCAGCTGAACAGCTCATTTTTATCTTTTACAAAATTATGATAGGATTTAAATACATTTGTGATTTCAGATATAAAATGTTTTAGTTTTTTCTTTTTTTATCTGCACAACAAGTTAAAACTGCTTTTGTTAGGCTCACCATCCTCAAAGGGTGGAAGGAGAGGTTTGTGGATGGTTTCTGCGCTTGCTGGCGTTAAAGAAGCATATCTCTGGATATAAAACAAAATGGTGGTTTAATCGACGCGTTTCAAAGTACAAATGAATTCTTCATTGTGGTTTTTCCTGATGAAGAAGTCATTTGTACTTTGAAGCGCATCGAATAAACTATCATTTCAACCTTGGATATATGTCTCATTAAACAACAGCAAGCGCTAAAACGATCCTCAGACCTCTCCTTCCACCCGTTGAAGACTCACCATCCTAAACGCCTATCTTTCTGCTTTGCCTGTATATAGAATCATAGAATGGTAGAGTTGGAAGGGACCTGCTGGATCATCTGGTCCAACCACCTGCTCAAAGCAGGATTCACTAAATAATCCCAGTCAGATGTCTGTCCAGCCTCTGTTTGAAGACTTCCATGGAAGGAGAACTCACCACTTCTCATGGCAGCCTGTTCCACTCATTTATCAACCTGTCAAAAAGTTTTTTCTAATATATCTAATCTGTGTCTCCTCCCATTCAGTTTCATCCCATTGCTTCTAGTCTTTCCTTGTGCAAATGAGAATAAAGATGATCCTTCTACAATGTGACAGCACTAGAGATATTTGTAGACAGCTTTTAAGTCTCCTCTCAGTCTTCTTTTTTGCAAGCTAATCATTCCTAAATCCTGTAACTGTTCCTCATAAGACAGGGTTTGCAGACCAATCACCATTCTGGCTACTCTTCTCTGAACTTGCTCCAGTTTGTTGATGTCTTTTTTAAAATGTGGTGCCTAAAACTGGACACAGTATTCCTGATGAGGTCTGACCAAAGAGGAGTAGAGGGCAATAATGACTTCACGTGATTTAGACTGTATGCTTCTCTTAATACATCCTAGAATTGCATTTGCCTTTTTTTCTGCTGCATCACACTGTTGACTCATGTTCAGTTTATGATCAATTGGTATACCCAAGTCTTTTTCACAGGTGCTGTTGCTTAGCCCTATTCCTCCCATTCTGTATATACTTTTTTTCATTTTTATTGCCCAGATGTAGTACTTTGCATTTCTTCATGTTAAAAACCATTTTGTTAGTTGCTGCCCACTGCTCCAGTTTATTTACATCTTTTTGAATCCTCTCGCTCTCTTCTCTGGTATTAGCTATCCCTCCTAGCTTAGTGTCATCAGCAAATTTAATCAGTGTACCCTCAATTCCTTCATCTAAATCATTGATAAAGATGTTGAACAATACAGGGCCAAGGACAAAACCCTGTGGTACCCCACTTGAGACATTCTTCCAACTGGATGTGCAGCCATTTATGACCACTCTTTGGGTCTGATCACTAAGCCAGTTATGAATCCACTTAACACTGGCCTTGTCCATTCCATACTTAGTCATTTTTTCAATAAGGATGGTGTGAGATACTTTGTCAAATGCTTTGCTGAAGTCAAGACATACTATATCTATAGCATTTACCTGATCCACCCAGTCAGTGATTCTGTCATAAAAGGAAATTAAGTTAGTCTGACATGACTTATTAGTTACAAACCCATGCTGACTCTGGTTAATCACTTCATTCTTATCCAGGTACTTACATACCTGTTGTTTGAACAAATTATTAAAGATCTTTCCTGGTATAGAAGTCAGACTCACCGACCTGTAGTTGCCTGGGTCCACCTTCTTCCCCTTTTTGAAGATAGGAACAACATTGCTCTTCTCCAGTCTTCTGGGACTTCTGATCTCCACTAATTTTCAAAGATTATGGAGACGGGTTCAAACATTTCTCCTTCAGCACTCTGGGGTGTAATTCATCTGGATCTGGAGACTTTAATTCATTTATGTTAGCTAAGTATCTTTCTGTTTATAGATATCCTGGATTCTTCAATTCCTTTAATAGGACAGTGAAGTTCAGTTGATGCTACATTTCCTTTCTGAGAGAAAACAGATGAAAAATTGGAATTTAAAAGTTCAGCCTTCTCAACATCCTTTCTTACCATTTCATCATTTTCATCCTGTAAAAATCCTATAGCATCTTTGACTTTTCTTTTACTTTTGACATATCCCCAAAATCCTTTTTTATTGCTTTTGACGTCTCTTTCAAGCTTTACTTCATTGACAGCTTTAGATAATCTGATTCGTGCCCTGCAGGTTCTGCAGACAGCATTATATTCTTCTTCAGATATGCCTCCCTCTTTCCATTTGATAAACATTTCTTTCTTTCTTTTTAGCATGTGTTTAAGTTATGTGTTCATCCTTCCTGGTTTCCTTAAATGCTTTGTATTCTTCCCTCTTTTTGCAATTGTTAACGATTATGCTTTGAGAATGTCAGTTTTCAAGATTTCCCATCCTTCCTTGACATTTTTGTCCTTAAGGATATCCAGCCATTGAATCCCTCTGATTCTGTTTCTGAGTCCCTTAAAATCTGCCATTCTGAAATCTATCCTTGAAGTCTGAGTCTTCACAGGTCTTCCTCCTCTAGTTATCCAAAATTCTAAAATAGCATGGTTGCTACCTCCTAGGGTCCCAGTCACTTTTACCTCCTCAACCATTTCCTCCCTATTTATAAGGATTAGATCCAAGGTAGCAGATCCTCTTGTTTTCTCCCCTACCTTTTGGAAGACAAAGTTGTCAGCAAGAGAGGATAAGAATTTGCTTGACCTGTTAGTTTTGCCTGAGAGAGATTCCCAACAAATGTCTGGATAGTTGAAATCTCCCATGACCACTATGTCATATTTTTTTGGAGAACTTGGCCATTTGATGCATAAAGAGTTCATCCATATGTCCAGCTTGCACAGGCGGCCTGCTGTAGTAAATGCCTACAATAGGTCCTGCAATGCCTGCACATGAGAAAAGAGACATAGCGAATAAAAAAAACTATAATACATTTCTAATTGGAGGTATTTTCTAATATTATTATTATTGCACCTACTATATATTGGGATAGGATCTTGGAGATGGGAATACCCCTTTAAGTACTTCCCGATATCTGCCATACATATGGCAAAAGTCAGGAGCATACATGTTGAGCAGGTTCAGGCATTTAGTATGTTTCCTACACAGTAGGGTCCAGCTGTGCTGTACAGCCGACACCTACCTGGAATAGAAGTGATCAGAGCTAATCTTATTACATAGTTTTGTATATTGTGATCAATTTACTTTGCATCTGGTAAAAAATTATGTTATCTTGACCTACGATTGAGTTTTTCTTCTGGTTAGGATGCTGTTACATGACTTTCTATATTGATTTTTGGTAGATATTTATCCTATTTGTATATCTATTTTGCACATCAACTAATTATATAATTCATATTTCAAGACCAAATTCTATGTTTGCACTTACTTATGCCTTTTATCCATGTTGTCTCTACTATATGACCCTAATAAATATTTTGTTTGCAGCAACCACGGCCCAGGATGAGCTGAGGCTTCCATAACACGTATTGTTTTACTCTGGTTGTATTCAGAAATCGATATAATCTGTGATATAACAATGAAACATTTGCACCCTTACTACCTGTATTACTGTGGATTATTCTTCAATATTCTTACAATGTGGTTTTCAATATTATATTTTTCTATTTAATCATTTCTAGCATTCATAAGTAAAGTGTATCCATATTATTTGAGTTCAAGAAACTGTGGCTCCAATTCATCGAAGTGTGCATGTGGCGCCCCCAGGAGTATGGTCGCCACACTGGCTTTGCCTTCCTCCAGGGGAGGGTAATGCCAGGCTTGGAGGCAATGATGGGTCTCTCTCACAGTCAATCCATACATGCAACACAGTTCCACTCCAGGCCAGCAGGGGGAATTCCGAACCAGGATTAAGGGGAGGAGTGCTCTCTGTGGGTCAGAGGAGGAAAGAGTTAGTTAGTCTGTGGAGGGTGAATTGTGCAGACGTGGAGAGCGAAGCTGGAGGTTGAGCTGCAGAAGATGAGCTCCCTCAGCTTGAGAGCGCAAGAACTGGAGCCTGGTCTCCACGGTGGTATGGATACTAACTGTCCTGCCACAGACACCAGAGGAGTAGGAGGCTGTAAATGCCCTACTCTCATCTAAGACTTGGGACACAACAGCAAAACGGATAGAGAGCCGGGATCCAGGAGGTCCCTGATCAGGCTACAGCTGTCTGTCATACAAGTGAGAGTTCTAGGAACATCTGACAGGAGGAACTTCAGAGTAACTAAGTACTGGAGTGTTTCACACCACACAAGCGCTAGGAAGGAGACTGCACAGCCGTTCTGTGAGAGAGCATCCCAGAGTTGCTTCCAGGCTAGCCTGCTCCATTACCATCTGTAATCAGGACCCTGAAGTGCATTTATCGAGTAAAGGTACAGAAACTCCACCCCGCTGTGTCTTGTCTGCTTCCTACCCTGTCGGCACTGCTACATCCCCGTGCCAACCACCTTTACACTGCCCTGGGGTTACAGCTTCACCTGTGGGGAGCTACACCATCTAAGCTGCAACACACCATCAGCCCCAGAGGACCTGCACGCAGCGTTGGCTAACACCTCACTTGCCAAACACCACAGGTGGCGTCACAAACTTTCCATATAAACTACATTACAAACATCATCCGCCATTGATATTGAGCGCCCAGGGCCACGGACCGGGTCACCGCTGCTGTGACACATCCCCCTGACACCAGCCCGATACCGAGTACCCCACAGCCCTGGGAGGGCGACCCATGTACATCAAAAAACACTTTGAAAAGTTGTGACTTTTGGTATTTTTTTTTTATGCCAGTTTCAGACAGCTCTGCCAGAATAGTGAAAAGCTGGGGCGGGGGTAGTTATGCCTGCCTGTCAAATTTATCCATAATGGCGGC
The DNA here is from genome assembly GCF_039654945.1 of Dendrobates tinctorius. Classification (NCBI taxonomy): domain Eukaryota; kingdom Metazoa; phylum Chordata; class Amphibia; order Anura; family Dendrobatidae; genus Dendrobates; species Dendrobates tinctorius. Next base: position 24,873,904 of record NW_027361757.1, read on the forward strand.
ATTTCCTGTGCCAGCAAAGGTACTACAGTTTCTGTCGAGGAAACAGAGGCGCACACCACTGATAAGATGCACCAAATGCATTCAATAGAAGGCACATCTTAATGAATTTGGTGTATATCAGACCTAGGCAAAGTGCAGCCCGCGGGCCACATCTGGTCCTCTGGCTGTCTCTGTCTGGTCTGCAGACTGAGACAGCTTGGGGCTGGAAATCAGAGGTCCACGGGCCGCACGGTGCCCACCCTCTTGCTGTTTCTATCTGCATCTCTGCGCTGCGCTGCTAACTCCTTTGGTGGAGGAGGGGCCTCCTGCCACTTCCTCCACCAATTAGCGTGTGAAACAGTTGATACGATGAACTAGGGAATGGGACTGAGGTGAGTATGTGGTGTTTTTTGTTTTTTTTCTCATGTGTATAGGCTGTTTGGGTGGGCATGGAGAGGCTATGGAGGTGACATGGCGCTGCACATGGGTGAGTGATATGGTACTGCAAATGGTGGGGTGACATGGTGCTGCACATGGGGGAGTGATATGGTGTTGCACATAGGGGGGTGACATCTTGCTGCACATGGTGGGGTGACATGGTGGTGCACATGGTGGGTGACATGGTGCTGTAAATAGTGGGGTGACATGGTGCTGCACATGGTGGGGTGACATGGTGCTGCACATGGGGGGGTGACATGGTGCTGTACATGGGTGGTGACATGTGCACATGATGCTGCAAATGGGGGTGACATGCTGCACATGGTGCTGCATATGGGGGCGATATTTTGCACATGGCGATGCATATGGGGGTTATATGCTGCGCATGGTGCTGCATATGGGGGCGACATGCTGCACATGGGGAGGCTAGGGGGAAAACATGCTGCACACGGGGGAGGCTATGTGGGGCTCATGCAGCATGTATAGGGAGGCTGTGTGGGGCTCATGCAGTGTATATAGGGAGGATGTGTGGGGCTCATGCAGCATGTATAGGGAGGCTGTGTGGGGCTCATGCAGTGTATATAGGGAGGCTGTTATGATTGAGTCACCGTAGGAGGCAGACACAAAAATAGAAGCTACGTCCAGAAAACCAGAGAAGTTGGCAACTATCAGATTGCAGACCCCTGAACCTATCAACACAACTAGCAGTAGCTGTGGGGGGTTCCTACGATGTCCTAGACCCCTCGATCACAGCCAGAGAGGTAAATAGCCTAAAGACAGAAAAGGAAATCTAAACTGCCCCAGAGCAGACCCCAAAGTAAAAGGCAGCCCCCAACATATAATGATGGTGAAGCAAGATGAAAAAACACAACACAGACAGAAAGATAGACTGAGCAAAGACGGGGCCCAAGCTAACTAAACAGAACAGGAAAGGAAGGTTGCTGTCTGCAATCTGCCAAAACCCTATCAAAGACATAAGCCAACAAGCTGATATGGAAAAAGACCCTGAAGCAGCTAGGCTTCAAAAACTAAATCAGCACTCTGGTATTTTCAGAAGACAGAGCTAAAGGAATTCAGCTCACCCCAGCAGGGAATGACAGAAATCCAGAAAAACAAAGCAAAACAAAGTCAAAGCAGCACAAATGCAAAAAGCCGAGCAGAAAACTTAGCTTTAGAAGAGCAGGAATTCAGACTGGTCTCCAAGGATCCCACAGAGAAATCACCCGCAGGGCAGAAGGGCGTCGGCAGCCTTATATCCAGTCAGTAACTCCACTCAGCCAGTCATCATCAGGCTCAGGTGTTTGATAATCAGGCTCACTACCTTTCTTTACCAGAAGAGGGAGCTCCTCGGGCCTCAGTAGTGAAGGGGAAAATGAACTCACAACAGTACCTCCCCCTTGAGGAGGGGTCACCGAACCCTCAACCACGCCACCAGGGCGATCAGGGTGAGCCCAATGAAAGGCACGCACCAATCTTTTGGCATGAATATCAGAGGCAGAGACCCAGGAATTATCCTCCTGACCATAACCCTTCCACTTAACCAAATACTGGAGTCTCCGTCTAGCCAGACGGGAATCCAGTACTTTCTCTACCTCATATTCCATGTTACCTTCAACCAATACAGGGTCTGGAGGTGCCACCCCCGGAACAACAGGTTCAACAAACCTCTTCAACAAAGATTTATGGAACACATTATGGATTTTAAATGTGACAGGAAGAGCCAAAAGAAAAGAGACCGGATTAATAATCTCCAAAATCTTGTAAGGTCCAATAAATCTAGGCTTAAACTTAGGAGAAGCCACCTTCATAGCAATATTTTTTGATGATAACCACACCATATCACCAACCTTAAACTGGGGACCAATGGTCCTATGTCGGTTGGAAAACCGCTGGGCCTTTTCCTGGGAGAGAGATACCTTATCCACCACTTGGTCCCAGATCTGGTGCATTCTCTCCACCACAGTGTCAACACCTGGGCAGGCAGAGGGCTCCACCTGCCCTGAAGAAAATCAAGGATGAAACCCAAAGTTACAAAAAAAAAGGTGACATCAAAGTGGCAGAACTAGCTCTATTATTTAAAGCAAATTCGGCCAAGGGCAAAAATGATACCCAATCATCCTGATCAGCAGAAATAAAACATCTCAAACATGACTCCAAGGTCTGGTTTGTTCTCTCTGTCTGCCCATTGGTCTGAGGGTGAAAAGCAGAGGAGAAGGACAACTGAATTCCCAGCTTGGAACAGAAAGTTCTCCAAAATCTAGACACAAAGTGGACTCCTCTGTCAGATACAATGTTCTCAGGAATCCCGTGCAAGCGAACCACCTGTTGTAAAAACAGGGGCACCAACTCAGAGGAAGACGGCAACTTAGGGAGTGGTACAAGATGAACCATCTTAGAGAACCTATCACAAATCACCCAAATAACAGTCATCCTTTGAGAGACAGGCATATCAGATATGAAATCCATTGAAATATGGGTCCATGGCCTGTTGGGGACAGGCAAAGGCATCAACAACCCACTAGAGCGAGAACACGATTTAGACCGGGAGCACGTCCCACAGGACTGCACAAAATTCCTGACATCACGAGACAAGGAGGGCCACCAAAAAGACCGACTCACCAGATCTCTAGTACCAAAAATACCTGGATGACCAGCCAAAGCAGAGCAATGAACTTCAGACATCACTCTCTTCTTCCACTGGTCAGGAACACACAACTTTCCACTGGGACAATGCTCAGGTTTGTCCTCCTGGAACTCTTCCAGAGCATGTCTCAAATCGGGCGAGATGGCAGAAAGAACTACCCCTTCGCCTAAGATGGAAGCAGGCTTGGTCACCACAGGAAAATCAGCAAAGAAGCTCCTAGAGAGGGCGTCTGCCTTGACATTCTTAGTTCCAGGAAGAAAAGAAACCACAAAATCAAAACATGTAAAAAACAAGGCCCACCTAGCCTGTCTAGGGTTCAAGCGCTTAGCTGACTCTAGGTAAATCAAATTCTTGTGGTCAGTGAGGACCACGACTTGATGCTTAGCTCCCTCCAACCAATGTCTCAACTCCTCAAATGCCCATTTCATGGCCAACAGTTCCCGATTCCCCACATCATAGTTACGTTCAGATGGAGAGAACTTTCGGGAAAAGAAAGCACAGGGATTCATTTTAGATGTTACAGGATCCTTTTGGGACAAAACAGCTCCTGCCCCAATCTCAGAAGCATCCACCTCTACCTGGAACGGAAGTGAGACATCAGGTTGCCGCAAAACCGGGGCGGAGGTGAATCTTCGCTTCAGCTCCTGAAAGGAAGAAACAGCCTCCGGAGACCAATTTAACACATCAGCACCCTTCTTAGTCAAATCAGTCAATGGCTTGGCAATACTAGAAAATTTTGCTATAAACTTCCGATAAAAATTAGCAAAACCCAAAAACTTCTGGAGGGCCTTCAAAGAAGTGGGCTGAACCCAATCGTAAATGGCCTGTACCTTGGCCGGGTCCATTTCAATAGTTGACGGGGACAAAATAAATCCCAAAAAAGAAATCCTCTGTACTCCAAAAAGGCATTTAGATCCTTTGACATACAGGGAATTCTCCCTCAAGATCCGGAACACAGTCCGAATATGTTCCTCATGAGAATCCCAATCCTTGGAGAAGATCAAAATATCATCCAGATAGATAATCAAAAATGTATCGACAAAATCTCGGAAAATATCGTTCATGAAGCACGGGAAGACAGAAGGGGCATTAGTGAGCCCAAAAGGCATCACAAGGTACTCAAAATGTCCCTCCGGAGTATTAAACGCCGTCTTCCATTCATCCCCATGCTTAATGCGAATAAGATTATACGCCCCCCTGAGGTCAAGCTTGGTAAACCAGCAAGCACCTTTAACTCTGGAGAATAGATCAGAAATCAGGGGTAACGGATACTGATATTTAACAGTAATTTTGTTGAGGGCACGATAATCAATACAAGGTCTTAATGATCCATCCTTTTTGGCTACAAAAAAAAACCCGGCACCTAAGGGTGACGAGGATGGTCTAATATGACCCTTCTCCAACGCCTCCTTAATATAGGATCGCATAGCCTCGTGCTCGGGTACAGATAAATTGAAGAGCCGACCCTTGGGAAATTTACACCCCGGGCTCAGTTCAATTGCACAGTCATAACTCCTATGAGGAGGCAGAGACGCAGACTCATTCTCACTAAATACATCATAAAAGTCCGCCAAATAATCAGGAACATCATGCGACTGAGGAGAGGTGGAAAACACCGGAGCCTCACTAAAGGCACACCGACAACCCCAACTCACCACAGACACAGATTTCCAATCCAAAACTGGATTATGAATTTGTAACCAGGGAAACCCCAGAACAATAGTATCATGCAGATTATGCAACACCAAAAATCTGCAATTTTCTTGATGGTCTGGAGCGACCCGCATTACCACCTGGGTCCAAAACTGAGGTTTATTTTTCGCCAAAGGAGTAGCATCAATCCCCCTCAAAGGGATAGGCGTCTGCAGAGGTGTCATCGGAAATCCACAACGTTTAGCAAAATCCAAGTCCATTAGGTTTAGGGCTGCTCCCGAATCCACAAAAGCCTTGGCGGAAAATGTGGACAGGGAGCAGATAAGAGTAATAGCCAGACGAAACTTAGGTTGAACACCACCAACAGAAAACGTGTGTGCAAAGCGTTTCTCTCGTTTAGGACAGACAGAAATAATATGCGAGGCATCTCCACAGAAAAAACACAACTTATTACGCCTTCTGAACTCCTGACGCTGCTCTCTGGAAAAAACTCTATCACATTGCATAGGTTCAGACATTTGCTCAACAGGTGGCAACACCTCTCGTGCAGCTTTGCGTTCGCGCAAACGCCGATCAACCTGAATGGCTAATGACATAGAATCGTCAAGATCAGAGGGAACAGGAAATCCCACCATAGTATCTTTTACGGCTTCTGACAACCCCTTCCGAAAGAGAGCAGCCAAGGCATTATCATTCCAGGTAGTAAGTACTGCCCACTTTCGGAATTTTTGACAGTACAATTCTGCAGAATCACGACCCTGGTTCAATGCCAGCAGGGTCTTTTCAGCCTGATCAATGGCATTAGGTTCGTCATACAACAACCCCAAGGCCCGAAAAAATGCGTTCACATTAGTCAGAATAGGATCATCTGGTTTCAAAGAAAACGCCCAATCCTGGGGATCGCCACGCAGCAAAGAGATGACAATTTTAACCTGCTGCGCTGAGCTCCCTGACGAGTTAGGCTTCAAGGCAAAAAATAATTTACAATTATTTTTGAAATTCAAAAATTTAGACCGATCCCCAAAAAATACATCAGGTGTAGGAATCTTTGGTTCAGCAGCATGTGAATGAGCAAGGTAGGCGGAAATTCCCCGCACTTCCGCAGCGAGCTGCTCCACACGATCAGACAATTGCTTTATCTCCATTGAGAGAAAAAAAAATTCCCCCTACGGCCTCAGAGATATAGAGGAAAAAATATACACTTTTTTTTTTTTTACAATTCTTTCCTGCTATTGAGTACCCTAGGATCTGCGGTATGGCGGGTGATTCTGTTATGATTGAGTCACCGTAGGAGGCAGACACAAAAATAGAAGCTACGTTCAGAAAACCAGAGAAGTTGGCAACTATCAGATTGCAGACCCCTGAACCTATCAACACAACTAGCAGTAGCCGTGGGGGGTTCCTACGATGCCCTAGACCCCTCGATCACAGCCGGAGAGGTAAATAGCCTAAAGATAGAAAAGGAAATCTAAACTGCCCCAGAGCAGACCCCAAAGTAAAAGGCAGCCCCCAACATATAATGACGGTGAAGCAAGATGAAAAAACACAACACAGACAGAAAGATAGACTGAGCAAAGACGGGGCCCAAGCTAACTAAACAGAACAGGAAAGGAAGGTTGCTGTCTGCAATCTGCCAAAACCCTATCAAAGACATAAGCCAACAAGCTGATATGGAAAAAGACCCTGAAGCAGGTAGGCTTCAAAAACTAAATCAGCACTTTGGTATTTTCAGAAGACAGAGCTAAAGGAATTCAGCTCACCCCAGCAGGGAATGGCAGAAATCCAGAAAAACAAAGCAAAACAAAGTCAAAGCAGCACAAATGCAAAAAGCCGAGCAGAAAACTTAGCTTTAGAAGAGCAGGAATTCAGATTGGTCTCCAAGGATCCCACAGAGAAATCACCCGCAGGGCAGAAGGGCGTCGGCAGCCTTATATCCAGTCAGTAACTCCACTCAGCCAGTCATCATCTTGCTCAGGTGTTTGATAATCAGGCTCACTACCTTTCTTTACCAGAAGAGGGAGTTCCTCGGGCCTCAGTAGTGAAGGGGAAAATGAACTCACAACAGGAGGCTGTGTGGGGCTCATGCAGCATGTATAGGGAGGCTGTGTGGGGCTCATGCAGTGTATATTGGGAGGATGTGTGGGGCTCATGGAGCATGTATAGGGAGGCTGTGTGGGGCTCATGCAGTGTATATAGGGAGTCTGTGTGGGGCTCATGCAGCATGTATAGGGAGGCTGTGTGGGGCTCATGCAGTGTATATAGGGAGGCTGTCTGGGGCTCATGCAGCATGTATAGGGAGGCTGTGTGGGGCTCATGCAGTGTATATAGGGAGGCTGTGTGGCGCTTATGCAGTGTATATAGGGAGGCAGTGTGGGGCTCCTGCAGTGTATATAGGGAGGCTGTGTGGGGCTCTTGCAGTATATATAGGGAGGCTGTGTGGGGCTCATGTAGTGAATATAGGGAGGCTGTGTGTGGTGCTCATGCTGTACATGGCTGAGGCTGTGTGGCGCTCATGACACAGATGGGGGATGCTGTGTGGGGCTCATGCAGTATATGAGGAGGCTGTGTGGGGCTCATGCAGCGTGTATAGGGAGACTGTGTGGCGCTCATGCAGTGTATATAGGGAGGCTGTGTGTAGCTCGTGCAGTGTAAATAGGGAGGATGTGTGGGGTTCATGCAGTGTATATAGGGAGGCTGTGTGGGGCTCTTGCAGTGTATATAGGGAAGCTGTGTGGAGCTCTTGCAGTGTATATAGGGAGGCTGTGAGTGGGCTCTTGCAGTGTATTAAGGGAGGCTGTGTGGGGCTCGTGCAGTGTATATAGGGAGGCTGTGTGGGGTTTATGCAGTGTTTATAGGGAGGCTGTGTGGGGCTCTTGCAGTGTATAGGGAGGCTATGTGGGGCATATGCTGTACATGGGGGAAGCTCGGTGGGGCTCATGACACATATGGGGGAGTCTGTGTGGGGCTCATGCAGTATATGAGGAGGCTGTGCGGGGATCATGCAGTGTATATAGGGAGGCTGTGTGGGGCTCATGACACATATGGGGGAGGCTGTGTGGGGCTCTTGACACATATGGGGAGGCTGTGTGGGGCTCATGACACATATGGGGGAGGCTGTGTGGGGCTCATACGATATACAGAAGGGGCTGTACTCTGGTTCAAACGATATATAGGGGGAGGCAAGCCTATTTAATTCTGCTCAAAATGAAGTGATACAATTAATATTCATAAAATTATCAATAATATAATAATTATAATATATGAATATTAATATTGAGAAGAATTAATTTTGGCCTCTTGGTTCGGCCCTCCATAACAGTCACGGTCTCTCATGTGGCCGCTTGGGAAAATTAATTGCCCACCCCTGGTGTATATTATTCCTTCACAGAATTCATGGGTTCATGGTCAGGGTGTGGCGCCCCTGGGGGTTCAGTCACCACAGAGGTACTGCACCTCCTCCTGAGATGTGGTACCCCACCATTCAGGTAATGTGGAGACACCTGACCACACTCCAACACCTGCATCCCACAGAACATAGTTGTGACGGACTCAGCTCCTGCTGAGCCCATTTTTTGAGTGGACCCTCTGGGTCGTGGCACCCACCCACCGAGGGCGAGCTGACCTTGTGAGAATCCACCCCCTATACAGGGAGTGTCAGGGGCAAGACCAAGGGGGTGAGCCACCACGACTGCTGGGACCAGACGGCCGGCTCAAGGGGACACTCTGGGAGTGTCTGAGGACCAGAGACAAGCAGCAAGAAAGACAAGACAAGAGGTAAGTGCAAGGTATCTTCATTAAGATCTTCAGGATCACATTCAGTGCAAACGTGAAAACAAGCAAAACGTGCAAGGTGCGCGCGTGGGCACGCCAAGGTCCATAGCATAGTACGTGCCAGGTGGCACGCCTAGGTACAGGTAAAGGCACAATGGCATTGGACTCCGGACCGCTGGCGATGATCGACATGATCAAGGCATCAGGCTGCGGACATCAGCTCCGGACATCAGGCCGCAGTCATCCAGCTTACGATCTCTGGCAGCGATCGGCAGGTTCCGGGCATCCGGCAGGCAACCAGGGTTCAGGCAAGGAGGCACGACAGATATCCAGGCATGGTGCGTGTTAGGGAACACGCCAAGGTCCAAGGCTAGGTGCAAGACAAGGTGCGTGTGTAGGGGACATGCCAGGGTTCACAAAACGAGACAGGGTGCGTGTATAGTGACACGCCAAAGCACAAGGTACAAGACAGAGTGCGTGTGTAGAGACATGCCAAGGCACAAGGTACAAGACAGAGTCCTGCGCATGCAAAGAGACACGCCAGGGTCAGGGTTCAAGGCAGGGTGCGTGCTAGGAGCCACGCCAGGGTTCAGGGCAGGACGCATGCTAGGAGCCACGTCAAGGTTCAAGGAAGGGCTGCGTGCTAGGAGCCACGCAGGAGGCACGCCACACTGGCCAGTGCACACGGCTGTACACAAACATGAGGCACTTACCACGGTACAGGAGACGGCCAAGGGGAACCCACGCCGGGGTTCAAGGCAAGGACAAGGAACAAAGCAAGACTAGGCAAGAAACAAGGTACGGAACACAGAGCGGAACATAGGCAGAAACAGAGCCAGGTCAGAGCGAGGACAGAGTCTAGCAGCGGAGCGTAGGCCGAAGCCCAGAGCCGGACCAAGGGAAGACCTTGGGACTAGACTTGGAAATGTGCAAGAGAGCACCATAGGACAGAGTGTGGAAAACCAGGCTGAGACAAGAACATGAGGAGTACTACAAGGCTCAGAATAGCAAAGACCAGACATGGCGAAACAGGCAAGGCAGAGAACAGAGGAAGGACTACAAGTCAAAGAATAGCTAAAGCGAGACATAGCAAAACAGACTAAGACAGAGAACAGCGGAAGGACTACAAGGCAAAGCAAGGCAAAGACAAACATGGCACAAGAGACAACACAAGACATGGCACAAGACAAGAGACGGAATACGAGCACGGAGCGTGTGCAGAGACGCACTACAGAGCAAAGTGCAAGGGCACAGAATAGAGGGAGCAACCCCACAGACCAAGAGCCGTGCAGGGAAGCTACACAATAATCAGGCCCTGAGCAAAGGAAGGGGTGGTCTGATATAGGGCACAGCACCACCTCTTCCGGGTCAGGACCAGGAGAGAACTTCCTAGTTCAGATGCTCCAGGATCACAGAGCGCAGTCACATGATCAGGGTTTCAGACACGACGAGATGATCACCGAACCAGACAGTGCAGGATCCTAGGAAAGGTCACATGATCAAGGTTTCAGACGTGACGAGATGATTGCAGAACCAGACAGTGCAGGATCCTAGGAAATGACACATGATCAGGGATTCTAGACATGACGAGAAGATCACAGAAGGCAAAGCAGAAATGCAGGCATCTTGCAGCTCAGCAGACATGAGGTGAGTGTGCACACTGCTCTAGGGAACAAGCAGGATAGCAGACACAAGGTGCGCGTGCACACCACTCCAGGGGTTCATGAGGCAAAACGGACATGGCGGACGTGACAATAGTAGTGTAGCAAAGCACCTTTGGTGGCTCCCTGCTTGGAACACGAAGAGTGCTGGGAGGTGGGTGGAGCTTAGTTGCACAAGAGAGCGGGAGACTTTTAGGACTGGGTCAGTCTGTGAGAGAAGATGCCCTGAGTGGGATGGATTGAAGGAAGTGCTGCAGCAGACCTCAGTGACCTGGGTCTGCTGGCACAGGAAAGAGATATTTAGAAAGCCTAATTCTCCATAAAGATAGTTTTGTACGGAACGTGAGGAGAAGAGAACTAAGGACTAGGGTCAGAGCAGAACCCTTCCTCAAGTTCTAAGCGCATGGCCGGGGTCCGGTCCCCGAGGTTGTATGGATACTAATGGTCCTGCGACAGACACTGGAGGAACAGAAGTTGTCACCACTTTATTCCCACACAAGACTTGGGGGCACAACAGCAAAAAGAGCGAGCCGGGACTTAGTAGCAAGGAGTCCCCGAAGCAGGCTACAGCTGTCTGCTGTACAAGTAGAGTTCTAAGAACATCTGAAAGGAGGAACTCCAGTGTAACTCAGTACTGTGAGTACTTCAAATAGGCGCTAGAAGGGAGACGTTCAGAAAAGGCACATATGTTGGCGGAGTGTTGTAACGGAGTACTTCATCTTGCCTGGAGGTTGGCTGAGCCCCTGACCTGGAGGACACAGCACCGAGGTGGGCACCTGTACGTACAACAGACTTTGAGTAAAGCTTTGGAACTACATGCCCTGGTGTCCTCCGCTTATTCCTGCGCCAACACACTCAGCACTGCTACATCTCTGTGCTTAACACTGCACCGTTACTCTCTCCTCACTACCTCTCTATCTACACTGCCCTGGGACTACAGCCCTACCTGTGGAGGGCCACAACATCATTGCTGCACCACACCATCTGTCCCAGAGGATCTGTCTGCAGTGTCGGCTTAACATCTTCATTGCTGAACACCACAGGTGGCGTCACGAATCATCCACTTATAAACTTTAATCATCATCCACACGCTCAACATTCCCCTATTACAATGGACGCCCAGGGCCATGGACCAAGTCACAGCTACCGTGGCATCTCCCATTGAACTCCACGGGCCTGGTACCGAGTACCCCGCCGCCCTGGGTGAGGGCGATCCAAGGGCAGAAACTCTTTTTGCTTCTGCTCTATGATCCCTTTTCTCCTCACAATCCCTTCCCCTTTCTTCCTTCCTGAAATTATCACCCTGTTCCTGTCTTATGTCAGTTTTCTCCTAACCCTAATGTGCCTCACTGCTTTCATGCCACCTTTTCTACTTATGTGCCACTAATAAGACTTCAGAAAAGTCATTTTAGTGATTTTTAGAGCATAAAATCATATTTTCTCATGCTACACTTCTGTTGCAAATGATGCTTTAGGTTTATCCCAATGTTTGAATTTTTGTGTGCTACTCAACGTTCCCTTATCTACACTGAGCTGGTTCTGTGATGCATGCTCAACTCATCTTCTCCATTATTGTAACTCCGCTCAGGTCCCTGGCTGGATAATTTCACAAATTGTCTCTAATTAGATATTTTCTTTTCACCTCCAGTAACCAGTAATTAAGCACAAATTAATGTAATGAGGTCTCCTAAATGTATTAAACTTGGAAATATAGTACAAGTTGTGTTTGTCCTACATTTAATTAAACTGACCCTTGGTAATTTGTTCTTAAATAGCCAATAAATGATAGACAGTTGTATAATGGTAGATTAATAGCTTTCATGATTTGCCCCAATGGTATTAAAAGGAACCTGACAGCTGATACATGCTGCCTGATCAACAGGCAGCATGTATCAGGCACTGGTTGTATGATCTCAGCCAGGAATGTTGGACTCTGAAATGCTGATGCGTTTCAGAGAAAAAAATACTTTAAAAGCCTACAGAGACTGAGTCTCATGGAAGGCTAGTCGGACAGGTGGGTCACCATTGACTTCTCTTCACTTGCTGCCCTAGAGTGACAAGTCTCTCCCTATACATGCAGTTGTCAGGCTCCCTTTAAGGAAATTAAGTGTAAAATGACCCCCTCTGTTTTTCCAGTGATATGACATGGCATAATGACTGCAAGGAATACAGGGACTTGTAGTACTTATAAGAAAATAATGAAATTGCAAATAAAGCTTATATACTGCTCAAAGAAATAAAGGGAACACAAACAGCCTGTTGCAAATGGAATAGTGTTCCCTTTATTTTTTTGAGCAGTATACTTTACAAAACTAAACACTAAAGATTAGTGGATATTAAGAAATTAAAATTTGCCATCTCTGCCAAATTTTCCTACAAAAGTTGATTTGTGGCAAAATAATTTGTGCAAATCCCAATACTTTAAAATTCATAATTCCTCAGAAAATACATGTGGGGAAGGGGAGCTAGACCCCTCTGATCATAAGCGCTTACAGTCTACAGGAGAGATGACTCCGTTGACCATAAGAGCTTGCGTTCTACAGAAGGGAGGACTCCACTGACCATAAGAGTTTACACTGTACAGGAGAGAAAGATAATCCTTCTAACCATAGGAGCTTACGCTCTACAGGAGAGAGAGAACCCTTCTGGCCATAAGAGCTTACACTCTACAGGAGAGAGAGAGAACCCTCCTGACCATAAGAGCTTACACTCTACACATGAGAGAGAAAGCGAGAGGACTCCACTTACCATAACAGCTTACAGTCTCCAGGCAAGAGAGCGAGTTATCCAGTAACTGTGGAGATGGAAACTTACTCTGCCTTACAAACTTTGTGCGATGCAAGCCACTACTCAATGTGATGCTAGTCACTACTCACCAACTTGCCGTGAGGCAGGATGGTCAAGAGGTCCATGGTCAGTACCAAGAGGACTTATAATAGACAAAGGGAAAAGAAAAAGGCGTAGTCAGTTCACAGTCTGAGGTCAGAGTATCAGGAAGGAAACTGATCAAGACGAAGTAATAAGTAAAATGGATGGTCAAAGGAAACTTCAAGGTCGGCAATGGAGATCAATATATAGAACTCAGAGCAAGGAGCAACTTTGGAGCAAAGCTACAATTGGCAATGGACCAACCATTGTCAGAGTGCTAAATAGCCCTGTAATCATCCAGAATGGATTACACCTGGAGGAGATCCTACAGACCCAACCCCGATAGGATGGCTGAGCTGTTACAATAATCAAACTCACAATCCTGACAGCTCAGCAAGCTCATGATCACATAGAGTGGCATAGCTGTCATTCACAAAGTCCATAAGACACAGTGAGCAATGGAATCATGACAGTATCCACTTTTCTACGGGGGCTACGGAACTCCCAGGCTTCCCTAGGATGGAAGGCCATGACCAGATGATCGGCCTTCACGGCTCGAGTTGGCACCCAGGATCTATCCTCAGGTCCGTATCACTTCCAATGGATGAGATACTGGAGGGAATTATGGACTTCACGAGAATCAACTATTTTTGGACCCTCATACTATAAACTGTCATTGATAGAAACCAGAGGAGACGGGTATAAAGGGGAGACAAAAACTAAGGGAAAAACTTAGCAGTGATCTGTGGAACACATTCGGGATGTGAAATCATGGAGGTAGTTTTAATATAAAGGCCACTGGATTAACTAAAATCTTATAAGGGCCGAAAAACTTAGTATCCAACTTCGCTGATGGTACTTTCAACTTAATATTTTTGGAAGACTATTGATTCGTCACAACAGAATGAATAGCTCCATCCAAAAATGTTTCCATTCTTTGAAATTGGACTGCGAGCAGCTCGCAATTCCCAACATCATAATTTCTCTCAACAGATGAAAATTTCCTAGAGAAAAATGCATGTGGCGGCAAGTTGGTCAGAGTTTTGGAACCTTGAGACAAAACAGGCCCTTCCCTGATCTCTGAGGCATCCACCTCTATGATGAATAGTTTGTTTCTGAAGATCGGGTTGGATTAAAATTGGAGCAGACATGAACACTTTTTCAATTTACTAAAGGCTCCAATTGCATCCGGAGACCAAATTTTAAGATCTGCCCCCTTATGTGTAAGATTAATAAGAGGTTTAACCTTATCACCTACTTTGAATATGGGACCCACTGAACGTTTCCTATCTGCCTTCCATTTCTGGTGAATCTGAGCCACCCCAATAATCTTTTGAACCTCCCTCTAGACATTCCCAAGTTTCTGTATAGCAACCTCTACTCCAGGACACCCAGAACTCATCCTAGAGAATTTACCAAAATGAGGATGAAAGCCATAATTACAAAAAAAAAAAGGCAAGGTTCCAGTAGACTGGTTAACCCAACTGTTAAAGGTGAACTCAGCAAGGGGTAAAATAAGGGCCAGTCCTACTGCTGAGCCACAAAAAAAGCACCTTAAAATTTGTTCCAACAATTTATTTGTCCTTTCTGTTTGACCATTGATTTCAGGGTGGTAGGCAGAGGAAAATGACAAATCAATTCCCAATTTCTTATAAAACACTCTCCAGAACTTGGAGGCAAATTGCACCCCCCCTATCAGATACAATGTTCAAAGGAATTCCATGCAATCTCATCACATGATTGATAAACAACATGGAAAGCGTTTCAGAATTCGGTAACCACAATAAAGGAACACAATGTGCATGTTTACTGAATCGGTCAACTACCACCCAAATACTGTCTTCCCTCAAGATAAAGGCAAATCCGTAATGAAATCCATGGACAAATAAGTCCACAGTCTTTCTTGAAATGTCAATGGAGCCAATTCCCTGGCTGGTTATGACAGACTTTAGCGCATGCACAAACGTCACAAGCCAATAGCGTATCTACTGGGGGGGCAAAGGGGGCCGTTGCCCCGGGCCCAGTGACATACAGGGGCCCACCTCCCTAAGTTGTCAGGGAGAGAGTAGCACAATGTCGGCTCCCCTGTCTGACAGACTGGACAGCAGCAGGTTGCAGAGCCTGTCTGTGCAGTGTACGGTGCTGCTGTCTCACCTGGAGCTGCTTCCTGGCTGGTAGCAGCTGCAGTTTCTGCAGTGCAGGCTCTGGTTGTCTTAGGCACGCTGGGTCCTATTGCTCTCTTTGTGCATTAACTGGACACTTCCTGGTCCTGCCTCAGTCACTGCCTGCAAGCTTCATGGTAAGTGGGAATGGAATTTATTAAATTCATTCAGCTTATGCATGTCACGGTCACTGTGGGGTGAATGTGAGAGGATGGGGGTGTTGTGGGGGAGGGGGTATATGGCACTGGGGGTGAATATGAGAGGATGGGGATATTGTGGGGGCTAGGGAACAGGGGGGTTAATGTGAGAGGAAGGGGGTATTGTGTGGCAGCGGGGACAGGGTACAGGGGTGAATGTTAGGGGATGGGGTATTGTGAGGCAGCGGGGACAGGGCACTGGGGGGTGAATGTGAGAGAATGGGGTTATTGTGGGGGAGAGGGACAGAGCACTGGGGGTGCAAACAGATCAAATGAAAACAGAATAGCAAATTAACCACTTGGCTGAACCATGCAGGGACAGAGCATGAGACATCAGACCTCAGGAGGCAAGAAAAAATCACCAGCAGGGATAGAGGGAGTCGGCTGTCTAAAATCCAGTCTGAAACCCCAGGCCTCCAATCGTCATCCTCATTATCAGGTGGCAAGCCTCTGTTAATCAGATCAGCTCCACTACCTCCAGTAACCACCAGAGGGAGCCCAGAAAGAGAACTCGAAACCCCTCTGTCAATCTGACCAGCTCCACTACCTTCAGTAATAACCAGAGGAAGGCTAGAAAGCGAATTCACAACACTGTCCTGTCTAGTCAGTGTGGGCCCCATCATTTGCTCAGTCTATTTCCCTGCCTGCGTTTGTGTTTTCATCTTGTCTCACCGACAATATATGTTTGGGGGCTATCTATTCCTTTGGAGTCTGCTCCGGGGCAGTTTAGATTTACCCTTTCTTGCTTTATGCTTAGTTAGCTCTCCGGCTGTGCCGAGGCGTCTAGGATCATCGTAGGTATGCTCCACGGCTACTGCTAGTTGTGTGGATAGGATCAATCCGTTTAGTTACCAACCTCTCTGGTTTTCTGTGGCTTAGCCTGGGTCTGCTATCCTCCTCGGTGACCCATTCATAACAGGCTGTAGCATAGCGTGACAGGAGGGAGGTGTGGGGCTGCAGCACAGGGTGACAGTGTCACGCCGTGCTGACATACTCACCCGGCCTCCACTCCCACGCCATCTATGCATACTCACCCGGCCTTCGCTCCCACGCCGCAGCCCCTCACAGCCCGACGGCCACGGCGGTCACCTCTGACAGGCGCATGGCCGACGGCGTCTCTGCATGCAATGCACATGCGCCATAGGCCGCGCCTCCCTTCTGCTGCTTGTGCTCCAGCTATGCCCTGACCTGGAAGCACCTACTGACCAATGGCAGACCAGACAGGGGCATATCAGGTCACTTCCCCCTGAGGAAGGCGCCTGATCATTGTGTTTCCTAGCACACTGGGCCTCGCTTCTTCGTGTGCTCTCTGCAGTCTCACAGTCCCGTTCTCGTGTGCTCCCTGCAGCAGCCTCGGAATCCAGCTATCTGTGTCCCCTGCTCCAGTCCTGCCATCCTACTCCAGTCCTGCCTCCGGTATTCCTGTTCCATCCTGCTCCATTCCTGCCGTCCTACTCCAGTCCTGCCTCCGGTGTTCCTGTTCCATCCTGCTCCAGTCCTTCCGTCCTACTCCAGTCCTGCCTCCAGTGTTCCTGTTCCATCCTGCTCCAGTCCTTCCGTCCTGCTCCAGTCCTGCCTCCGGTGTTCCTGTTCCATCCTGCTCCAGTCCTTCTGTCCTACTCCAGTCCTGCCTCAGGTGTTCCAGTTCCATCCTGCTCCAGTCCTTCCATCCTCCTCTAATCCTGTCTCCTGTGTTCCTGCTCCAGCCATCCCTCCACATTCCTGTCTACTGTCTTACTCCATTCCTGTCTCCTGTGTTCTAGCTCTGTTCTGCCATCTACACTTCAGTCCCACACTCCTACTCCAGTCCATCCTGAGCCGCCCCTCTCGGTACCAGCTACCCTTGGTACTCGAACCCCTGGGCCTGCTCCTAGCGGTCCCTGTATAGGGGTCGGTTCCACCTGGCAGCTCGCCCGGGGCCCCTCGGTGACACGGCCCAGAGGGTCCACTCCTGGTGATTCCGGCTCCAGACCAGCCATGCTGACAGGAGGGAGGTGGGGGCTGCAGCACAGGGTAACAGGAGGGAGGTGAGGGCTGCAGCACAGGGTAACAGGAGGGAGGTGGAAGCTTCAGCACAGGGTGACAGGAGGGAGATGGGGGCTGCAGCACAGGGGTACTCTCTCAGCCCAAACTTCCCTCATCCTATTAGCATCGGATTACACAGCAAATGAGGGAGGATCAGTTTTGGAAACAACTTGTTAATCATTTCCTCTCCTGAATGTGCACAAGTCCAGCATTCACGCACCAGGCGACTTTACCCTATAAATGTATTTTTAACCACTCTGAGAAAGATGTGAAGATTAAGCAGTAACGTCTCTTGACCGGTGACTGCAGCACAGCTAGGAGTTCAGAAAATGCTTAAAGATCAGCTGTAGTCTGTGCGGAAACCCTCCAGCAAGTGTTTGGTTTCCCTGTAGCACCACCATAGGTTAAATTAAGCAGTACATGATGCCCATTGAAAGTAATGGTCTGAACTGTACAGAACTATCAAAGCCTTTGTCGCAGCTACCTGACTCTGAGCGCTGCCCAGAGATTCCTCCAGACTTTCTGCTGGATGTCCTCACTCCTCCTCAGCAATGACTCGCCCTCCATAGCGGTGACAGCACGGGATTCGAGACCCATGCAGCAGCCAGAAGACTGAGGTGGGTGTGTGGGCCATGGCGGGGCGACCCTGGACTGGATTTACAAAAAAAAAAACCTTGCTCAGGTGCCGCCCCCCCCTGCATCGTGGTGACCTAGGTTCATGCCCTCAAGTGCCTAGTGGCAAATACGGCCCTGGTCCACGCAATCAACTTATCGTGTTAGTAGATTTCCTCGGCCACGGATGATCCGATGAGGGCTGTAATCCCAGCAATGGCTGGTGCAGTGTCCTCAGAGGAGATTCCACAGCTTACGTATATCTTCTGGCGGCAATGGGCAGTCTCCGTTTTTTACAAGGGAATTGTGTGCAGTCTATTAACAAGGTGGGTCTGCAGCATGCTGTCCGGCCACAACAAACAGTCCTAAACATGACCCCCGTTCCTGTGCTCACGCACGGCACTCAGCTTAACGGGGCCCATGGCCCTTCCTCTTCTGCTGGTCTCAATGGCGTGTGATGCCGCCGGCGGTACTGCTGCACACTAAGCAGAGCACGCTGTGCACACCTCTGCTCTGGCACCGCCGGCAGGAAACTGCCCGTCGCTTTGCGTGCTTTCCTTTTTGTCACGCCCCCTGCTTCCGGTTCACTAGGTCTGTCCGGTACCCTATTCCTTCCCCCGGACAACCTGGGACGCAGTTTCGAAAGTTCCAGACCCGGCACAGTGCAGGTGCCCACAGCCAGGTCTTCCTCCTTACACATGTATCTGGTATATTTAAGCCAGCTGAAGAGAATATGTCCAGTTTCAGGTGTGCGGGAATGATGTTACTTGTTGCATTTTTCCCCACCCACTGGTTAAAGTTCATCCCTCCCCCATCCTGGCTAAACATGGACTGGACATTCCTTAGTCTCGAGACAAATTCACACGGCATGCTGTGATTGTGTCTGTTGGTGGAGGAGAGGGCTTGCTCTGATATATATACAGTATATACACACATGGTCAAAATTGTTACTACCCCTCGTTTAATGACAGAAAAACCCACAATGGTGACAGAAATAACTTGAAGTTATATAACTTAAGTTATATATTAGTTATACATTAAAGTAATAATAAATAAAAAATCTATGAAAATGAACAAATAAAAGTTAGACATTGCTTTTCAACCATGCTTCCACAGATTTAAAAAAAAAAAAATAAATAAAACTCATGAAATAGTTATGGACAGAAATGATGGTACCCTTGAAAATAATGTGACAAATGGTACATGTTAGATCAAGGTGTGTTAATTAAAATCACAGGTGTCTACAATCTTGGAATCAGTGAGTGGGCCTGTATATAGGGCTACAGACATTCACTGTGCTGTTTGGTGACATATGGTGTGTATCACACTCAACATTGACCAGAGGAGGCAAAGGAAAGAGTTGTCTCAGGAGATTAGATAGAAAATTATAGACAAACATGTTAAAGGTAAAAGTTATAAGACCATCTCCAAGCAGTTTGATGTTCCTGTGACTACAGCTGCACATATTATTCAGAAATTTAAGCTCCATGGGACTGTAGCCAACCTCCCTGGATGTGGCCGCAGGAGGACAATTGATGACAAATCAAAGAGACGGATAATACCAATGGTAACAAAAGAGCCCAGAAAAGCTTCTAAACAGATTAAAGGTGAACTTCAAGCTCAAGGAACATCAGTGTCAGATCGCACCATCCATCGTTGTATGAGCCAAAGTGGACTTCATGGGAGACGACCAAGGAGAACACCATTGTTGAAAAAAAAAATCATAAAAAAGCCAGACTGGAATTTGCCAAACTACATGTTAATAAACCACAAAGCTTCTGGGAGAATGTCCTATGGACAGATGAGACAAAAATGGAACTTTTTTAGGAAGGCACATCAGCTCTATGTTCACAGATGGAAAAATGAAGCATATCAAGAAAAGAACACTGACCCTACTGTGAAACATGGAGGAGGCTTTGTTTTGTTCTGGAGCTGCTTTACTGCATTTGGCACAGGGTGTCTAGAATCTGTGCCGGGTACAATGAAACCTCAAGAATATCAAGGGATGCTAGAGAGAAATGTGCCTACCCAGTGTCAGAAAGCTTGATCTCAGTCGCAGGATATTCACCCAAAAGACACAGCTAAAAACACCCAAGAATGGCTAAGAGGAAAACATTGAACTATTCTGACGCGGCCTTCTATGAGCCTTGACCTAAATCCTATTGATCATCTTTATAAAGAGCTGAAACATGCCGTCTGGAAAAGGCAACCTACAATCCCGAGACAACTGGAGCAGTTTGCTCTTGAGGAGTAAGCCAAAATATCTGCAGAGAGGTGCAGAAGTCTCATTGACAGTTACAGGAATCGTTTGATTGCAGTGATTGCCTCAAAAGGTTCTGCAACAAAATATTAAGCTAAGGGTACCATCATTTCTGTCCAGGCCTATTTCATGAGTTTTATTTTTTTAAAATTCTGTGGAAGCATGGCTGAAAAGCAATGTCTGACTTTCATTTGTTCATTTTCATAGATTTTTTATTTATTATTACTTTGGTCAGATACACATCATTTCTGTGACCATTGTGGGTTTTTCTGTCATTAAACGAGGGACACCAACAATTTTGACCGTGTGTATATAGTGTCAGTGTACAGGTAGTACAGTGATCACCGGTGACATTATACACAGGAGCTCTGTATATATAAATATGAATGCCACATAAATAATGCCCCTACTGGTGCACTCTTAACATATATATATCCATATATATGTACATGTTGGTGCACTTCCCTCTACAGTGCCCCAACTTTTCCACCTGCCCATTTTCCTTCTTGCAATTTTTAAAATGAAACAAAAAGGACAATGTTTATATTTTTTTGCCTAAACTACATAGTAAATTTGTCATGTTTACCGTAACTTTAGGACTTTTAGAGATCATTTCATCTTCAGCTTGCTTAACTATTCATAACAGTAATTTTCACCAGGGATGTCCAAACTTTTAACCCTCCGTCAGGAACAATGGATCTGACAGGCGCAGCTCTTCTACTTTCATTTCTCCCTTCTCACCAGATTTTCAGGAAACCCCCTCCCTCTAGACAGTCTCCTGGCTCTAGCTGCTGTGTGAAACCTGATACCACAGTTGGTCTGCAGAGCTTCAGGAAGGAAGGTATAGCTGTGCTGGCTTCTCAGGCTCATTGGTCCCGAACACATCACACTTTATAAGGTTGGTATGTAATGTTTTTAGTCATTACTATTGTTTATTTAGCTTGTTTTATGAATGGATAGAGAAAGGTTTGTGGATATTTCATATAAATAAGGCAGATTTTCTTACAAATGAAAGTGTGCTTCTCAGGCACATTGTTCCCTAATGCATATTCTCTCTCTTGCTTCAGATTATCTTCTGAAATGGAGAAGAAAATGTATGATCTTTCAAAACCCCATCATGTTGAGGAAGTGGGAAACATGCTGTTAGATGATAATGATGATGCAGACCCCACAATGAATGAGGATTTTGAAGAAAGTGAGATTGATTCTCATGATGAGGTGGAAGTCTGTGAACTAAATTCTGAAACAGAGCAAGATGGTGACAGTGATGAGGAGGAAGAAGATATAGAATCTTATTATATGGGAAAAGATAAAAAAAACAAATGGAACAAGAATCCACCCATAAAAAAACGTATGGAACCTCATAACATTATCATTCACCTTCCTGCAGTTATGGGAACAGCATGTAATGCAAAAAATGCAGCTGATTGCTGGAATACTTTTTTCCCAGATGACATTCTGGACTCTATTGTCATATACACTAATCAATATATAGACAATATAAAGCACAAATTCATCTGTGACAGAATCCTGAAGCCCACGGATGAAATCGAACTGCGTGCATTTTTTGGATTATTATACCTTGCAGGAGCTTATAGGGCAAATCGGCAAAGTTTGGAGGAACTTTGGGGTATAGAAAGTGATGGAATTCAAATATTTAGCCTTGTTATGTCTCTAAAAAGATTCAGGATTCTAATTTGTTGCCTTCCGTTTGATGACAGAACTACCCGAACCGAACGTAAAACATATGACCGGCTTGCTCCAATTCGCGATGTTTTCCAAAAATTTGTGGAAAACTGTAAGATAAACTATCGCCCTGGGGCAAATGTCACAATTGACGAAATGCTCCCTGGTTTTCGTGGCAGATGCGCATTTCGTCAATACATACCATCAAAACCTAGCAAATACGGAATAAAAATGTATGCCCTTGTTGATGCCAGTAAGACCTACACATACAACATTGAAATTTATGCTGGAAAACAGCCAGATGGTCCTTACTGTGTCAGCAACAAACCCACTGATGTTGTGAAAAGAATGTCTGAGCCCTTATTTGGATCAGGTCACAATATAACTGCTGATAATTGGTTTTCAAATTGTGATCTTATTGATTATCTAAAAATGCAGAAGCTTTCATATGTCGGAACTGTAAGAAAAAATAAAAAAGAATTGCCGCCACAGCTTGTTACTGTGACAGGGAGAAAACAGTACAGCAGTATGTTTGCATTCCATGATGGAAAGGTTTTGGTTTCCTATGTACCACGCGAAAAAAATGTACTTCTTCTCTCAACGCTTCATAATGATGATGCCATCGATCCTAAATCTGAAGCACAACAAAAACAAGAGATTATTACATTTTATAATGAAACCAAAGGGGGTGTTGATAAAGCTGATCAGATGCGCTCAACTTTCAGCATCAGCAGAAACACCAAGCGCTGGCCAATGGTCATATTTTTCGCTATGCTAAATTTGGTTGGTATAAATTCACAAATCATTTACCTTGAAAACCAGCTTGAACCACTCCGTAGACGATTGTACCTGAAAAAATTGGCCCATGAACTAATGCTTGGAGAGCTACGCAGGAGAAGTATGAAAACCATCGGAATCCCCTCTGGCTTTCAAGTTAGGCTCAAAAGATTCCGCCCAGATATTGATACTGAAAATCCAACACCTGTACCACCTCCCAAAAGAAGGAGATGCACCAACTGTGTGGGGAGGAGGACCCCCACATAGTGATTGGGCCGGAACCAAGGGGACCGCCATCAGAGTTATTGAAGGAATCACATCAGGAGGATTACAAAGGGAGACATGCGACTGAAGTTGTCAGGGTGACAGGGGGCGGGGCTAGGGTAAAAGGAGCAGGGGACGCGCTGAAGTGGCAGTTGGGAAAGAGAGGGAGTGAAGGTAGGACGCAGGGGGACTTGCAGGGGCACTGAGAGGAGCCTGCGAGGAGAAAGCTGGACATTTACCGACAAGAGAGACGTGAGAGACTGTTCCCAGAGACTGCTCCCCGCTCCCGTTCTGAGAGAATCATCCCCGCTACCCCCCGCCTTGGTTAGAGAGGAACTTTACCTCAGGTTGTGGCCGTGAGTACCGGTAACCAGGCCACAGAGGCCTGGGCCCTTCCCCCCAGCCTTCCCCCATCACGCTGACCCAGCCGTCACCGGCCTGAAGATACGCCACCTTGTCACAGGCGAGATAAAAGGCTCGCTACCCTGGCTTTGGGAGAGACTCTTTGATAAAGGATGGCTACAGGTCATCTGGGGAACTGCGTCATCACCGCGCGCCACCTCCATCATTTTCTTCAGGGCCTGTTGCGCCCCAGCGGCAGCACTTTCTTCAAGGCCTATTGCGCCCCAACGGCATCGCTTTCTTCAGGGCCTGTTGCGCCCCAGCGGCAGCATTTTCTTCAGGGCCTGTTGCGCCCCAGCGGCAGCGCTTTCTTCAGGGCCTGTTGCGCCCCAACGGCCTTGCTTTCTTCAGGGCTTGTTGCGCCCCAACGGCATCGCTTTCTTCAGGGCCTGTTGCGCCCAACGGTATTGCTTTCTTCAGGGCCTGTTGCGCCCCACCGTCATCACTTTCTTCAGGACCTGTTGAGCCCCATTCCTTCCCGGGGAAGCGAGACTTCAGGACAGCCGCCTCAGCGACCTCAACGCGGCCACACTACCGAAACCAGCAGTCCCTGGAAGGCTAAGTGGCATTATATGTGGTAAGATTGTTGAGTCCCTGCGTGGACTGTTTGTGTTGTTCTTAATATTTGTTTTGTTCGGCCAAGCCCAGTGGCTAAAGTTATATAAAAGTAATTTCGTAAACCACCATTCGTCTAGTGTCTCGTCACTGCATCTTGCGAACCTGCTCAACCCTACACTTGGCGTAGTCAGCAGGATGCAGTCTCCGAGCGTAGATGGTGGTGGCCCAGGTCAGGGGGAAGCTGTAAACTCCGTAGATAATGAGGGCCCCCGTACTAGCATTTCATTGGGGGCCATGCTGAACAACCTGCCTAGATTCTCCGGCTCCAATACTATGCTATGGAGCTGGACAGAGCGAATGCAGGGGCTCTTTCGAATGCACCCAATGACCCCTGACCTGGAAGCTGAAGTGGCACTCATGGCCCTAGACGGGGAGGTGCGGAGGTCAGTGATGTTGAAACCTCCGGGGCACCGCAACACTTTTGAAAAGGTGTTGCAGATAGTGGAAAAGACCCACGGGGATCCCACTAATGTGGGAGAGTTAAGGACCCGTCTGTTTAGCCGGATGCAGGCAGAGGGGGAGACGATTACTCAGTATATGAATGTACTCCAAGAATTGCATACGGCTATTGAAAGAAAAGACGGGGTAGGGGTAGGACCTGTTGACATTACCCTACGTGACCTACTGGTGACTGGACTGCGAGATCCACTGATAAAGCAGGCATTACGGGAACAGATCAGAATGAATCCCCAAATAGACTTTTCAGAAGTGGGAAGTCAGGCACGGGTGCAGGAGCAAGAGCAGTGGATGGCGGTCCCCATGGGGAAGGTCCGATGTGTGGAGGCCTCCTCGAACACAGTTGAGGAACCTCAGTGGGTGGAGGAGATGAAGCGAAAATTGAAAAATATTAAGAGCGAGTTGGCTGAAGTAAAGAGAAGAACCGAACCGGAGAATGGACGACCCAGTGTTAATCCCGGTCCCTGGGGGTCACGCTCTCCGCGGGGTGGTCAATCTATACCGGCCCGGTGTTATGAGTGTGGAGAACCAGGCCACTTCGCCCGAGAGTGTCCGCGGCGTGGGAGATACCCACCCTGGCGGCCATTAAACTAAAGGGCTCCGGGCTGGGGGATGCCGCTCGGAGCCGAAAACCACAACTAGGGGTGGTGGAAGTCCCGAAGATTTGGTAGCAAAGTGTCCGGTAGTTTGGGCAGAAGTAGAGGGCCGGGCCGTCAGGTGTCTGGTGGACACGGGGTCACAAGTAACCACTATGCCCGCAGCGTACTTTCAACTAAACTTTCCGGAGGCAGCAAGGCCTCAGTGGGGGCCCATGATTAGACTAGTAGCCGCCAACCAACTGCCGGTCCCGGTTGTCGGGGTAGTGTGGGTGCAGATGACGTTGTGCGGTAAACCCCTTAGCCGCAGAGGCGTGGTGCTGACTCAAGGAGAAGCTGATCAACGACACCCCGTCACCTTAGTCATGAATATTTTAAAAGAGTTTGGTAACCTGTTGCTTAATGATCCCACACAAAGGACACTGAAGCAGTGGGGTTCTCACACAGCTCAGGAACAGGTATTCCAGCAGCTGGTGCGAGGTGCGCGGGTGCATCGGGACTGCCAGGAGGGTGAGGGGGAAGCGAGACTTCAGGACAAGCCCAGCGGCTAAAGTTATATAAAAGTAATTTCGTAAACCACCATTCGTCTAGTGTCTCGTCACTGCATCTTGCGAACCTGCTCAACCCTACACCTGCACCATGGAAAGCGGGAACAGAAGGCTTTCTAATTATGAATGTCTCAAATGTCATCATGCAATCTGCCTGACACATGCAAAAATGTATTGCAATTCTTGCTCTTTGCTTTGCAAATGTGTTTTTTCTGGGGAACCTTCAGGATCTAATTCAGATTAATTCTGTGTGTAATATTATTCTAGGTGCCTAGAAAATGTTTTTGTGCCAAAATTTTCTCTTTTTAATAACCGACACCAGCAGATCAAACACATATACATGGTATTTTGCTTGTACATCTACCATAAATTTATTGCAGGATTTAGCTGCCTATCACCAACAAAACATAAACTATACCAAAAAAAAGGTGAACACAAGGCAAAAAATAACATATAAAAAATACAATTTTTATTAAAGCATCTAGTAAAATCCAATCGACAGGTATATATGGGAAAGATGTAGAAAAACGCACACATAATGGTGGTACATAAGCACCTGCAAAGGGACGTACACATCCAGATTGATATATATTAGCAATATATACAATAATCACACAATTGTAATTTAACCCAAGTGGGGAAGAAAAAAACCACTATAATATATAATATCAAAGGGATAATAATGGACACACAAGTGCACGCTGGGATATATACCACAATCATTTCCCTTAGCTATGTCCAAAAAGATCCCACCCTGCTAACTGCAAATGACCTCCATATTATTGATCACTACCCCAAAGTTACCAATCAAATGAGGAGTTAAATTACCAGCTAGTCGCAGCAGCAGCAGGGACAGTGGTGTAACCCGGATGAGCACGTCAGCCCCGACGCGCGTTTCGATCCTCCTTCATCAGGGGGCATAGCTACATTGATGACTGCCTGTCTTTTTATACCACCTGGTCAAAGCACGTTTGACCGCGCGACTGGAAGTAGCGGTCCCAGACCGGAAGTGACGCGCTCCGTTGTCAAGACACAAACGACGCCAGCCAGCGTCGGCGTCATGCCGGAGGAGGAGCCACAAGGAACCACCAACGCATAGAGACGCCAAAAGCAGGCGGGCGCAGGAGGGTGATGACAAACAGGCGCGTACAGGTTGGGAGAGCTAATCACACAGAAATAAGCCAATACAATTAAAAAGTACATCAAGGTGACTAAAGTGTGAAACTGGAAGTATCATAAATAAAGAATTATGCAGAAAATATACAAAGAAATATAGATACTGCATATATACAGGAAAAAGAAGAAGGATTGAGAGAATCCTAATATTCAATAACAAGGTAGACATATGTATGGATATCAATCACTTCTTCATCAGCGCTTCCAACGCTGATCATAGGGCGTAGTTCCTCATACGTTGTCAGAAAAACCGCTGATACGATACACATCCAGCACACATAGGCCATCATCATGATGATAATTTTACTAAAACATAAAATCAAAAGTTAAAATATGGACCACACAAAACCTGAGCATTCTCCCTAAATCAGAACAGTGTGATCAAAGGAATGGGGCAAAACTAATATGTTCATTTAATCCAGATGGATGGACAGTGCCAAGTGTCCAAATCCACCTGGATTCTAACTGGGCCAACCTTTTGGGCGTGTCTCCACCCCGAATACCAACATTCAACATGTCAATGCCTCTAACCCTGAGAAGACTACCATTGCAGTTATGGAACCTCCTGAAATGACGGGGGATGGTTTTTAGCGATGCGGGGTACTCAGTGGACATCGCTGCCTCGATCCCCAATACGTGCTCACGTATACGTTTTTTAAGCTGTCTAGTGGTCATACCCACATATATCAAATTACATGGGCAGACCGCATAATAAATCACGTTTCGACTCTCACATGTGATATATTTTTTAATTTTATATTCACGTACACCATCCTGGCTCGTGAATACCTCAGTGCGATCCATATTGGGGAAGGCCACGCAATGTCCACAAGAGGAACTCCCCACATCGCCTAGCCATCCGATCCAAAAACGTATCCGGTATCACACCCGTGTAGTGACTGCTGACTAATGTATCATGTAGGTTCCTAGATCTCCTAGCCGCAATGGCAGCCCTCTCAGGGAGAAACCCGGATAGTACCGGGTCAGCCTTCAAGATATGCCAGGATTTATCCAATATTTGCCTCATATGAAAAAAATGTGAGTGAAAATTGGTAACAAATCTAACTTTATTTGTCTCATCCCTAGACTTCTTCCCATACAATAGCACATCTCTCGATGAATATCTAGCCCTGTTGAATGCTCGTTTAATCCTTCTATTGCTGTACCCACGTTCAGACAGTATTACTTTTAGGTCATCACTCTGTCTAAAAAAATCCTCGTCGGTGGAACACAGTCTACGTAATCTCAAGAATTGACCCGTTGGAACAGATTGAATCATGTGGCCAGGATGGGAAGAGGTCGCATGCAATAACATATTCGTGGAAGTTGGCTTCCTAAATATGTTAGTCTGTATTTCCCCTCTAGCGTCTTTTTTCAAGGTGACGTCCAAAAATTCAATCGTCACAGGATCGAATTTGTACGTAATGAAAATATTCATTCCATTAATGTTAAGTGACCTCATGAAAGTATGGAGATCATCACCTGAACCCTGCCAGATCATTAAAATGTCGTCGATGTACCGTGTCCAAGAGAGGACGCGGCACATCGGCGATGATCCATCTGGCAGGGAGAGGTCCCTCTCCCACAGCCCCAGGAACAGGTTAGCATACGCAGGGGCGAAGGACGCCCCCATAGCTGTCCCCTGGAGCTGGAGGAAGAAGGACCCCTTAAAAATGAAGAAATTTTGAGTTAACGTAAAAGTTAATAATTCCAAAATCAGTTCTCTGATATCACCCGGCAGATTTGACATATTAAGGAAGAATGATGTGGCACGAATGCCATCTTCATGCTTAATACTGGTGTAAAGAGACTCAACGTCTCCAGTCACCATTAACATATCATCCTCCAATTGGAGTCCATCAACCCGCCTAAGTAATTCACCTGTATCCTTCAAAAATGATGGCAACCCCTCCACAAGCGGCTGCAGTTTGGAGTCTATCCACCGATTGACGTGTTCTAAATAGTTACCTCTCCCTGAGATGATTGGGCGACCCGGGGGCGTCTACGCGTCCTTATGGATCTTGGGTAATAAATAAAACGTAGAAATAGTTGGTTCAGATACAATTAAAGCACTAGCCAACTCCTTAGGTATTACACCAGCCTCCTTAGCTCTATTAATAATCATAGAGAGCTGTGTGGAGTAGGCGGACAAGGGGTTAAACGTTAATTTCTTATAGCATATTTTATTATCAAGTTGTCGAAAGGCTTCCTGCTCATAAAGCACCTTTGGCCAAACGACCACGTTACCCCCCTTGTCCGCCGGCTTGAACACAACATCATCAGGATCCTGTAAGGCGCGCAGACGTCCCCACTCCTCTCTGGTCAGATTGTCGCCATGGATATATCGTGGAATCTCAAGAAACTCCCTACTCACAATTTGTACGAAAAGGTCCACATTAGGACATGAAGATAGAGGAGGGAATTTCCCAGACCTGGGACGTATCGATGGTGGTACCTTACCTCCTTCAGGGGTGTCATGTTCGGCGGACAGTTCCTCCAAAGGGGGGATGGATTCAACATCCAACAGAACGGTGATGTGAAATGGGATGATCAGGGAATAGTATTACAGAAATTAGTAATCAAGAGAAGTAAACTGTGGTGAAACCGAACCTTCCTGGATATGTATTTGGCTAAGAAGATTATACCACGAGGGTTAAGGGTACTCGTTATACCCACATTTCCGGTGGAGGATGATGAGTTTGTGGCCAGGTGGGAAGAGGCCTGCAATGAGTGTTCTAAGACCTTAATGCAACTCCTTAGCAGGCATAATGGTGGTCTGATTTCACAATTGGATGCATCTATTAAAACTATTGAGGAAGATCTTAAGTCCTCTGGTACTGTTGAAAAATGGACTAGTTTTCAGGATGAGACTAACAAAACCTTGGAATCAGTGGTTAAACGGATACAGACCACCCAATTGAACAAAATTAATCGTGACCGACGAGATTATGAGAATAATTCTGTCTATTTATGGAGAATGCCGAGTCCGCAGGGAAATCGAATGGGACGTGGTTCGTCCCAAACATCCATATCCTCTATGAGTGATGTATCAGATATTTCTGGATCTTCTATGGGCACTAGGTCAGGGATGGTCAGACGTAATCAACACGGATGTGGCTTTCATCCGTATAGACGACAACATCGTTCTCCTGATGTCACCAAATATAATAATAAGGTAATCAATTTGAGTTCACATATTTTTACCGATGTAGATTTGGCTGTTTTGGAAAAGGGGCTTTCATTTTCACCCGCCGCGCCTTTTGACGCATTTTTGGCAGTGAAAGATTTACATCTTTTTGCCCGTTCCCTTATCTTCAAGAAACATTTTTTTGATGGCAACCTCTCCAAATTATTTCCTGCAGAAGAAGAGCAAATAGCGCTGCAGTCTTTGGAGGAACTGTCCGCCGAACATGACACCCCTGAAGGAGGTAAGGTACCACCATCGATACGTCGCAGGTCTGGGAAATTCCCTCCTCTGTCTTCATGTCCTAATGTGGACCTTTTCGTACAAATTGTGAGTAGGGAGTTTCTTGAGATTCCACGATATATCCATGGCGACAATCTGACCAGAGAGGAGCGGGGACGTCTGCGCGCCTTACAGGATCTTGATGATGTTGTGTTCAAGCCGGCGAACAAGGGGGGTAACGTGGTCGTTTGGCCAAAGGTGCTTTATGAGCAGGAAGCCTTTCAACAACTTGATAATAAAATATGCTATAAGAAATTAACGTTTAACCCCTTGTCCGCCTACTCCACACAGCTGTCTACGATTATTAATAGAGCTAAAGAGGCTGGTGTAATATCTAAGGAGTTGGCTAGTGCTTTAATTGTATCTGAACCAACTATTTCTATGTTTTATTTATTACCCAAGATCCATAAGGACGCACAGACGCCCCCGGGTCGCCCAATCATCTCAGGGAGAGGTAACTATTTAGAACACGTCAATTGGTGGATAGACTCCAAACTACAGCCACTTGTGGAGGGGTTGCCATCATTTTTGAAGGATACAGGTGAATTACTTAGGCGGGTTGATGGACTCCAATTGGAGGATGATATGTTAATGGTGACTGGAGACGTTGAGTCTCTTTACACCAGTATTAAGCATGAAGATGGCATTCGTGCCACATCATTCTTCCTTAATATGTCAAATCTGCCGGGTGATATCAGAGAACTGATTTTGGAATTATTAACTTTTACGTTAACTCATAATTTCTTCATTTTTAAGGGGTCCTTCTTCCTACAGCTCCAGGGGACAGCTATGGGGGCGTCCTTCGCCCCTGCGTATGCTAACCTGTTCCTGGGGGTTTGTGGGAGAGGGACCTCTCCCTGCCAGATGGATCATCGCCGATGTGCCGCGTCCTCTCTTGGACACGGTACATCGACGACATTTTAATGATCTGGCAGGGTTCAGGTGATGATCTCCACTTTCATGAGGTCACTTAACATTAATGGAATGAATATTTTCATTACGTACAAATTTGATCCTGTGACGATTGAATTTTTGGACGTCACCTTGAAAAAAGACGCTAGAGGGGAAATACAGACTAACATATTTAGGAAGCCAACTTCCACGAATATGTTATTGCATGCGACCTCTTCCCATCCTGGCCACATGATTCAATCTGTTCCAACGGGTCAATTCTTGAGATTACGTAGACTGTGTTCCACCGACGAGGATTTTTTTAGACAGAGTGATGACCTAAAAGTAATACTGTCTGAACGTGGGTACAGCAATAGAAGGATTAAACGAGCATTCAACAGGGCTAGATATTCATCGAGAGATGTGCTCTTGTATGGGAAGAAGTCTAGGGATGAGACAAATAAAGTTAGATTTGTTACCAATTTTCACTCACATTTTTCTCATAAGAGGCGAATATTGGATAAATCCTGGCATATCTTGAAGGCTGACCCGGTACTATCCGGGTTTCTCCCTGAGAGGGCTGCCATTGCGGCTAGGAGATCTAGGAACCTACGTGATACATTAGTCAGCAGTCACTACACGGGTGTGATACCGGATACGTTTTTGGATCGGATGGCTAGGCGATGTGGGGAGTTCCTCTTGTGGACATTGCGTGGCCTGCCCCAATATGGATCGCACTGAGGTATTCACGAGCCAGGATGGTGTACGTGAATATAAAATTAAAAAATATATCACATGTGAGAGTCGAAACGTGATTTATTATGCGGTCTGCCCATGTAATTTGATATATGTGGGCATGACCACTAGACAGCTTAAAAAATGTGTACATGAGCACGTATTGGGGATCGAGGCAGCGATGTCCACTGAGGACCCCGCATCGCTAAAAACCATCCCCCGTCATTTCAGGAGGTTCCATAACTGCAATGGTAGTCTTCTCAGGGTTAGAGGCATTGACATGTTGAATGTTGGTATTCGGGGTGGAGACACGCCCAAAAGGTTGGCCCAGTTAGAATCCAGGTGGATTTGGACATTGGGTACTGTCCATCCATCTGGATTAAATGAACATATTAGTTTTGCCCCATTCCTTTGATCACACTGTTCTGATTTAGGGAGAACGCTCAGGTTTTGTGTGGTCCATATTTTAACTTTTGATTTTATGTTTTAGTAAAATTATCATCATGATGATGGCCTATGTGTGCTGGATGTGTATCGTATCAGCGGTTTTTCTGACAACGTATGAGGAACTACACCCTATGATCAGCGTTGGAAGCGCTGATGAAGAAGAGATTGATATCCATACATATGTCTACCTTGTTATTGAATATTAGGATTCTCTCAATCCTTCTTCTTTTTCCTGTATATATGCAGTATCTATATTTCTTTGTATTTTTTCTGCATAATTCTTTATTTATGATA
Source organism: Dendrobates tinctorius (assembly GCF_039654945.1). Classification (NCBI taxonomy): domain Eukaryota; kingdom Metazoa; phylum Chordata; class Amphibia; order Anura; family Dendrobatidae; genus Dendrobates; species Dendrobates tinctorius. The sequence continues at coordinate 24,906,530 of NW_027361757.1, forward strand.
CTTCCAGTTTCACACTTTAGTCACCTTGATGTAATTTTTAATTGTATTGGCTTATTTCTGTGTGATTAGCTCTCCCGACCTGTATGCGCCTGTTTGTCATCACCCTCCTGTGCCCGCCTGCTTTCGGCGTCTCTATGTGTTGGTGGTTCCTTGTGGCTCCTCCTCCAGCATGACGCCGACGCTGGCTGGCGTCGTTGGTGTCTTGACAACGGAGCGCGTCACTTCCGGTCCGGGACCGCTACTTCCGGTCGCGCGGTCAAACGTGCTTTGACCAGGCGGTATAAAAAGACAGGCAGTCATCAATGTAGCTATGCCCCCTGATGAAGGAGGATCGAAATGCGCGTCGGGGCTGACGTGCTCATCCGGGTTACACCACTGTCCCTGCTGCTGTTGCGACTTGCTGGTAATTTAACTCCTCATTTGATTGGTAACTTTGGGGTAGTGATCAATAATATGGAGGTCATTTGCAGTTAGCAGGGTGGGATCTTTTTGGACATAGCTAAGGGAAATGATTGTGGTATATATCCCAGCTGTGCACTTGTGTGTCCATTATTTTCCCTTTGATATTATATATTACTAGCTGAAGAGCCCGGCGCTGCCCGGGCATAGTAACTAACTGTGGTTAGTTATAGAAAATTATAATTATCCTCCATCCCATAGTCCCGTGCCCATATACCCATCATACATATCCACGATCCCATAGGCCCGTGCCCATATACCCATCACACATCCTCCATCCCATAGTCGAGTGCCCATATACCCATCACACATCCTCCATCCCATAGTCCCATGCCCATATACCCATCATACATATTCTCCATCCCATAGTCCCATGCCCATATATCCATCATACATATTCTCCATCCCATATACCCATCATACATATTCGCCATCCCATAGTCGAGTGCCCATATACCCATCACACATCCTTCATCAAATAGTCCCATGCCCATATACCCTTCATATATATCTTCCATCCCATAGTCCCGTGCCCATATACCCGTCATACATATCCTCCATCCTATAGTACAGTGCCCATATACCCATCCACATCCTCCATCCCATAGTCCCGTGCCCATATACATATCCGCCATCCCATAGTCCCGTGCCCATATACCCGTCATACATATCCTCCATCCTATAGTACAGTGCCCATATACCCATCCACATCCTCCATCCCATAGTCCCGTGCCCATATACCCGTCAAACATATCCTCCATCCCATAGTCAAGTGCCCATATACCCATCACACATCCTCCATCCCATAGTCCCGTGCCCATATACATATCCGCCATCCCATAGTCCCGTGCCCATATACCTGTCATACATATCCTCCATCCCATAGTCCAGTGCCCATATACCCATCACACATCCTCCATCCCATAGTCCCGTTTCCATATACCCATCATACATATCCTCCATCCCATATACTCATCACACATCCTCCATTCCATAGTCAACCATTATGACAGCATAATGAGCAGCGGCGGGGCTTGCAACCTTTGATGACATCAGCGTCGCCATGGCAACCATTATGACATCATAATAAGGGGCAGGGCTTGAAGCGCACACACTTTTTCCTCCAGTATGTAGATAGTGGCAAAATTGTTTGGTGAATTGGAACGCGCAGGGTTAAAATTTCGCCTCACAACATAGCTTAGGATGCTCTCGGGGTCCAGACGTGCGACTGTGCCAAATTTTGTGGCTGTAGCTGCGACGGTGCGGATGCCTATCCCGGACATACACACATACACACACACACATACATACATACACACATACATACACACTTTGAGCTTTATATATTAGATAGTGGTTTTTTCTTCCCCACTTGGGTTAAATCACAATTGTGTGATTATTGTATATATTGCTAATATATATCAATCTGGATGTGTACGTCCCTTTGCATGTGCTTATGTACCACCATTATGTGTGCATTTTTCTACATCTTTCCCATATATACCTGTCGATTGGATTTTACTAGATGCTTTAATAAAAATTGTATTTTTTATATGTTACTTTTTGCCTTGTGTTCACCTTTTTTTGGTATAGTTTATCTTTTTAATAACCGTTACTTGATATCATTGGGGGCTATTTGGTGGGAGTTTTGAAATTTGTGTATATCAAAGTTATTACTTTTATGTTGAGTAAATGGGTTTGTTTTGCACCTGATAATGTGTAGTCTCTTTTATTACATCCCTATGAAGGTCCTCTGATCACTTTTAGATCACTGAAATTGAGAAAATTAGATATTCTAGGCATTTTTCTAGCCTGTGCTTGACAGGCACATTGTTCCATTACGAGTTAGTGCGAATATTGTTCCTGACGGAGGGTTAAATGACGCTGTTTATCTATTACATTGTCTCCTTTCAATATGAATATTGCAGTCCGTTATTACATAGTGCCCTATTGTTATGTACAGCACCGTCCCTAACACATCCGATTTTCGTAATTTTTGTTATTTATAGAGCCCTGTTCTTTATTTAATATCTTAATCTCTTCTTAGATTTGTTAGATATAAACTGAAATGACTGCTGATGGAGCATGAGAAATGGAATAAAGAAAGGGTGCTGTGACTAACAAAAATAATGAGAATATGCTTTTTAAGGGCGGTTCTATATATAACAAAACATAAAACTATATAATAATGGGACATCTTAGTAAATAACAACAAAGGATGCTACATAATAAGGGACCGACCCATGCATAACTACAGAGGATGGTACGTAATAAGGGAGACCCTTTCTAGTAATAATGTATGGGGGACATTATTACTAGAAAGGGCCCCTTCCTGAAATAATGGTTCCCAGCCTGGCTTCCTACTTGGTACAATGTCCCACATCCTGTTCTCCATTCTAGTATAATGTCTCCCATGATGATCCCATTCCTGGTATAATGTGCTCCATCCTTGTCCCTTTCCTGCAATAATGTGCCCTCTCCTAGGCCTCTTCCTAGGATAATGTGCCCCCATTCTGGTCCCCTTCGAGGTATAATCTGCCACATCCTGGTTTAATGTGCCACAATCTGGTATAAATGTCCCTCATCATGGTATAATGTGCCCCACCCTGGTATATATGTCCCCCATCCTGATATAATCTTCCCCATCCTGGTAGACATGTCCATCCCTCATCCTGATATACTTGTGCTCCATCCTGGTATAATGTGCCACATTCAGGAATAATATGCTTCTCATCCTGGTATATATGTCCTCGATCCTGGTTTAAAATGCCCCATCCAGGTATACATGTGCTCCATTCTGCTATAATGTGCACCATCCAGGTATATATGTGCCCCTTCCTAGTACATTTTGCCTCATCAGGTATATACATACCACATCCTGCTATAATGTGCCCATCCTGGTGTATATGTGCCCCATCATGTTATAATGTGCCCTATTCTCGTATACTGTATATGTTCTCCATCCTCGTATATATGTCCCCCATCTTGCTATAATGTGTCCCATCCAGGTATAATGAGCCCCATCCTGGTGTATATGTGCCCCATCATGGTATAATGTGCCCTATCCTCATATATATGTCCCCTCTCCTCGTATATACTGTATGTCCCCCATCTTGGTATACATGTCCCCAATCTTGCTATAACGTGCTCCATCCAGGCATAATGTGCACCATCCCTGCATCACGTCCTGTTTTGAAATACAATAAACAATACTACTCACCTTCCCCCATGCTCCACGCTCCCATGACCTCTTCTACAGCTGGCACAGGAGCTGTCGGCAGACTTCGGTGCCCCGCGATGGTGGATAATGTCACTGCCAAGAGAGGCCGTACTGGGCCGCAGGCCTTAAAAGGGAGGCCGACATGACAGGGTTGAGTGGGAATATAGTGAGCTGGAGTTAGGGATTAGGATGGTACTACGGAGTTAATGTATTTGGATAAGGTGGGGGCTAGTGCTGGGATGAGGGGGAGGCGGGGTCAGAGCTGGAGTAGGAGCTATCATTCTAAAGACAGTGACCATCTTAGTGTGGCAACCATTTTAGGTTCCCCCACATAGTGACAAGAAGCTCCCACCCACCCTCCCTTAATTAGTTTTTGGTTAGGTAATCGCTTTGGGGTTAATCTTGTGTTAATAAGTTTCTTTTTCTTGTATGGATATGGGCGGTATTTAGGGGTTGGGGTTATAATTTGTTTTGTAAGTCTGTATAATTACTTGTCACGGCAGTGTGGCGTGGGGGGGTCCTCGAAGTTGGTGGTGCTGGTAAATAGCGGTTCAGGGGGGGATCTCAAGAGGTCCTGGACTCCCCCTGGGTGGATTCAAGTGGATGGGTAATTGAATTATCCCGCGGAAGGGATTAAAGTGGACCCGTGCTTAATGGTAATGGAAACTGGCCAGGTGGGTTGAAATGTGTCTCTGAGCTGGTGCTTAACGGCTAGAGGCAAGACTCGACCTGGGGACCAAGTTGGGATATCAAACCTGAGTTTTATGGTTTTGGTAATTGAATTATCCCGCGGAAGGGATTAAAGTGGACCCGTGCTTAACGGTAATGGAAACTGGCCAGGTGTGTTGATATGTGTCTCTGAGCTGGTGCTTAACGGCTAGAGGCAAGACTCGACCTGGGGACCAAGTTGGGAATATCAAATCTGAGTTTTATGGTTTGGGGCTTCGAGGACCACCCCTTCTGGGACGTTGTGTTTAAAATGTTATGTTATATGTTTAATAAAAGGCTGCTGTGGCCAATTTATCCAAATACCTCTGGAGTGTTTATTTTGTTGGGGTATGAATCGATGGGGTTTGGTGGCCAATAAGAGTTTTAAATAACTAGGTATGGAAGCTCACATGAATCACGAATACCCATTTGTCATGTGCCTCCAGTCACGGACACACTGACATCAGCTTCCAGCCTCTAACTTGCGAGTGACGTATATTGCAGCTGCAATAAATTTCAGCTGAATGTGCATCCTCGCATGCATATCCAGGGGAAATAGTCACTGGTACCATCTGATATGCATGGAGAAGGAATTTGAGTAAGAAAATATGAATTTTTCTTCCCACTCCAACATGTACAAAAATTAAGAGACCACTTTCAAATGTTCAGTTTGTGTGATTTTTCTCTTTATAGGTATATTTTTGAGTAAAATGTAAATTGTTCTTTTAGTCTATAAACTTCTGACAACATGTCTCTGAATTTCCAAGCTATAAGTTTTGTATTTTTTTCTAACCAAGAAAAATGGTCAAAATTAAAAAAAAAAAAATTTGCTTTCAGACCTCAAATAATCCAGAGAAAACAAGTTCATAATCATTTAGAAACAACAATACTAATGTTTTAACTCAGGAAGAGTTCTGAAATCAATATTTTGTGGAATAAACATGATTTTTAAAAAACAGCTTTTATGCATCTTGGCATGCTTTCCACCAGTCTTTCACACTGCTTCTGGCGCAAAAATGTAATCAGCTCTTCTTTGTTTGATGGCTTGTGACTATCCATCATCCTCCTGATGACATTCCAGAGTTTTTCAATGTGGTTCCGGTCTGGAGAATGGGCTGCCCATGACAGGGATTTGATGTGGTGGTCTCTTAATTTTTGCCAGAGCTGTATATGTTCACGATGGATGGGGATAAACCTGCACCCATACGGGCTGCTCTTTTCTGAAGGACGCACTCATTATTAAATGAAAAATAATTATGCTTTAGTAGGAATTCTACTAAAGAAATAATAAATTCTCGAATAGGTCTAGAAAAATCACCGAATTGGCATGAGAAAATAATCGCAGATGTAAGCTGCTACACCGTATAACATTGGGCCGAGTACTATATGATTTATTGCATAGTACTTGGCCGTGTTATACGCTCTTGTGACCCCATCCTTAGAGAAATAATGGTGCTATAAATGGCCACCAAGCTCTAAAATGCTGTTTTTTTCATGCATTTTCACATTATTTACATGTGATTTTTGTTTTCTTACTTACATGATGGTGTTAGCTATTAAAATGAAGCACATAAGAATGGGAAATTAATTCATCAAGCGGAAAAATTACAACCACTTATGACAATGCTTTTTTTTTGCACAAGGTATTTTAACAACCATATTAATGCTAGGCAAACAAAAGGAATTTTATTTTATTTAGCAAATGAAAAGCACCGCTGAAAGAAGTGAACGCAGACAATAAAACTAGAGAGCTCTTGAATAATAATATTAATAATTATGAAGGATTTATTCTAAATTGTATTTTTTACCTCTATGCGGGGAGAACATGAAAATTGGAAATGGGAGGGAGAATTTTCACACATGGAAAAGTTTTGCTGTGTAGGAAACGATTCTCACAAAAAAACAGTTGTGCCTTGCTAAATTTTCCACCACTTTAAGGGCTCGGGCACAGGAGGGTAAAAATCGGACGATTTATGTTATTCAATCAGGCAGTGCAAATGGCCGATTTCTTTCGCTGACAGAATCTACCTGTGAGAAAAATCATAGCAAGCTGTGATTTGACTCTGAAATCAGATGAGACTCGCCCATTCAAGTCTATAGGTAAGAGAAAAAAATCCGATGCCACAGTATGACACCTGATTTTTATGGATACACTGCAATTTTGTAGCATAAGGCCGGCATCACACTAAAGAGGAATACGGATTAGTGAGAGGCGATAAAACAACGCATTGCACACGGACCAATGATTTTCTATGGGGTAGCTCCCATCAGCCGTATTTTTCTCTCGTATTTTCTACGGTCCGTGCCAATCGCAGCGTATTATGACCGTAGTACGCCAATGCAAGTTTATGGGTGCGCAAAAACATCGCATTACACACGGACCACCCGTGTGACTTGCGAGAAATACGCAAGACTTTTCCTGGTGACAGGAAATGGGCCAATCCATCATCAGGAAGCTTAGACATGCAAATTAACTCAAAAAGCGCTCCAGACATACAGGAAGTATACCTCCACGGAGTACAGCATCATGGCACCCTACCAGTATCTCAATGTGGAGCTGCTAATTGTTCTTGTGCATTATCGCCCGGAATTATGGGACCAACGGGATGCACATTATGCCGACCGGGCAAGAAAGGAGGCTGCATGGAGGCGCATATGGCACAAAATGTTCCCTGATTTTGGTGATCGGCCACGTGAGGAGCAGCAGCACATAAGTACGTGCACATAAATTATGTATGTCAAATTACCTGCCATCAGAAAAAAATGTTATAAGTAGGCCCCCCCACATCCTGCGCTTCTTATTGGGCTCTTGTGTCTTGTAAATTATTTTTGGACACACTGACCCTGAGAGAATGTTACCCTGTCCCCAAGCTCCTCATAATGCCTAGCAAAAACAATTTAAAGAGTTGCTAATTGCCACATGAGCTACTGTGACCCTGTGCATCTGGCCTGGTTGCAGCAATGCTATATGCCACCCTGGGTAGAACTCACACCCTAGTAGGCCACATGACTTTCATACTAGTTCAAAAACTTGTTTTAGTCAAGAGGTAAGTTTTCATTCTTTTATGTCACATTGCAGTCGAAGATGTAATGAGACGCTGGCGCAGCATTCGTGACCAGTATCGCCGTGAGCGCCAGCAGCGGGCAAGAAGTGGTTCAGGGGCCCACACAAAGCAGAAATATGTTTATTTCGACCGCCTCTCGTTCCTTGCTCCAATTATGGATCTCAGACCGTAAGTATAACAAAAACACCACATGACACAAATGCTTTATAGGGCCCGATCAAAAATATCCTTTTTCTACATTTTATATTTAATCACAGAACTCACTCTAACCTCACTGAAAGGGAGACAGGGTCTGAATCAGAGGCCATCGATCCTGTAGGTGGAGGGGTGGAGCTGTCTGGACCATCCTGTGAGCTTCCAAGGAGCCAGGCCCAAGTCACTTCTCTGGCTCGACCTGATCCTGCCCTAGAACCTGGGCCGCCACCAGAAACACCACCACCAGGAACAGAGCCACAACAATGACCGTCAGCTGCATCACCACCCGACATCCATGATGAACAGGGCAACAGCAGCAGCCCAACTGTTTGCCTAGAGGGCTCCCCCCAGCCTGCTGTGCCATCCAGGCGACGTAGACGAAGGTGCCATATCCCTGCCACTGATACCATGACCAATTTGGATACAGGGGCCCAAAATTCTCATAACAGAGTTGCCACTGATGATGGGGAGGAGGAGTATTCACGCAGCCTTGCCCATTATCTACGTACCCTTCCCCGTGAGGTGCGGCTATGTGTGCGAGGATCCATTCAGATCCTAATTGACGCAAGCACACCCTCCAATACCCCTTATGAGCTATTTGAGTTTCTGGAGAGGTGGCAGCTGCCACCCAGGAATCTCAAGTGTCTTAACCCACACCCCCAAGTGATTGCTCAATCAGGGTCTGAGGATCCTCCTACATGTGGGCCTACACCTCACCCCCTTCCCCCCCTTCCCAACATTGGCAACATCATTCCCAAATGTCAGGGTATAACCCAGCACACCAATATGGCCACTTGTTCCCAGCCAATGTTGGAGGCTGGTCCAAATCTGGTTGGAGACGACATGGCCATTTTGGTGGTTTAGACTCTCGGCCCTACCAGCCTCAACAGGAGAGTCGTCTCCAATATAGTGCCCAGTATCCACCTCAAGCCCATGAGCTGGCCCACTACCTCCATTATGGGCAAGAGTATGCCCCCATACAGGCCGAGGGCCAAGGTGGCCACACTAGACATCAGGCAACACAGGCTGGGCTGCCGCCTTCTCCATCCCCTACATACTACAATTTAAAACTTTGTGTGTGTTTTTGTGGTTAAATGCTGTATTTTAACATTCGAAAAATTTGTTTGTGTTCTAAGGCCAATTCTGGCCATTTTGCTAAATAACATAAGGCTTCACAATGACTTTAAAAAAGGATACATAAAAAGTTTTCACTTTCAATTGTTGTTGTCTTTATCAATGATGCACTTACATCACGACATGCTGCCATAGGCTTACACATTGATTTCTAAACAGAGAAAAGACATAAGGGATTGTAATATATATAATTTCGCAAAGGCCAAAAAGAAACATTTACAACATAGACACAGCATGCTCTGGCCAAGAAGTTTCCCCCTCAGGTGACATGAAGTAATTTGTGAAAATATCAGGCACTTTGAGCCCAGAGAGCATTCTATGTTGAGGGTTGATAGGTGGTCTCGACCTACGTACATTGTCTGACCCACGCACAACACCAGCAGAGGAGGAACAATCATGTATCCTGGTGAAGTTATGGGCAACGTCACATGCTTTAATTACTTCATTTACATTTTGTTCACTCAGCTGAATGGCAGACTGGAGGACCCACCATTTTGGCCAATGAATGCCAAAGGAACACTCCACCAGTCGCCGAGCACGTGATAGGCGCAAGTTACAAATTCAGCGCCGGTGGTCCAGGTTGCGCCAGGGATATGGCCTCATGACATTGCGTGTTAACTGAAAAGCCTCATCTGCCACAAGGACATAAGGGACTGATTCTTGAGTGGATCCTGGTAGCTGGCGTGGTGGTGGTAGATCCAACTGGTTGTTGCGTAGCCGCCAACCCATAATGGAAGTATTGAAGACTCTAGAGTGTCCGGTCCTTCCATAGGCCCCAATGTCAACAATTATAAACTTGTATTGAGGGTCGGCCAGAGCCAACAATACAACAGAAAATTATTGTTTCTAATTGAAGAATTGTGAGCCAGAGTTCGCCAGCTTACGCACCCGGATATGTTTGCCATCAAGGGCCCCAATCCAATTAGGAAACTGGCATTCCTCCTCAAAGTCCCTTGATATCCTCAACCAGTCTTCCATCCTGGGCTGGGGCATGATGAGTTGATGCAGTTTGACCATATTTGACTACATGTCGACCTGACTATGCCAGAAATGGTAGATCTTCCAATGAGAAAATCATGGTGGAGGGCGGCAGAAGACAGGCCAGTGGACAGGAAGCTGAAGAACAACAAAAATGGAACATTTTAGAATGCACAAATTAACAAAACACCTGATGTTGAGGCAATAAATAGGGTTGGTGCTGATGATTTAAATTATCTGCAGGCTTCAAAACCGTTAAATGTCCGTTTTGCAAGCCTGCGAGAAAAAAACGGTATACGGATGCCATACGGATTACATACGGATGCTTACATGAGAAAAATACGCCGCCACACTCTGACAACGGATGACATACGGAGCACTATTTAGGGACCATTTATGCATATTACGGACGTAAAATACGGTCCGTATTTTTCTACCTTGTGTGTGTGTGACTTCAGCCTAAGAAAACTAATAGCTGCTATTGTAAAAAAAAAAAAAACAGACTGCACACAGACGACAAGTAAGAAAAAAATAGTACAACTTTTCTGGGTGAAAATCAGACTTTTTTTTATACCGTCATGTGACCCTAACCTTAGGCTAAGTTCTAAGCTTTTGACGCTCCAAAAGATATGTCAAGAATGCACTAAAAAATGCGGTGAAAAAACACAAATAACTTAATTTACAGTGCTGTGCAAATTAATTGGGACAAAGCATTTTTTTTAAGTAAAATCGTAAGTTGGTTACCAGTCAGTGATTCAAACCAGTTTTAACTGCTTTGAACAGATGTGAGCGCCTGTTCAAAGCAGTTAAAACTGGTTTGAATCACTGACTGGTAACCAACTTACGATTTTACTTAAAAAAAAATGCTTTGTCTCAATTAATTTGCACAGCACTGTACTTAATAGGTGCAGAAAATCTGCAACATCAAAAATTCACTAAAAGCTAATCGTGTGAACAATAGCCCTACAGAAATCTCATACTTATTGATTTTTTTATTTTTTTTTCACTCAAGATAAACTGACATGCAATGCATGTTTTAAATCCTCAATATGTCAATTTCTCTTCCAGTAAATGTGTTTTAGTTATGGATTTTCCCCATATCTTTAATGAGATAAGCAAAATCTACAGATAAAAAATGTGAGTTATTATTGTATTTCTGCAGAGGAAAGGCACTAAAAAGGTTCTAAAATCCACACATGACTGTGTCAAAGCATGATAACTGGTAGTGTGTAAAGTAAAAGTTTTCTTTAAAAAATTAAATATCAAAAAGTTAAAATAATGCGATAAAAATGCACTAAAAATTGCAACCTAATTAAGCTAATTGATGTAGAAATGAAAATCTGCAACATCAAAATCTCACCAAATACTCATCGTGGGAAAATAACCTTAAGGTTCATATAGACAAGCATATAAATTGATTTTGTTCTGTCCGATTTTTGGGACTGTTCAGATGAACAATTTTTCTCTTGGTCCGACTGTCCATGAGAGAGGAATTTGAGCATGCACTACTTTCTTCCGAGTCTCGGATGACACTCGTCCATTCAAGTCTGTGGTTGGGTAAAAACAGTCGGATTCCACACAGAACATCGGAGTGCCATCTGATTTTTACGGATACATTTCTATTATAAACCAAGGAAACTGTATTTGATCATGTACATTTTTTTAGTGTGGATATATGAAAGCAGACCTCACAAGGATGTCAAATGGACGTAAAAACAGGACTCACTGATTAAAATTGGATGAAAATTACAAAAAAAAAATAAAATCAGACGATCTCCCAGATGCTCGTGTGCAAGGGACCAAAGTACATGCATTTTAAGGAAAAAGGACCAATCACTAGAGTTGAGCGAAACGGGTCGAAAAATTTCAAAAGTCGCCGACTTTTGGCAAAGTCGGGTTTCATGAAACAAAACCCGACCCTAGGATGAGGTCGGCCACGAGGTCGGCGACTTACGCGCCAAAGTCGCGTTTCAAAAGTTTGTTTTGCGCTCTTTTTCAGCCAATCAGGATCCACGGACACTGTGGGCAACGTGATGACATAATAATAATAATAATAATAATACATTTTATTTTTATAGCGCCGACATATTCCGCAGCACTTTACATTTCAGAGGGGATTTGTACAGACAATAGACATTACAGCATATCAATAATCAAATACAGTAGATTATAACAAATACCAAGAGGAATGAGGGCCCTGCTCGCAAGCTTACAGTCTATGAGGAAAGAGGTAGACATGAAAGGTGGGTGGTAAAAGTTGCCCTGATTGTATGGACCAGCCATAATGTTAAGTGTGTGACAGTACAGACAGAGGGCTAATGGATGCATAAAGCATGTGGGAACATGATGCGGGAAATCTGGTTATGGTAAAACTTTTGGCTGTGCCACACAGGGATAGATTAGGTTAATGTGTTGAGGCGATAGGCCAGTCTGAATAAATGTGTTTTCAGGGCACGCTTAAAATTGTGGGGATTGGGGACCAATCGTATTGACCTGGGAAGTGCATTCCAAAGAATTGGCGCGGCACATGTAAAGTCTTGGAGACGGGAGTGGGAGGTTCTGACTATTGAGGATGTTAACCTCAGGTCATCAGCAGAACGGAGGGCGCGAGTAGGGTGGTATACTGAAACAAGGGAGGAGATGTAGGGTGGTGCTGAGCCATGGAGGGCTTTGTGGGTGAGGGTAATAAGTTTATACTGAATTCTGGAGTGGATGGGTAGCCAGTGTAATGACTGGCACAAGGTAGAGGCATCGGTGTAACGATTGGTGAGGAATATGATCCTGGCTGCAGCATTCAAGACAGATTGGAGAGGGGAGAGTTTGGTAAGAGGGAGACCGATTAGAAGAGAGTTACAATAGTCGAGACGAGAATGAATAAGAGAAATAGTAAGAGTTTTTGCAGAGTCAAAAGTAAGAAAAGGTCGAATTCTAGAAATGTTTTTGAGATGCAGATGACAAGAGCGAGCCAGTGATCGAATGTGGGGGGCAAAGGAAAGCTTGGAATCAAGTATGACCCCAAGACAGCGGGCCTGTTGCTGGGGAGTAATAGTGGAGCCACACACAGAAATAGCAATGTCGGGTATAGGTACATTAGTAGAGGGAGGAAACACCAGGAGTTCAGTTTTTGACAGGTTCAGTTTCAGATATAGTGAGGACATGATATTAGACACAGCGTTTAGACAATCGCCGGTGTTTTCTAGAAAGGCTGGCGTGATGTCAGGAGAAGAAGCGTATAATTGGGTGTCATCAGCATAGAGATGGTACTGGAACCCAAATCTACTGATTGTTTGACCAATAGGGGCAGTGTACAAGGAGAAGAGGAGGGGGCCTAGAACCGATCCTTGGGGGACCCCAACAGTAAGGGGAAGGTGAGAGGAGGAGGAACCGGCAAAAGATACAGTAAAGGAGCGGTCAGAGAGATAGGAGGAGAACCAGGAGAGAACGGTGTCCTTGAGGCCAATGGAACGGAGCATAGTGAGGAGGAGCTGATGATCCACAGTGTCGAATGCTGCAGAGAGATCCAAGAGAATTAGCATGGAGTAATGACCATTTGATTTAGCTGTTAGCAGATCATTAGAGACTTTAGTGAGGGCAGTTTCAGTGGAGTGTAAAGAGCGGAAACCGGATTGGAGAGGGTCGAGAACAGAGTTTTCTGAGAGATAGCGGATAAGACGGGAGTGGACCAGGCGTTCCAGGAGTTTAGAGATGAAGGGAAGATTAGAGACAGGTCTATAGTTAGCGGCACAGTTTTGGTCGAGGGATGTTTTTTTAAGTAGTGGATGTATGATGGCATGCTTAAATGAGGAGGGAAAAATACCAGAAGAGAGAGAGAGGTTAAATATTTCAATTAGGTGAGGGGTGAAAGCAGGGGAAAGGGACTGTAGGAGATGTGACGGAAATGGGTAACTGGTGCAAGTAGTTGGGCGAGAAGATGCAAGGAGCTTCTGTGACTGGTTCAAAATCAGAGAGTGAGCTAGATGCAGTGGGGGAGGGAGGACAGTGTGTGGTATGAGGTGATTGGGAGATAATTTCCTGTCGAATCTGGTCAATTTTTTCTTTGAAGTAATTGGCCAGATCGTCAGCTCTGAGCTCTGTGGTTGGGGCCTGTACTCTTGGATTGAGTAGAGAATGAAAAGTGTCAAAGAGACGTTTCGGGTTATTTGACAGTGAGGTGATGAGGGTATTGAAATAGGTTTGTTTGGAGAGGTGAAGGGCAGTGTTGTATGTTCTAAGCATAAACTTAAAATGGATGAAATCTTCGTGTAGATTGGATTTTCTCCACAGACGTTAGGCGCACCTGGAACACCGCTGCAGGAAACGTGTTTGCACCGTGTTCCACGACATAGGCAGGGGTCACCACCATCTTTCAGAAGGGCATGCAAGTGATTGGCTTGCTTTGGTGGGCGTCACAGGGGTTATAAAAGGGCGTGCACGCCGACCGCCATCTTACTTCTGCCGATCTTAGCATAGGGAGAGGTTGCTGCTGCTGATTCTGTAGGGAGAGCGTTAGGCAGGGAAGAAGAAAAAAAAACTGCTTCTGCTGCTAGCGATTTTGCCTGTACAACACACCAGTCACTGTGTGTGCAGTGCAAGGGGAGGCTATATTGTGGTGGATCAGCGGTGTTGGTTGTTAGGCTGCCTTCTAAGGCTTCCTGACAGCTGCATTGCTGTTTACCCACTGCTCTGCAAACTGCTTTTTTAAAAGCAATCCCAATTTTTTTTTTGTCCTGCTGAGGTACTGAGCGTGCATTTTTTCACACCATACAGCGGTGTACGCTCCTCACACAGTACCGTGTAACGGCTGTTATCACAGCCACAGTGAAGCTATCTGTGTGTCACTCTGTGAGAATAAGTCGAGGACATGTTCCGTTCTTACAGACCTGCACCTACTAGTTTTGTCTAGCTTTCAAACAGTTAAATATATTTGCTGTTTGATCACATTCAAAACTATAGAGAGACAGCGTGTGTCAGTCCGTATACTTAAAAAACACGGAGCTTGACAATTTTACGTACACCGGACAGCCATGTACGTGCACGCTCCTCTCAGTACCGTGTAACGGCTGTTATCACGGCCACAGTGAAGCTGTGTGTCACTGTGGAAGGATAAGTGGAGGACTTGTTCCGTTCTTACAGACCTACATTCTAGGGAGATTCCTATTCTGCCCAATTCTACATACACCTTGTAGTTTGTGATACACTAGCCAATTTCTGCCTGTGACATAGCGCTCTGATATTCAGTGGGCCTCACACAATCCAGAAGTGTCCAGTGTCCACTAGTGTGTGCAGAAATTCAAAATCTCCCTTATCCTGTAGTCACTTTTTTCACACCTGTGCCATCGAGCCTGTGACATAGCGCTGTGATATTCAGTGGGCCTCACACAATCCATAAGTGTCCAGTGTCCACAAGTGTGTGCAGAAATTCAAAATCTCTGTGATCCTGTAGTCACTTTTTTCACACCTGTGCCATCGAGCCTGTGACATAGCGCTCTGATATTCAGTGGGCCTCACACAATCCAAAAGTGTCCAGTGTCCACTAGTGTGTGCAGAAATTCAAAATCTCCCTTATCCTGTAGTCACTTTTTTCACACCTGTGCCATCGAGCCTGTGACATAGCGCTCTGATATTCAGTGGGCCTCACACAATCCATAAGTGTCCAGTGTCCACAAGTGTGTGCAGAAATTCAAAATCTCCCCTGTCCTATAGACACCTTGTACCTTGTTTTACATTACTATATAGTTTGTTGGATTTTGTCTACATTTCTACAAAAAATGAGAAAGGCTGGTGGAAGAGGCCGTGGAATTGGGCGGGGGTTGGCAGCTGGTAATGATGGTGTTGGTGGTGGATCTGATGGTAGTGGCAAGAGCAAAATAGGACCGAATGCAGGAGGTGTTGAGCCTGCGTCATCGTCTTGCTCCATAAGACTTCAAAGGCTTAGTCTTCTAGGAGTTGGGAAACCGCTTTTAAAGCCAGAGCATCAGGAAAAAGTTTTGTCTTACATTGCTGACCCAGCCTCCAGCTCTATCGCCTCCTCTTCTGAAGTTGTAAAAAGTAAAAGCACTGAGTCGTCATTGGAGGCTCATGTTCATGAACCACACCTTTCCTTGTGTCCTTCACCCCAACCAAGATTGAAGGATGACGCAGGTCATACTGCTGATTACTCCATGGAGCTGTTTTCACATACCATGCCTGGATTATCAAGTGAAATGGTGAATAACCCAGGCCAAGATGAATCTGACATGGAGTGCACTGATGCACAGCCGCTGATAGATGATTCTGCTGGTACATTCACTCAGAGCACTACATTGTCCTCGCAGTGTACAGAGCCAAATTCTGACCCTGATGAGACTCAGGTGCCCCTTCCCGCACACTATACCACCATACACGGTGACACAGAGGAAGGTGCACATGACATTGAAGAGGAGGTGATGGATGACACAGTTGTTGACCCAGATTGGCATCCATTGGGGGAAGAGGGTGCTGCTTCCAATAGCTCAGATGAGGAGCATCCACAGCAGACATCGACATCGCAACAGCTGTTATCTGGCAGGCCCGGAGCACTCCAAAGACAGGTTCCAAAAATCAAAAGAGTTGCTGGACAGCTTGTCCAGAGGGTCAAAAGATCACAGCGTGCTAGGCCGCAAAATGTCTGCCAAAGTAGGAAGAGTGCAGTGTGGCACTTTTTTGAACAAAATCCTCATGATCAGGCCAAGGTTATCTGTAAGAAGTGCGCAAAGACCTTTAGCCGAGGGAAAAATCTGAAAAATTTGAATACCAGTTGCATGCTTAGACATTTAACCACCATGCACTTGCAAGCGTGGACACAACACCAAACCTCAAGTGCCACATGTGCAACTGATCACAACGAAGGTAGTCAGCAACGCTACATTGTTTCCCCCACTGTAAGCCCACCGGTTAGCACAGCAGAAATGTTGAGGTGTCGTTGCAAGGCCACAGCAGTCAGGGAATCCCACTGTTATATCAACGAAATACTGAATCTAGGCCATCAGAAAGAACACCAACTCCATCACCATCATCAACCCTCTCTCAGTCCGCCCTGTCCATGGCTACTTCCACCATATGCAGCTCTCAAGTCCAACTCACCCTCCCAGACACTATGAGTAGGTCAAGAAAGTACTCAGTCTCTCATCCGCGTACACAGGGTTTGAACGCCCACATTGCCAAACTAATCTCGTTTGAGATGATGCCCTATTGGTTGGCTGTAGGCGTTCGACCCTCCTCCTCCTCCTCCTCCTCCAGAAGCGAAAGCTCGTCCACAGAGCGCAGTCGTACGAGCACTCCATCTGCAGCTGCCACTGTTGCACACGAGGTGTCCCCCTATCGAGCAGCTAGTGGAAAGCGTCAGCAGGCTGTGTTGCAGATGATGTGTTTGGGCGACAGACACCCCGCCGAGGTGTTGGCCGAGTACTTGAAGCGACAAACTGAGTCATGGCTGGGCAGTGTACATCTTGAGGCAGGCAAGGTAGTTAGTGATAATGGCCGTAATTTTGTGGCAGCCATAGCCCTTTCAAAACTCAGCTACATACCTTGCTTGGCTCACACCTTGAACCTGGTGGTGCAGTGCTTCCTCAAAAATTATCCGGAGTTAACAGCCCTGCTCCAGATGGTGCAAAGACTGTGCGCGCACATCTGCCGGTCGCCTGTACACTCCGTTCGTATGCAGAAGCTGCAGCGATTGCTCCACCTTCCCAACCACCGCCTCATTATCCACATTGCAACAAGGTGGAACTCCACCCTGCACATGTTGGAGCGGCTGTGCGAGCAGAGGCAGGCCATAATGCATTTGTGGGAGGATACACGGCCAGGCACTTTGAGAGCAGACATGGAGTTGACAGGTGTGCAGTGGTCGAAGCTGAAAGACCTCTGTAAAGTCCTTCAGTGTTTTGAGGAATGCACACGGCTGGTAAGCGCAGACGACGCCATCCTAAGCATGAGCATCCCACTTATGTGTCTGCTCATGCAAACTTTGACGCATCTTAAGGAGCAGGCGTCTGCAGCCAATGTTGACGAGGAGGGAATCCTTGATGACATTCAGCCATTGTCTGCTCAGGGACCTCTCCTGGACAAGGTGGAGGAAGAAGAGGAGGAGGAGGATGATGATGGGGATGATTACTTAGGGGAGGAGGATGCATCTCGTGGGGCAAGTGAAAATGTTGGCGTGGCAAGGTCTGGTACAGGGTTTGTGCGTGACTGGAGGGATGTGGATTTGCCAGAAAGTGCTCCTCCAACCAGCACTCGCAGTGCATCATTGACACCGGGAACATTGGCCCACATGTCAGATTATGCCTTGCAGATCCTAAAAAGGGACCCCCGCATTGCCAAAATGATGAACGATGACGACTACTGGTTGGCCAGCATCCTGGATCCACGCTATAAAGGCAAATTACAAAACATCATGCCACAGGAGAACCTTGACCTAATATTGGCTAATAAACAAGCAACTCTGTTAAATCGGTTGCTTGAGGCATTCCCAGCACACAGCAGCAGTGATGGTTCTCACACGAGCCGTGCGGGCCGGGGGCAGCTTGGCAGAGGTGTTCATGGTGCACACAGCAGAAGTGGCGTTGGAGACAGGGGTTTCATGACAATGTTGTGGACTGATTTTTCACGGACCGCTCACACAACTGGTAATACTGCATCGATGGAAAGTGACAGGAGACAGCAGTTGTCAACTATGGTTACAAACTACTTTTCCTCCCATATCGATGTTCTCCCACACAGGTCATTCCCCTTTGACTATTGGGCCGCTAAACTGGACACCTGGCCTGAATTGGCACAATATGCCTTACAGGAGCTCGCTTGCCCAGCTGCAAGTGTGCTATCGGAAAGAGTCTTCAGTGCAGCTGGATCAATCCTGACAGAAAAAAGGACCCGTCTGTCAACCCAAAATGTGGATGATCTAACCTTCATTAAAATGAACCATGCATAGGTTTCCCAGGATTTTGTCCCACCTTCCCCTGATGACATATAGGGTGACAGAAAAATGGCTTGCTTTGGTCCACCTCTTCCTGGGACTTGACCTATTTCGCCTTTTGCATCAGCTGAATGTCCAACATCAACATATGCCACTTTCTAAAACTCCCTAACTGTGCTGCCTCCCCCTCCCATGGCCGGGGTCACCACCTAGCGCTCGACACCGTGTGAGTGCCGTTGCCCTGGACAGGTGGGTAGGCCGACTCTTGGGCGCGGGCACTGGCACAGGGTCCCTCATAGTGCAATCAAGTGTCTCTGACGGTGGTGGTGCACACCCGCCGTCAGACACACCGCCGTACTATGAGGGGCCCAGTGCCAGTACCGACACCCACGAGTGGGCCCCCCTTGCTTGGGCAGGGCCCCAGCATTTGCAATCTTTACCTCTCCCTGCTCCTCCGCTGTGTAGTCTGGGCCGTCAAATCCATACTGTGCCTGACACCGTCTGAGCCTGCCTCCTGATGTATAGACATATAGTTTGAATGTGTACGCTATCCATACATGTTATCCGGGGATACGGTACCCTTTCTCACCTTTGTGCAATCACGTGTAATCCATACTGGGCGTGAGAACGGCTGGCGAGCTGTTAAGCAAGCTACAGCACCTGTGGTTTGCACACGTAAGTTTTTCATTTTTTCAGGAATGACGGTTAGGCCTAATTCCGGAACTGCGGTTGACCTGCACTTACTGGGAAATCATCGTTCGCGGGTAATAATTGTAATCAGTGATCCCCATCACTAACGTTGTTCAGCGGGTTATCTGCACCTGTAAGCGACAAACGCTGGCCTTTTCAGTGTAGCGCACATGCAGCCACGGACATGTAAGGGCATGACACACCAGTTATTGGCCAATCTCATGTGCCAGAGCCTCACGTGTCCCTCTAGTAAGCCGGACTCGGACCGCGGGGCATGACGGACTCTCGTTCGTTAACGGAATTAAGCTTGCAATGTGTGCATCTTTTCTGTAGCTGGCATGGTTGAGGTTTCCCAGGTGGAGTCGAATTTAACCGTAGGCTCCACTCCTGGTGGTGCCCTTCTTTACATTCCTTTAAGGTTCAGCTTTGCAACCATACTGCCCACGTAAAACAAACACTTTGCTTTCATGAACGCTGTTTGGAGGGTCATGACTCGTGGAAATAACGCCGCCCAATCAGTTAACCTGCTAGAGAGATCCTTCATTGCTCCCAAGCATGACATCACACTCCCTAGGAGGAAGGTAATGCCACTGTGGCGACCGTACTCCTGGGGGCGACACAAGTGCACTGATGCCCAGCCACTGCTCGATGAATCTGCTGGTACATTGACCCAGACCACTACATTCCCCTCGCACGCTACACGGCCTGAATCTGACCTTGATGAAACTCAGGTTACCCTTCCCATATACAGTTCCATCTTACACGGTGACAAAGAGGAAGCTGCAGATGAAAGTGCAGGTACGGCCCACCCGCCATCAGACACACCACCGTACTATCAGGGGCCCTGTGCCAGTGCCGTCGCCATCGAGTGGGCCCCCCCTGCTTGCTCAGGATCACAGCACTTGCAAGGTTGAAATACTGTGCAGTGAGATGGAAGATGGGGACGACGAGGAGTCCAGACTAGTACAGGGATTCCCTAGTGAGGAGACTTATTTGATTGTTTTCAATGTTGGGACAGCAATTTTTGGGGAGCACTATACTCTGGAGAATGATAGATGGGGCCCACCATACACTGGAACATTCCAAAGGTGGACATCAGACACTGGAGCAGCATTTACAGGGCCCATTATACACTAGAGCATTAGAAATGGGGCCCATTATGTTTGGAGCATTATTTGGGCCCATAAGACAGTGGAGCTTCATCCATGGGGACCAACATATACTGTAGCATTATGTGGAGCTCATCATATACAGTTTCAAACATTATATGGGACCAATGATTCTGTATGGAGAAATAGATGGGCCTCGTCATGAGATGTAAAAAGTGAAGTATTTTTCATTGTACTATACCGCTATTTCTCTGCCGTATCGGAGCATGATGAGTTGTGGTATTATGTGTTAAAGGGGCGCTCTTTCGCCCAGGGCACATGAAAACCTGGAGCCAGCCCTACCCCCCCACAACTTTAGCCAAATAACCCCCATTTTTCAGTGTGTAACTTGTATTATGAAGTTAATTAAGGTTGACAAGCTTAAGTAAGAAGAATTGATGCTTTTGCCATTCAAATGGGCACTGTAGGTGTGTTTCCTGTCCTCCTCTCACTGCCGACTTTTATTCCCCATTGACTTACATTGGGTTTCGTGTTTCGGGACGACCCCGACTTTTCCCTATAATCGGCCGATCTTGCTCGACCCGACTTTTGGAAAAGTCGGGTTTCACGAAACGAAACTCGACCCTAAAAAACCAAAAGTCGCTCAACTCTACCAATCACATTTCTTAGAGCAAAATACATAGAACTTAAATGCCATCCACAACTGAAGCAAAATTCAGGGGGAAAAGAAACTACAATTTTCTTTTCCGTTAACCAATCAATTCACACTAAATGATTTCATCTTGTATTCGCTTGGAAACCTTCAGCCATATTTCTTTCCCTATCTTAATATTAGTTTTAGCAGCAATGGAACACTAATGAAAGGTTATTTTCTGTGTAATGATTTAGGTTCTGAAAATAGACCACTTGTGTGAATGAGAAACTGTTATGACAACTGAATTTGTAGGCTCCGGAGATTGTGTCACTTTCATTTTAAATGGCTGAACTTGTGGTCATTACATCTGATTGCAGCACCCTTCAAAGACAAAGGTAATGGGAACTTAAATTATATTTTTGTGGTTGCAAATGAAGGTTTTGCTATATGACTCATCTCTTTCTATCCGGTGTCATTAGGATTTATAGAAATTGGCCGGTTAAATTGGCTTCATCCATACACTAACTTAAAACTCAATTGTAGGGTTTAATCTGTTTCAACATCTGATATTCTTTTTCCTAAAAAGAGATGTTTATCAATCCAAGAAGAAAATGATATCGGCATATGGTTCAAATATATTCATATCTCAAGATCACTTCTATTTCTATTGCCTAATGGATTACTGCCATAGGAGAATCAGCCCCTAACAGCTAATCAATGGCAAAGGGTACTTAGCTAAAATGGTAATTGTCTTAGTCGAATGCAAAATCAGCTGCCCGTTATATTGTGGAATAATCCTAAAATCCCTCTCATTGTAGGTTTCATTTTTCCTTTAAGCTATTGGATCTCTGAAGGTGTATAATGTAACGGGTATGTTTTAGATGCTGCTAGCTTATGGAAATAGTTGCCTGACTGCATCCAAGAGCTCAACGCAATTAAGTGCATTTCTTCAGGGACATACTGGGACAGATTTATGAAGATTGGCATTTTATATTACAGTTTAAAACAGATTAATAGAGTAAATAATGAGACATTTATGAAACATCACAGCTTCTAAATAAATTTAGCTCGGTTTCAGTGCTCATTCAGATGTTTTTTGTGTACCAGTTCTGTCTTTTTCATGGATAGAACTTGTACCTATTATAGTTTATTGGGTTATTTACATGTCCATCAAAAGATTGACGGTCACTTCCAAACAGAAATCAGGTGTGAACAGGTGCTTACTAAGAGTAGCCATCTAAATATATACCAACATTTTTTGCTTTATAAGACGCACCTGATTATAAGACGCACCCCCAAATTTGCTGAAGAAAAAGAGAAAAAATGTTTTTTATGTTAAATGGAGGTGTGTCTTATAATGCCAGTGTCCATCTTTCAAATCATATGCTGTATATGTCCCTCATCCTGGTATCTATATTACCCCCATCCTGGCACATTGACCCCTTGTGCTGGCACATAGCCCCCATCCCATCCTGGATATGCCCCCCCGTGTCCCTATAATCCCCCCTGCTAGCATTCACATGGCCCCTCCATCCCTATATTCCCCCTGCTGGCACACATTGTGCCCCTGTCCCTATATTCCCCCTGCTGGCACACATTGTCCCTCCATCCCTATATTCCCCCGTGCTGGCACACATTGTCCCCCGTCCCTATATTCCCCCCTGCTGGCACACATTGTCCCCCATCCCTATATTCCCCCCTGCTGGCACACATTGTCCCCCATCCCTATATTCCCCCCTGCTGGCATTCACACAGCCCCCATCTCTATATTCCCCCCTGCTGGCACACATTGTCCCCCTGTCCATATATTCCCTCCTGCTGGCACACATTGTCCCCCCGTCCCTATATTCCCCCCTGCTGGCACACATTGTCCCCCCGTTCATATATTCCCCCCTGCTGGCACACATTGTCCCCCCGTCCATTTCCATATATTCCCCCCTGCTGGCACACATTGTCCCCCCCGTCCCTTTAGTCCCCCCTGCCAGCACACATGGCCCCTTGTTCATATATTCATATATTACCCCTGCTGTCACACATTGTCCCCCCGTCCCTATATTCCCCCCTGCTGTCACACATGGCCCCCATCCCTATATTTCCCCCCTGCTGAAAAGCACATGATAAAATAATATACAGTTAACTCACCTTCTGATGATGGCTCCTGCTCCCAGCTCCCCCCATGGCTTTCCTGTGTCTGCTGACATCCTGCTCCTGCGAGGGTGCGCGCAGCTGCTGCTCATTCAGGCAGCTTATTGTAACTACAGGACCTTCCATGATGTGACCAATAGGACCTGCAGTCACGTGACTTTCAGTGCACACGGGGAGTCACGTGACCGCAGGTCCTATTGGTCACATCATGGAAGGTCCTGAAGCGATGAACTGCCTGAGTGAGCAGCTGCTGCTGCGCACCCTGCAGGAGGACGATGTCAGCAAACACAGGAAAGCCACGGGGGGAGCTGGAGCAGGAGCCATCATTGGAAGGTGACTATAGTGACGGGGGGGGAGAGTGCAGGCACATCTCATATGCACCGCTCCCATCTACAAACTCGGCGTTGCTTCAGCACCGAGGTGATGGACAGAGGGTGCAGTGAATATTACCTGAGCCTAATGAGCAGAAGCACAGGACCTCCCACTATCTCTGCAGCCCCAGCCAGCCCACCCCAGCCCCCTGACACCATGCCAGAGCCACCCCCCCCACTCTATAGCACAGCAGCACACAGATTCGCATTATAAGACGCACCCCCCACTTTCCCCAAAAATTTGGGGGAACAAAAGTGCGTCTTATAATCCGAAAAATACAGTGATCAAAAATAAAGTCGCACGCTATAGAGCAATAGCGTGCAAACATGAAATATGAAATTTGAATTACATTATTGCAATAGAAAATATGAAAAATTGAGAATAAGTAGCTAATAGATTGACCAATTCATGGGTACCTGGCAGCCTCAATAAGGCGATCATCCCACCCTCCCACCCTTTAATTTAGGGGTTGAAGTATGGTAAAATATCAAAATGTTTGATGATGATGTCATTGGGTCATTTTGGTGTGCGATGGTGAGGGGGTTCTAGGAGTTGGAGGCAAAATTGTGGTAGGGGGGTTGTATATCAGGTGGATGGTAACCTCCCTTTATGTCTGGATTTTGATTGATTGTCTAGCGGATTTTGGGACTTTTCAGGGTGGGGTCCCTGGGAGTCGGTGTTACAGAAAAGTTTTTCTGGCAACAAAAGTGCCCCTGAGCCTGTTGTTGCGGCTGGGGGTTAATGCTGGATGATTAATTATTATTTACTGGTTTCCACCAGGTTTTGGAGCTCCAAGAACCTCCTTACAAAAAGTTATTTATTGTAATGCTTGTTAATAAAAGGCCGATTTGGCCAATATAGCCAACGAAAAAGGTTGTCATGGTTTGGACAGTGTTCTTGCTCTGCACTCACAGGGTTAAGTGTACGTGGCCTCTTTCAGGATCTGGGAGGGGTATTTATACTCACTCTTTACCAGGGTTCTCTGTCAGCTATACTGTTGTTCTCATTGTGTGTCTGACCCCCCTGGTGTGCGTGTGCACTGCATTGCTTGTTTGCTTCCCGTGTATGACCCGGTCTGTCCCCTCACTCTGTGCTCCATCTCTCGTTTTGGTATTATTGTCTTTTCCGGTTCTGACCTCCTGGCTTGGCTATCGTTACTCTGTTAAAGTTTGTCCCTATTGTACCGTGTATTGCCCGTTCTGGTTTTCATTGTCCTGTAGTTACCTTTCTAGGAGTTTTCCTCAGCTCCTAGCTCGCTGGAGTTTAGACCACGCCCTCAGCAGTCACATGCTTCAGGTCCTGTGAGCCTGGAGCTTGCATCGTCACCACAAAGTTGTGAATTTTCATAAGATAGGGACAGTCAGGTTAAAAGATCCTGTTAAAATTGTGGCAATTGATTCTTCTCCTATCACCCGGGAGGGAATTTGTTTCATGACTGATACCCTTTCTCTGAAAGTGGGTTCCACTCACGTGGAAAAATTAAGGTGTTTTGTTCTAAATAATCTGCCGGCTGGACTGGTACTGGGTATGCCTTGGCTTCAACGCCACAATCCTACTATTGACTGGGTCATGGGGGAGGTCATTCAGTGGGGTTGTATGGCTAACGGTCTATGTTGTAACTTGATAACTCTTGTCACCCTAGTAAAATCTGTGTCAGTGTCGTCTGTCGGTCTGGAAGGTATTCCGGAGTACCTGAAAGATTTTGAAGACGTATTTTCCAAAAGTGAGGCTGAGGTGCTACCACCACATAGACCCTTTGATTGTGCCATTAATCTAGTCCCTGGAGCCAAGTTACCCAAGGCTCGCCTGTTCAATTTGTCCGGGCCCGAAGTCTAGCCATGAAGGAGTACATTACTGAGAGTCTCCGCAAAGGGCACATTAGGCCTTCTGTTTCACCTGTGGCGGCGGGCTTCTTTTTTGTTAAGAAAAAAGATGGTGGTTTGCGGCCGTGCCTCGACTTTCGGGAATTAAACAAAATTACTGTGAAAAATACATACCCTTGCCCCCTAATTCCTCATCTATGTTACCAACTCACCGGGGCCAAGTGGTTCTCTAAACTGGATTTACGTGGGACATATAACCTTATAAGAGTCCGGGAAGGGGACGAATGGAAAACAACATTCCTGACGACTGAAGGGCTGTTCGAAAACTTGGTTATGCCCTTTGGTCTCACCAACGCTCCTGCTGTTTTTCAGAATTTTATTAATGTAATTTTCTCTGATTTAATTGGTAGTTTTGTGGTTATCTATTTGGATGACATTTTGGTGTACTTGGTGGACAGTCAATCTCACTTGCAACATTTGCGGATGGTTCTCATGAGACTGAGGGAGAATCATTTTGTATGCCAAGTTGGAAAAATGTTCATTTTTCATGCAAGAATTATCCTTTCTGGGTTTGATTGTGTCAGGGGAGGGGTTCTGCATGGATCCTAAGAAGGTCCAGGCTGTTACGGATTGGGTGCAGCCTCATGACTTGAAAGGGTTGCAGCGATTTTTGGGCTTTGCCAACTTCTATAAGAAATTTATTAAGGGCTTCTCGTAGGTGGTAAAGCCTCTAACGGACCTCACTCTCAAGGGAGCTGATGTTAAAAAATTGGTCTGTAGCTGCAAAAAATTCTTTCATGACATTAAAAAAATGCTTTTCTTCAGCCCCTGTATTGGTACAACCCGACCCGTCAAGACCTTTTGTCGTGGAGGTTGACACCTCGGAAGTAGGGGTGGGGGCAGTATTGTCTCAGGGCCCTCCTACCCTTACTAATCTGAGACCTTGTGCCTTCTTCTCTAAAAAATTTTCCTCTGCCGAGAGAAATTACGATGTCGGCAAGAGAGTTATTGGCGGTAAAGTTGGCTTTTGAAGAATGGAGGCATTTCCTGGAGGGGGCCGTTCATCCCATTACAGTCATCACTGATCACAAAAATTTGGCATATATCGAGTCTGCCAAGAGATTGACCCCCAGACAGGCTCGGTGGGCGCTTTTTTTTTCTCGATTTCAGTTTACCATCACATTCCGTCCAGGATCTAAAAACATCAAGGCTGATGCCTTATCCCGAAGCTTTGATTCGGTGTCCCCTCCAGAACCTCCCTCCTCTATTCTTCAGCCAGGAGTAGTGGTGGCCGAAATCTCATCTGAGTTACAGAGAGGGATTTTGGAAGCCCAAGCTCGGGCTCCGGGTGGTAAAGCCCCTGGTAAATTGTTTGTACCGGAACATTTTCGACTCGGACTTATGCAGGAATTTTACGATTCTATGTTGAGTTCTCATCCTGGGATTGCAGCTACCCGGGGGGCAATTGCGAGGGGTTTCTGGTGGCCCTCTATGGTAACAGATATTAAAAAGTTTGTGACTGCATGTGGGGTGTGCGCTCGTTCTAAAAGTTCTCAGGTCCGGCCGGCCGGGGAGTTGGTGCCTTTGCCAATTCCGGATAGACCATGGACAAATTTGTCCATGGATTTTATCACAAATCTTCCTCCGTCCAGGGGCAACTCGGTGATATGGGTGGTGGTGGATATGTTTTCAAAACAAGCCCACTTTGTACCTCTCCCCGCGTTACCATCTGCTGAAACCCTGGCCCGTTTATTTATTCAGCATATAATTCGGTTGCATGGAGTGCCTATGAATGTGGTGTCAGACAGAGGGGTACAGTTTGTGGACAGGTTCTGGAGGGCTTTTTGCAAAAAGCTGGGGATTTCATTGTCCTTCTCCTCTGCCTATCACCCAGAGAGTCTAATGGACAGACTGAGCGCACGAACCAATCATTGGAGCAGATTCTGAGATGCTTGGCCTCTTCCAGGCAGGAGGACTGGTGTGAGGTATTGCCCATGGCAGAGTTTGCGTTCAACGGTCGCGTGAGCCAATCCACTGGGAAATCTCCCTTTCAGATCAACTATGGGTTTAACCCACATTTTGGAGAGTTTTCCTGCATGGATTCAGGTTGTCCTGGTGCAGAGGATACGACACAACGTCTTAGAATTCTTTGGAGGGAGGTTCAGAGGAATATTTCCAAGGCCCAGGAAAACTATAAGCGGTTTGCTGACAGGAGGAGGGGGCCAGGTCCAGCATTTGCAGTAGGGGAGAAGGTGTGGCTATCCACCCACAATATCAAGCTTAAGATACCATCTATAAAGCTGGGCCCCAAGTTTATTGGCCCATACAAAGTTGTGGAGGTTGTTAACCTAGTAGCTTACCGACTGTAGCTGCCCACCTCCTTTAAAATTTCTGATGTCTTCCACAGGTCCCTGTTAAAGCCTGTGGGGACTGTGAGAGGATTCCTCATCCAATGCTTCGCCAGTGCTGGTAGAGGTGCAACTGGAGTATGAAGTAGGGCGCGTTGATGACTCCCGGTGGGTGCGCCGGAGACTCCAGTATCTGATACACTGTAAGGGGTACTCTCTGGAGGATCGGTCATGGGTTCCGGCCACTTCGGTGCATGCCGATCGTCTGGTGCGGGCTTTCCACGCCAGATACCCAGACAAGCCTGGGGGTCCAGTGGCCCCCTGTTAATAGGGGGGTACTGTCATGGTTTGGACAGTGTTCCTGCCCTGCACTCACAGGGTTAAGTGTACGTGGCCTCTTTCTGGATCTGGGAGGGGTATTTATACTCACTCTTTACCAGGGTTCTCTGTCAGCTATACTGTTGTTCTGATTGTGTGTCTGACCCCCTGGTGTGCGTGTGCACTGCATTGCTTGTTTGCTTCCCGTGTATGACCCGGTCTGTCCCCTCACTCTGTACTCCGTCTCTCGTTTTGGTATTATTGTCTTTTCTGGTTCTGACCTCCTGGCTTGGCTATCGTTACTCCGTTACAGTTTGTCCCTATTGTAACGTCTATTGACCGTTCTGGTTTTCTGATCTATTGCTACGTCCTGATTACCCGCTCTGTCTATCCCTTTGGTATTGTTGTGCTATCTCGTGCTTTGACCCTGGCTTGATCTGTTTTCTGTCTCTGTCTATGCTCCTTGGTAACATTGTCCTGTAGTTACCTTTCTAGGAGTTTTCCTCAGCTCCTAGCTCTCTGGAGTTTAGACCATGCTCTCAGCAGTCACATGCTTCAGGTCCTGTGAGCGTGGAGCTTGCATCGTCACCACTGCTGCCCCATTCGACAGGTATCTTTGTGCACAGTTTTGTACTCAGGACACGCGTACTGGCTCAGTGAGCAGGTGCAGTGCGGTGTTCCTGACAAAGCTGTTACGAGTGTTCATTTGAGGAAAAGGGGGTGTTTCATGCGAGCAGGGCAGGGTTGTAAAAGGGTGGGATTTATATAGAAGGGTGTCAGTTGGAAGGAAGCCTCTTCAATACCGCAGTCATGGAGCGGGCACCACACATGTGCATCACTAATCTCTTATCTATAAGTCTGCTGGAGATACCCAAGTAAAACTTTCAGCTGCCTCCAACAGTGTTATAGTACATCACTTGGCTTTCTTCAGCAGTCTAATAAACCATTGTGATGCATTTCAGATCGCAGAACTCAGGACCACTGTTAGTCACAACAGTCAGAGCTCTGAAGAGGTGATAGCATTCAAAGTTGGTGGGAGATGGATGGCTTTTCTGCGCTGCTGCCAATATCCCACAAAGGATAACGGAGAATCAATAGGATAAAAACATTTGTTTATTCTGTGGTGTGGATCTACGTGTTTCTAGGTACTCCAACCTCGTCTTCAGGAAACAACCACATGGAAAGCCGTCCATCTTCTTCTAGAATCCTCATGGTCTATCACCCACGATTTGCAGCATCTGTTCAAGCGTATTCATTCTTGCAATTGCAACCGAACAAGGTGAACTTACACCCTGTTTATTCACCCTTTGTATCACAGGTATCCCCCTATTTGCATCATTGCTCCCTAGTTTTTTCACAACATTGAAAGTTGGTAATAACACTTCAACCTTTACAAAGTTTTGTGGACATACAGCGAATTGCCAGGTCACTAATCCACATTAGTCTCTATGAGGAATCGCATAGTCGATCAGGCGCACTTCAGGACTGGCAGAGCTTAGTTGTAAAAGGTAAATAGAGGTCAGGCAGGCAACAAACAAGTCAAATAAACAAGCCAAGTCCATGGCAGACAGATTTGGAATATCAAAACTTTGCAAAGTACAGGAAGAAAACTGATCTAATTGCCTTACCAATGAGGGAAAGGCTAGAAGCCTAGAGAAAATAAATGAATTTTTCAAGCCTGCTGACCCAAGAAGAAGCTATGAGTCAGCGGATTCAAAGAAGATAGTGGTGGACAGGGATAGGAGACAGATGATGGCCACAAGCAGGAGAAAAATATAAGAAAAGAGCAGGTAAGCAGTAGAGTTGAGCGAAACGGGTCGAAAAAATTCAAAAGTCGCCGACTTTTGGCAAAGTCGGGTTTCATGAAACGAAACCCGACCCTAGGATGAGGTCGGCCACGAGGTCGGCGACTTACGCGCCAAAGTCGCGTTTCAAAAGTTTGTTTTGCGCTCTTTTTCAGCCAATCAGGATCCACGGACACTGTGGGCAACGTGATGACCTAGGCACGGGTCACCACCATCTTTCAGAAGGGCATGCAAGTGATTGGCTTGCTTTGGTGGGCGTCACAGGGGGTATAAAAGGGCGTGCACGCCGACCGCCATCTTACTTCTGCCGATCTTAGTATAGGGAGAGGTTGCTGCTGATTCTGTAGGGAGAGCGTTAGGCAGGGAAGAAGACAAAAGAACTGCTTCTGCTGCTAGCGATTTGGCCTGCACAACACACAAGTCACTGTGTGTGCAGTGCAAGGGGAGGCTATATTGTGGAGTATCAGTGGTGTTGGTTGTTGGGCTGCCTTCTAAGGCTTCCTGACACGCTGGCATTGCTGTTTACCCACTATGAATAGGTCAAGAAAGTACTCAGTCTCTCATCCGCGTACACTGGGTTTGAACGCCCACATTGCCAAACTAATCTCGTTTGAGATGATGCCCTTTCGGTTGGTGGAAAGCACAGCTTTCCGCGAACTCATGGCCTATGCAGTACCACGCTATGACCTACCCAGTCGCCACTTTTTCTCTCGCAAAGCCATCCCAGCCCTCCACCATCATGTGAAAGACCGCATTGTCCATGCACTCAAGCAGTCAGTGAGCGGAAAGGTGCACCTCACAACTGATGCATGGTCCAGTCGGCATGGCCAGGGCCGTTACGTGTCCATCACTGCGCACTGGGTTAATGTGGTGGATGCAGGGTCCACAGGGGACAGCGGTGGTGGGACCGTGCTGCCTAGCCCACGGTATAGGAAACAGTTGGCTGTAGGCGTTCGACCCTCCTCCTCCTCCTCCAGAAGCGAAAGCTCGTCCACAGAGCGCAGTCGTACGAGCACTCCATAAAAGGGCGTGCACGCCGACCGCCATCTTACTTCTGCCGATCTTAGTATAGGGAGAGGTTGCTGCTGATTCTGTAGGGAGAGCGTTAGGCAGGGAAGAAGACAAAAGAACTGCTTCTGCTGCTAGCGATTTGGCCTGCACAACACACAAGTCACTGTGTGTGCAGTGCAAGGGGAGGCTATATTGTGGAGTATCAGTGGTGTTGGTTGTTGGGCTGCCTTCTAAGGCTTCCTGACACGCTGGCATTGCTGTTTACCCACTGCTCTGCAAACTGCTTTTTTAAAAGCAATCCAATCTCCCTTATCCTCTAGTCACTTTTGTCACAGCTGTGCCATCGAGCGTGTCACATAGCGCTCAGATATCAGTGGGCCTCACACAATCCACAAGTGTCCAGTGTCCAAAAGTGTACGCAGAGATTCAAAATCTCCATTATCCTCTCGTCACTTTGGTCACAGGCAGCTGTGCCATCGAGCGTGTCACATAGCGCTCAGATATCAGTGGGCCTCACACAATCTACAAGTGTCCAGTGTCCAAAAGTGTACGCAGAGATTCAAAATCTCCATTATCCTCTCGTCACTTTGGTCACAGGCAGCTGTGCCATCGAGCGTGTCACATAGCGCTCAGATATCAGTGGGCCTCACACAATCTACAAGTGTCCAGTGTCCAAAAGTGTACGCAGAGATTCAAAATCTCCATTATCCTCTCGTCACTTTGGTCACAGGCAGCTGTGCCATCGAGCGTGTCACATAGCGCTCAGATATCAGTGGGCCTCACACAATCCACAAGTGTCCAGTGTCCAAAAGTGTACGCAGAGATTCAAAATCTCCATTATCCTCTCGTCACTTTGGTCACAGGCAGCTGTGCCATCGAGCGTGTCACATAGCGCTCAGATATCAGTGGGCCTCACACAATCCACAAGTGTCCAGTGTCCAAATTGTACGCAGAGTTTCAAAATCTCCATTATCCTCTCGTCACTTTGGTCACAGGCAGCTGTGCCATCGAGCGTGTCACATAGCGCTCAGATATCAGTGGGCCTCACACAATCCACAAGTGTCCAGTGTCCAAAAGTGTACGCAGAGATTCAAAATCTCCATTATCCTCTCGTCACTTTGGTCACAGGCAGCTGTGCCATCGAGCGTGTCACATAGCGCTCAGATATCAGTGGGCCTCACACAATCCACAAGTGTCCAGTGTCCAAAAGTGTACGCAGAGTTTCAAAATCTCCATTATCCTCTCGTCACTTTGGTCACAGGCAGCTGTGCCATCGAGCGTGTCACATAGCGCTCAGATATCAGTGGGCCTCACACAATCCACAAGTGTCCAGTGTCCAAAAGTGTACGCAGAGATTCAAAATCTCCATTATCCTCTCGTCACTTTGGTCACAGGCAGCTGTGCCATCGAGCGTGTCACATAGCGCTCAGATATCAGTGGGCCTCACACAATCTACAAGTGTCCAGTGTCCAAAAGTGTACGCAGAGATTCAAAATCTCCATTATCCTCTCGTCACTTTGGTCACAGGCAGCTGTGCCATCGAGCGTGTCACATAGCGCTCAGATATCAGTGGGCCTCACACAATCCACAAGTGTCCAGTGTCCAAAAGTGTACGCAGAGATTCAAAATCTCCATTATCCTCTCGTCACTTTGGTCACAGGCAGCTGTGCCATCGAGCGTGTCACATAGCGCTCAGATATCAGTGGGCCTCACACAATCTACAAGTGTCCAGTGTCCAAAAGTGTACGCAGAGATTCAAAATCTCCATTATCCTCTCGTCACTTTGGTCACAGGCAGCTGTGCCATCGAGCGTGTCACATAGCGCTCAGATATCAGTGGGCCTCACACAATCTACAAGTGTCCAGTGTCCAAAAGTGTACGCAGAGATTCAAAATCTCCATTATCCTCTCGTCACTTTGGTCACAGGCAGCTGTGCCATCGAGCGTGTCACATAGCGCTCAGATATCAGTGGGCCTCACACAATCTACAAGTGTCCAGTGTCCACAAGTGTGTGCAGAAATTCTAAATCTCCCCTGTCCTATAGACACCTTGTACCTTGTTTTACATTACTATATAGTTTGTTGGATTTTGTCTACATTTCTACCAAAAATGAGGAAGGCTGGTCGAAGAGGCCGTGGAATTGGGCGGGGTTTGGCAGCTGGTAATGATGGTGTTGGTGGTGGATCTGATGGTAGTGGCAAGAGCAAAATAGGACCGAATGCAGGAGGTGCTGACCCTGCGTCATCGTCTGGCTACATAAGGCCTCGAACGCTTAGTTTTCTAGGAGTTGGCAAACCGCTTTTAAAGGCAGAGCATCAGGAAAAAGTTTTGTCTTACATTGCTGACTCAGCCTCCAGCTCTATCGCCTCCTCTTCTTCAGTTGTAAAAAGTAAAAGCACTGAGTCATCATTGGAGGCTCATGTTCATGAACCACACCTTTCCTTGTGTCCTTCACCCCAACCAAGATTGAAGGATGACGCAGGCCATACTACTGATTACTCCATGGAGCTGTTTTCACATACCATGCCTGGATTATCAAGTCAAATGGTGAATTACCCAGGCCAAGATGAATCTGACATGGAGTGCACTGATGCACAGCCGCTGATGGATGATTCTGCTGGTACATTCACTCAGAGCACTACATTGTCCTCGCAGTGTACAGAGCCAGATTTTGACCCTGATGAGACTCAGGTGCCCCTTCCCGCACACTATACCACCATACACGGTGACACAGAGAAAGGTGCACATGACATAGAAGAGGAGGTGATGGATGACCCAGTTGTTGACCCAGATTGGCATCCATTGGGGGAAGAGGGTGCTGCTTCCAATAGCTCAGATGAGGAGCATCCACAGCAGACATCGACATCGCAACAGCTGTTATCTGGCAGGCCCGGAGCACTCCAAAGACAGGTTCCAAACATCAAAAGAGTTGCTGGACAGCTTGTCCAGAGGGTCAAAAGATCACAGCGTGCTAGGCCGCAAAATGTCTGCCAAAGTAGGAAGAGTGCAGTGTGGCACTTTTTTGAACAAAATCCTCATGATCAGGCCAAGGTTATCTGTAAGAAGTGCGCAAAGACCTTTAGCCGAGGGAAAAATCTGAAAAATTTGAATACCAGTTGCATGCTTAGACATTTAACCAGCATGCACTTGCAAGCGTGGACACAACACCAAACCTCAAGTGCCACATGTGCAACTGATCACAACGAAGGTAGTCAGCAACGCTACATTGTTTCCCCCACTGTAAGCCCACCGGTTAGCAAAGCAGCAAATGTTGAGGTGTCGTTGCAAGGCCACAGCAGTCAGGGAATCCCACTGTTATATCAACGAAAGACTGATTCTAGGCCATCAGAAAGAACACCAACTCCATCACCATCATCAACCCTCTCTCAGTCCGCCCTGTCCACCGCTACTTCCACCATATGCAGCTCTCAAGTCCAGCTCACCCTCCCAGACACTATGAATAGGTCAAGAAAGTACTCAGTCTCTCATCCGCGTACACTGGGTTTGAACGCCCACATTGCCAAACTAATCTCGTTTGAGATGATGCCCTTTCGGTTGGTGGAAAGCACAGCTTTCCGCGAACTCATGGCCTATGCAGTACCACGCTATGACCTACCCAGTCGCCACTTTTTCTCTCGCAAAGCCATCCCAGCCCTCCACCATCATGTGAAAGACCGCATTGTCCATGCACTCAAGCAGTCAGTGAGCGGAAAGGTGCACCTCACAACTGATGCATGGTCCAGTCGGCATGGCCAGGGCCGTTACGTGTCCATCACTGCGCACTGGGTTAATGTGGTGGATGCAGGGTCCACAGGGGACAGCGGTGGTGGGACCGTGCTGCCTAGCCCACGGTATAGGAAACAGTTGGCTGTAGGCGTTCGACCCTCCTCCTCCTCCTCCTCCTCCTCCAGAAGCGAAAGCTCGTCCACAGAGCGCAGTCGTACGAGCACTCCATCTGCAGCTGCCACTGTTGCACACGATGTGTCCCCCTATCGAGCAGCTAGTGGAAAGCGTCAGCAGGCTGTGTTGCAGATGATGTGTTTGGGCGACAGACACACCGCCGAGGTGCTGGCCGAGTACTTGAAGCGACAAACTGAGTCATGGCTGGGCAGTGTACATCTTGAGGCAGGCAAGGTAGTTAGTGATAACGGCCGTAATTTTGTGGCAGCCATAGCCCTTTCAAAACTCAGCCACATACCTTGCTTGGCTCACACATTGAACCTGGTGGTGCAGTGCTTCCTCAAAAATTATCCGGAGTTAACAGCCCTGCTCCAGAAGGTGCGAAGACTGTGCGCGCACATCCGCCGGTCGCCTGTACACTCCGTTCGTATGCAGAAGCTGCAGCGATTGCTCCACCTTTCCAACCACCGCCTCATTATCGACATTGCAACAAGGTGGAACTCCACCCTGCACATGGTGGAGCGGCTGTGCGAGCAGAGGCAGGCCATAATGCATTTGTGGGAGGATACACGGCCAGGCACTTTGAGAGCAGACATGGAGTTGACAGGCGTGCAGTGGTCGAAGCTGAAAGACCTTTGTAAAGTCCTTCAGTGTTTTGAGGAATGCACACGGCTGGTAAGCGCAGACGACGCCATCCTAAGCATGAGCATCCCACTTATGCGTCTGCTCATGCAAACTTTGACGCACCTTAAGGAACAGGCGTCTGCAGCCAATGTTGATGAGGAGGAAGAGGAGGAGGGAATCCTTGATGACATTCAGCCATTGTCTGCTCAGGGACCTCTCCTGGACGAAGTGGAGGAAGAAGAGGAGGAGGAGGAGGAGGATGATGGGGATGATTACTTAGGGGAGGAGGATGCATCTCGTGGGGCAAGTGAAAATGTTGGCGTGGCAAGGTCTGGTACAGGGTTTGTGCGTGACTGGAGGGATGTGGATTTGCCAGAAAGTGCTCCTCCACCCAGCACTCGCAGTGCATCATTGACACCGGGTACATTGGCCCACATGTCAGATTATGCCTTGCGGATCCTAAAAAGGGACCCCCGCATTGCCAAAATGATGAACGATGACGACTACTGGTTGGCCAGCATCCTGGATCCACGCTATAAAGGCAAATTACAAAACATCATGCCACAGGAGAACCTTGACCTAATATTGGCTAATAAACAAGCAACTCTGGTAAATCGGTTGCTTGAGGCATTCCCAGCACACAGCAGCGGTGATGGTTCTCACACGAGCCGTACGGGCCGGGGGCAGCTTGGCAGAGGTGTTCGTGGTGCACACAGCAGAAGTGGCGTTGGAGACAGGGGTTTCATGACAATGTTGTGGACTGATTTTTCAAATACCGCTCACACAACTGGTAATACTGCATCGATGGAAAGTGACAGGAGACAGCAGTTGTCAACTATGGTTACAAACTACTTTTCCTCCCATATCGATGTTCTCCCACACAGGTCATTCCCCTTTGACTATTGGGCCGCTAAACTGGACACCTGGCCTGAATTGGCCCAATATGCCTTACAGGAGCTCGCTTGCCCAGCTGCAAGTGTGCTATCGGAAAGAGTCTTCAGTGCAGCTGGATCAATCCTTACAGAAAAATGGACCCGTCTGTCAACCCAAAATGTGGATGATCTAACCTTCATTAAAATGAACCACGCATGGGTTTCCAAGGATTTTGTCCCACCTTCCCCTGATGACACATAGGGTGACAGAAAAATGGCTTGCTTTGGTCCACCTCTTCCTGGTACTTCACCTATTTCGCCTTTTGCATCAGCTGAATGTCCAACATCAACATATGCCACTTTCTAAAACTCCCTAACTGTGCTGCCTCCCCCCCATGGCCGGGGTCACCACCTACCGCACGACACTGTGCGAGTGCCGTTGCCCTGGACAGGTGGGTAGGCCGACTCTTGGGCGCGGGCACTGGCACAGGGTCCCTCATAGTGCAATCAAGTGTCTCTGACGGCGGTGGTGCACACCCGCCGTCAGACACACCGCTGTACTATGAGGGGCCCAGTGCCAGTACCGACGCCCACGAGTGGGCCCCCCTTGCTTGGGCAGGGCCCCAGCATTTGCAATCTTTACCTCTCCCTGCTCCTCCGCTGTGTAATCTGGGCCGTCAAATCCATACTGTGCCTGACACCGTCTGAGCCTGCCTCCTGAGACATATATTTTGAATGTGTATGCTATCCATACATGTTATCCGGGGATACGGTACCCTTTCTAACCTTTGTGCAATGACGTGCAATCCATACTGGGCCTAACACCGTCTGAGCCTGCCTCATGCTGTATAGACATATATTTTGAATGTGTACGCTATCCATACATGTTATCCGGGGATACGGTACCCTTTCTAACCTTTGTGCAATGACGTGCAATCCATACTGGGCCTAACACCGTCTGAGCCTGCCTCATGCTGTATAGACATATATTTTGAATGTGTACGCTATCCATACATGTTATCCGGGGATACGGTACCCTTTCTAACCTTTGTGCAATGACGTGCAATCCATACTGGGCCTAACACCGTCTGAGCCTGCCTCATGCTGTATAGACATATATTTTGAATGTGTACGCTATCCATACATGTTATCCGGGGATACGGTACCCTTTCTAACCTTTGTGCAATGACGTGCAATCCATACTGGGCCTAACACCGTCTGAGCCTGCCTCATGCTGTATAGACATATATTTTGAATGTGTACGCTATCCATGCATGTTATCCGGGGATACGGTACCCTTTCTAACCTTTGTGCAATGACGTGCAATCCATACTGGGCCTAACACCGTCTGAGCCTTCCTCATGCTGTATAGACATATATTTTGAATGTGTACGCTATCCATACATGTTATCCGGGGATACGGTACCCTTTCTAACCTTTGTGCAATGACGTGCAATCCATACTGGGCCTAACACCGTCTGAGCCTGCCTCATGCTGTATAGACATATATTTTGAATGTGTACGCTATCCATACATGTTATCCGGGGATACGGTACCCTTTCTAACCTTTGTGCAATGACGTGCAATCCATACTGGGCCTAACACCGTCTGAGCCTGCCTCATGCTGTATAGACATATATTTTGAATGTGTACGCTATCCATACATGTTATCCGGGGATACGGTACCCTTTCTAACCTTTGTGCAATGACATGCAATCCATACTGGGCCTAACACCGTCTGAGCCTGCCTCATGCTGTATAGACATATATTTTGAATGTGTACGCTATCCATGCATGTTATCCGGGGATACGGTACCCTTTCTAACCTTTGTGCAATGACGTGCAATCCATACTGGGCCTAACACCGTCTGAGCCTGCCTCATGCTGTATAGACATATATTTTGAATGTGTACGCTATCCATACATGTTATCCGGGGATACGGTACCCTTTCTAACCTTTGTGCAATGACG
The DNA here is from genome assembly GCF_039654945.1 of Dendrobates tinctorius. NCBI lineage: Eukaryota > Metazoa > Chordata > Amphibia > Anura > Dendrobatidae > Dendrobates > Dendrobates tinctorius. The sequence goes on from NW_027361757.1 coordinate 24,944,843, forward strand.
TGCAATTCATACTGGGCCTAACACCGTCTGAGCCTGCCTCATGCTGTATAGACATATATTTTGAATGTGTACGCTATCCATACATGTTATCCGGGGATACGGTACCTTTTCTAACCTTTGTGCAATCACGTGCAATCCATACTGGGCCTAACACCGTCTGAGCCTGCCTCATGCTGTATAGACATATATTTTGAATGTGTACGCTATCCATACATGTTATCCGGGGATACGGTACCCTTTCTAACCTTTGTGCAATGACGTGCAATCCATACTGGGCCTAACACCGTCTGAGCCTGCCTCATGCTGTATAGACATATATTTTGAATGTGTACGCTATCCATACATGCTATCCGGGGATACGGTACCCTTTCTAACCTTTGTGCAATCACGTGCAATCCATACTGGGCCTAACACCGTCTGAGCCTGCCTCATGCTGTATAGACATATATTTTGAATGTGTACGCTATCCATACATGTTATCCGGGGATACGGTACCCTTTCCAACCTTTGTGCAATGACGTGCAATCCATACTGGGCCTAACACCGTCTGAGCCTGCCTCATGCTGTATAGACATATATTTTGAATGTGTACGCTATCCATACATGTTATCCAGGGATACGGTACCCTTTCTAACCTTTGTGCAATCACGTGCAATCCATACTGGGCCTAACACCGTCTGAGCCTGCCTCATGCTGTATAGACATATATTTTGAATGTGTACGCTATCCATACATGTTATCCGGGGATACGGTACCCTTTCTAACCTTTGTGCAATGACGTGCAATCCATACTGGGCCTAACACCGTCTGAGCCTGCCTCATGCTGTATAGACATATATTTTGAATGTGTACGCTATCCATACATGTTATCCGGGGATACGGTACCCTTTCTAACCTTTGTGCAATGACGTGCAATCCATACTGGGCCTAACACCGTCTGAGCCTGCCTCATGCTGTATAGACATATATTTTGAATGTGTACGCTATCCATACATGTTATCCGGGGATACAGTACCCTTTCTAACCTTTGTGCAATGACGTGCAATCCATACTGGGCCTAACACCGTCTGAGCCTGCCTCATGCTGTATAGACATATATTTTGAATGTGTACGCTATCCATACATGTTATCCAGGGATACGGTACCCTTTCTAACCTTTGTGCAATGACGTGCAATCCATACTGGGCCTAACACCGTCTGAGCCTGCCTCATGCTGTATAGACATATATTTTGAATGTGTACGCTATCCATACATGTTATCCAGGGATACGGTACCCTTTCTAACCTTTGTGCAATCACGTGCAATCCATACTGGGCGTGAGAACGGCTGGCGAGCTGTTAAGCAAGCTACAGCACCTGTCCAGACAAGTACAGGGATTCCCTAGCGAGGAGACTTATTTGATTGTTTTCAATGTTGGGACAGCAATTTTTGGGGAGCACTATACTCTGGAGAATGATAGATGGGGCCCACCATACACTGGAACATTCCAAAGGTGGACATCAGACACTGGAGCAGCATTTACAGGGCCCATTATACACTAGAGCATTAGAAATGGGGCCCATTATGTTTGGAGCATTATTTGGGCCCATAAGACAGTGGAGCTTCATCCATGGGGACCAACATATACTGTAGCATTATGTGGAGCTCATCATATACTGTTTCAAACATTATATGGGACCAATGATTCTGTATGGAGAAATAGATGGGCCTCGTCATGAGATGTAAAAAGTGAGGTATTTTTCATTGTACTATACCGCTATTTATCTGCCGTATCGGAGCATGATGAGTTGTGGTATGTGTTAAAGGGGCGCTCTTTCGCCCAGGGCACCTGAAAACCTGCAGCCAGCCCCCCCCCCCACAACTTTAGCCAAATAACACCCATTTTTCAGTGCGTAACTTATATTATGAAGTTAATTAAGGTTGACAAGCTTAAGTAAGAAGAATTGATGCTTTTGGCATTCAAATGGGCACTGTTGGTGTGTTTCCTGTCCTCCTCTCACTGCCGACTTTTATTCCCCATTGACTTACATTGGGTTTCGTGTTTCGGGACGACCCCGACTTTTCCCTATAATCGGACGATCTTGCTCGACCCGACTTTTGGAAAAGTCGGGTTTCACGAAACGAAACGCGACCCTAAAAAACCAAAAGTCGCTCAACTCTAGTAAGCAGTGGTGGGGAGTATGACAAATAGTACTACAACAGCACTATGACTACTTCAAATTAGAACAGTTAGATGGCGATTGTCACAAGGATAGGGCGTGACAGCCTGGCCATGGATATTGGCTATAAAAGAGTAGTCAAGGAGTTCCGACAAAACCAGGATTTCAAGAACAGCTGCAAATTGCCAAGCAGGTGGTTGTTCAAAAAGATGGACTGAGGTCAAAACAGGAGACTACAGTGAAAATAAAAGCGGGTAGAAATGTATGAACCAGATATAGCAAAACTATAACTGGCAATAGGAACAGGTATTCAGGGACTTAAATAGCCAGCCACCCAGCCCTGTATTAACAACAGAAACCAAAAGACAAACTATTAAGCCCAGAGCTATATATAAGGATGATACCACAAGCCCCAAAACCATTGCATATTCACTCGGCATCTTCTACGACAAAGACACTACGAGACCCAGCAATGGAAGCAGAAACACGGATGTCACAGCTATGTGAGTTGGAAGGTACAATAATTAATATGGTATTATACTGCACAACAGAGCTCATATATTGTAGTAACAAGTCATTTTAAAAGGTCCCATGATGTATGTTTACAATTTACAGTACAACTACTCATTTTTCCATCTAATGTTACAGGATGTCATGTAAATAATGGTAACAGGTTAGAAACCAAAAAAGCCACAAATAACAGAAAATTGCTTCAGTGTGATTTAAGATGTGTTATTTTGAAAGTAATGACCGATATTTTGGAACGAGAGCCCTGATTTCAAATCCTAATTACCCAGTCGGAAAAAAATCACAGTGAAATTGTTCAAATGACAGATTTGTTGAAATGACAGCTTTGTGCTCATTCTTTGTCTGTGAGGGAACACCTAATTGCTACATTAAAATAATAACTGGTATAAAAAAAAGTCTTACAATAGATTGTCCGTAACTGTGATATGACCTTGTTTTACTTTTACAAAAAATTACTTGTATAGAGCAAGGTAAGAAAATACTTCATTGGCTCATGAAAAATGTTCCATAGTAAATTTTACTATGTCACATTTTTCACATTGTTAAAGGTGTCCCATCAATAAATACCATGGTCATGTGTCTAATAAAAAATAACAATGTTTGCTAGTAATGACCAGAAATAGTTTTATTCCTCATTTATACACACATTACAGCTTATTCTTAAAAGTTAGCTGAAATAACAGGTATTCTTTAAAGATCTATATTCTAGACATGAGCGAGTCGAGAATCGACTAAATTCTATTTCATTTGTCTAAAATGGCCACCAGCATATTACACATCGCAGAACATTGCTATAGCTAAGGAAGGCTTACAAGCCTTTGAATTATCACATAGTACAGCACAGCCAATTAGGAGAGACTTTCATAGCCAGTATAAAAACAGAGACAGGGAATGCAGCTGCAGAAGTTTGTGTTTTGTTGCAAAAAGACGTCACAGCTCATGGATGATCAAGGGAGAGAATGCTATAAAACGATGAACAAATTCTACAGTGTAAATAAGTATAATAATGTAAAAGTACTCGCGCTATGATTCAGACATAATAGGACATTACTGATCAATTATTCAAAAATACCTGTTATGGTGTTTTAAGGAGTAGTCTGAATCTAGATGAGAAGTAGTGTACCTTCCAATAAAAATCCGTCTAGAGGGGATAAAAATTAGAAAACAAATATTTAAGAACTAGGCATATATGTTCTCGGCTAGATAAAAAAATCCAATTAATGGATGATAAAAAATATTTTAGATTTTATTTGTTGCAAATCATGCAGTGAAAATAATAGTAGCATAAACAGCACCTAAATACGTGCAAAGGGGGGGTAATAAAATGTCACCATAAAAGTATCAGTACTATCTTAAAATATTCCATAAGCCATCGGTAATACACTGGTGTGCACATAGACTAATAGCAGGCAAAGGGTCAGAAAGTGTATGACGCTGTGTAGATATATTAACGCCGCTACATAAAGTGCTGGGAGTGCTTAGAAAGTGGCAGGTGAAGTCCAGTACCTGCGCAATGAGAAATACAACTTGACTCCAACCAGTGGATAGTTGTTATTACTTAGCTTGTGATAGTCTCTCCGGGTAGAAAATAGATCCTAGAGCGTTGTCTCGGCCGGTAACAAGCTCTCTGGGTGGGCTGCTGGAGCACGCGGTAACCGGTCCCAGTAATGCTTTGCGCAAAAGACCGCTGATGACGTCGCGCTCTCGCGAGAGTGACGTCATCTCCGGTCCTTTGCGCTAAGCATTAACCCCTTCACCCCCAAGGGTGGTTTGCACGTTCATGACCGGGCCAATTTTTACAATTCTGACCACTGTACCTTTATGAGGTCATAACTCTGGAACGCTTCCATGGATCCCGGTGATTCTGACATTGTTTTCTTGTGACATATTGTACTTCATGTTAGTGGTAAAATTTCATTCAAATAACTTGCGTTTATTTGTGAAAAAAATGGAAATTTGGCAAAAATTTTGAAAATTTCGCAATTTTCCAACTTTGAATTTTTATGCCCTTAAATCACAGAGATACGGCACACAAAAAACTTGATAAGTAACATTTGCCACATGTTTACTTTACATCAGCACAATTTTGGAACCAAAATTTTTTTTTGTTAGGAAGTTATAAGGGTTAAAAGTTGACCAGCGATTTCTCATTTTTACAACACCATTTTATTTTTAGGACCACATCACATTTGAAGCCACTTTGAGGGGTCTATATGATAGAAAATACCCAAAAGTGACACCATTCTAAAAACTGAACCCCTTAAGGTGCTCAAAACCACATTCAAGAAGTTTATTAACCCATTAGGTGCGTCACAGGAATTTTTTTGAATATTTAAAAAGAAATGAACATCTAACTTTTTTTCACAAAAAAAATACTTCAGGTTCAATTTTTTTTATTTTACCAAGGGTAACAGGAGAAATTGGACTGCAAAAGTTATTGTGCAATTTGTCCTGAGTACGCTGATACCTGATTTGTGGGGGGGAACGACTGTTTCGGCGCATGGCAGAGCTCAGAATGGAAGGAGCGCCGTTTGACTTTTTCAATGCAAAATTGGCTGGAATTCAGATCGGACTCCATGTCACGTTTGGAGAGTCCCTGATGTACCTAAACAGTGGAAACCCCCTACAAGTGACCCCATTTTGGAAACTAGACCCCCCAAGGAACTTATCTAGATATGTGGTGAGAACTTTGAACCCACAAGGGCTTTACAGAAGTTTATAACGTACAGCGGTACAATTAAAAAATCATATTTTTTCCACAAAAATGATCTTTTCACCCCAATTTTTATTTTCCCAAGGGTAACAGGACCCTAAAAGTTATTGTGCAATTTGTCCTGAGTATGCTGATACCCCACATGTGGGGGTAAACCACTATTTGGGCGCATGGCAGAGCTCGGAAGGGAAGCAGCGCCATTTGACGTTTTTGGCTGGAATTGAGATCGGACATCATGTCGTGATTGGAAAACCCCTGATGTACCAAAACAGTGGAAACCCCCCACAAATGACACCATTTTGGAAACTAGACCCCCTAAGGAACTTATCTAGATGTGTGGTGAGAACTTTGAACCCCCAAGGGCTTCACAGAAGTTTATAACATAAAGCCGTACAATTAAAAAATCATATTTTTTCCACAAAAATGATCTTTTCACCCTCAATTCTTATTTTTCCAAGGGTAACAGCACCCTAAAAGTTATTGTGCAATTTGTCCTGAGTACGCTGATACCCCACATGTGGGGGTAAACCACTATTTGGGCACATGGCAGAGCTCGGAAGGGAAGCAGCGCCATTTGACGTTTTTGGCTGGAATTGAGATCGGACACCATGTCGTGATTGGAAAACCCCTGATGTACCTAAACAGTGGAAACCCCCAACAAATGACACCATTTTGGAAACTAGACCCCATAAGGAACTTATCTAGATGTGTGGTGAGAACTTTGAACCCCCAAGGGCTTCACAGAAGTTTATAACATAAAGCCGTACAATTAAAAAATCATATTTTTTCCACAAAAATGATCTTTTCACCCTCAATTCTTATTTTTCCAAGGGTAACAGCACCCTAAAAGTTATTGTGCAATTTGTCCTGAGTACGCTGATACCCCACATGTGGGGGTAAACCACTATTTGGGTGCATGGCAGAGCTCGGAAGGGAAGCAGCGCCATTTGACGTTTTTGGCTGGAATTGAGATCGGACACCATGTCGCGATTGGAAAACCCCTGATGTACCTAAACAGTGGAAACCCCCCACAAATGACACCATTTTGTAAACTAGACCCCCCAAGGAATTTATCTAGATGTGTGGTGAGCACTTTGAACCCCCCAGTGCTTCACAGAAGTTTATAACGCCCGGGCGTGAAAATAAAAAATTCGTATTTTTTCCACAAACATGATCTTTTAGTCACCATTTTTTTTATGCTGACACCCCATATGTGGGAGAAAACTACTGTATGGACACACGTCAGGGCTCGGAAGGGAAGTAGTGACGTTTTGGAATGCAGACATTGATGGAATGGTCTGCGGGTGTCATGTTGCCTTTGGAGAGCCCCTAATGTACCTAAACAGTGGAAACCCCCCACAAATGACCCCATTTTGGAAACTAGACCCCCTAAGGAACTTATCTAGATGTGAGGTGAGCACTTTGAACCCCCAAGGGCTTCACAGAAGTTTATAATGCCCGGGCATAAAAATAAAAAAATCGTATTTTTTCCACAAACATGATCAATTAGTCCCCAATTTTTTCATTTTCCCAAGGGTAACAGGAGAAATTGGACCTCAAAAGTTGTTGTCCAATTTGTCATGAGTACGCTGACACCCCATATGTGGGAGAAAACTACTGTATGGACACACGTCAGGGCTCGGAAGGGAAGTAGTGACGTTTTGGAATGCAGACTTTGATGGAATGGTCTGCGGGTGTCATGTTGCCTTTGGAGAGCCCCTAATGTACCTAAACAGTGGAAACACCCACAAATGACCCCATTTTGGAAACGAGAACCCCTAAGGAACTTATGTAGATCGATGGTGATCACTTTGAACCCCCAAGGGCTTCACAGAAGTTTATAATGCCCGGGCATGAAAATAAAAAAATCTTATTTTTTCCACAAACATGATCAATTAGTCCCCAATTTTTTCATTTTCCCAAGGGTAACAGGAGAAATTGGACCCCAAAAGTTGTTGTCCAATTTGTCTTGAGTACGCTGACACCCCATATGTGGGAGAAAACTACTGTATGGACACACGTCGGGGCTCGGAAGGGAAGCAGTGACGTTTTGGAATGCAGACTTTGATGGAATGGTCTGCGGGTGTCATGTGCGTTTGGAGAGCCCCTGATGTACCTAAACTATTGAAACTCCCCACAAGTGACCCCATTTTGGACACTAGACCCCGTCACGGAACTTATCTAGATGTGTGGTGAGCACTTTGAACCCCCAAGTGCTTCACAAAAGTTTATAACGCTCGGACGTGAAAATAAAAAAATCATTTTTTTCCACAAAAATGATATTTTTGCCCCCAAATTTTTATTTTCCTAAGGGTAACAGGAGAAATTGGACCCCAAAAATTGTTTTGCAATTTGTCCTAAGTAGGCTGATACCCTACATGTGGGGGTAAAACACTGTTTGGGCGCATGGCAGAGCTTGGAAGGGAAGGAGCACCATATGACTTTTTCAACTCAGAATTGGCTGAAATTGAGATCAGACGCAATGTTGCATTTGGAGAGCCCCTGATGTGCCCAAACAGTGGAAACCCCCAATTCTAACTCCAACCCGAACCCCAACACACCCCTAACCCTAATCTCAGCCCTAACCCTAACCCTAGCCCTAATCCTAGCCCTAACCCTAGCCCTAACCCTAACCCTAACCCTAGCCCTAACCCTAACCCTAGCCCTAACCCTGGACCTAACCCTGGACCTAACCCTAGCCCTAATGGAAAAATGGAAATAAATACATTTTTTTTATTTTATTATTTTTCTCTAACTAAGGGGGTGATAACGGGGGGGTTTGATTTACTATTTGTGGCGGTTTTTATGTTTGGCAGCTGTCGCACGCTAAAAGACGCTTTTTATTGTAAAAATAGTTTTTGCATCACCACATATTGAGAGCTATAATTTTTCCGTATTTTGACCCACTGAGTCATGTGAGGTCTTATTTTTTGCGGGACGAGTTGACATTTTTATCGGTACCATTTTCGGGCACGTGACATTTTTTGATCGCTTTTTATTCCGATTTTTGGGACGCAGAATGAACAAAAACCAGCGTTTCATGAATTTCTTTTGGGGGGGTGCGTTTACACTGTTCCGCGTGCGGTAAAATTGATAAAACGGTTTTATTTTTTGGGTCAGTACGGTTACAGCGATACCTCATTTAGGTCATTTTTTTATGTTTTGGCGCTTTTATGCAATGAAAACTATTTTATATAAAAAATAATTATTTTTGCATCGCTTTATTCTGCGAGCTATAACTTTTTTATTTTTTCGCTGATGATGCTGTGTGGCAGCTTGTTTTTTGCGGGACAAGATGCCGTTTTCAGCGGTACCATGGATATTTATATGCGTCTTTTTGATCGCGCGTTATTACACTTTTTGTTTGGCGGTATGATAATAAATCATTATTTTCTGCTTCGTTTTTTATTTTTATTTTTTAAGGGGTTTGCTAAAGGGGTTAACTAATGGGACAGTTTTATAGGGCAGGTCGTTACGGATGCGGCGATACCTAATATGTGTACTTTTATTGGTTTTTTTTTTATTATTTTCAAAAAATGAATTTATTGGGGAATATTTTTTTTTTTTTTTACTAATTTATTTGGCGATTTTTTTTTATTTATTTTTACATTTTTTTTTAATTTTTTTTTTACTTTATTACATAGTCCCAGGTGGGACATCACTGTCCTGTGACAGATCGCTGATCTGTCACATCACAGATCACTGTGACAGATCAGCGATCTGTCACAGGCAGTGCCGACGGCTTCCTCATGCCTGCGCTTTGCAGGCACTGAGGAAGCCAGCTTCCTCAGGTCCCCGAAGGCCCCCGTCGCCATCTTGGATTCGGGGGCCTGGAGGATAGGAGCCCCCCGCAGCAGCGCTGCACATTGCGCTGCCGTGGGGGGCTCAGGGAAGCACGGAGGGAGCCCCCTCCCTGCCGATGCTTCCCTTTAACTCCCGGTACACCGCGATCATGTTTGATCGCGGTGTGCAAGGGGTTAACGTGTCGGGGGCGGTCCGTGACCGCCCCTGACACATTGTGCCGGGTGTCAGCTGTGATAATCAGCTGACACCCGGCCGCGATCAGCGGCGCTTACCACGTGGGCGCCGCTGATCGCGGTAGACGTACTATCCCGTCCACGGTCATACGGGCCCGGGTACCGTGGACGGGATAGTACGTCGGATGTCAGGAAGGGGTTAATGGGAAGGCGAGTATATCTCTCTGTTTGTAACGGAAATCCCGCGTGCAGAGCACTGTGCCCTCCCGATGCGATAGCATCGGGCTTCCATCTAGTATATACCATATATATCTAATATATAAAGCTCAATGTGTATGTATGTATGTGTGTGTATGTGTCGTAGCTACAGCCACAAAATTTGCACAGTCACACGTCTGGACCCCGAGAGCGTCATAGGCTATGTTGTGAGGCGAAATTTTAACCCCACGCGTTCCAATTCACCAAACAATTTTGCCTATTATTCTTATAATTTCTATGGTGTTATAGTCCTTCTGTAAAGCTGGAAATAACACAATTTATTACCGTGCCAACACAGACCACCCTCTGACTAAGAGTGCAGGGGGAGCCCAGTATCACACAGGATAGGATTAGATACACAGCTCATCAGTCAGTATCACACAGGAGAGGATTATATACACAGCTCAGCAGTCAGTATCACACAGGATAGGATTAGATACACAGGTCAGCAGTCAGTATCACACAGGATAGGATTAGATACTGTGACTACTCCTGGAGTGGACCCTCTGGGTTGTGACACCAACCCTCCCAGGGCGAGCTGACCTAGTGAAGACCACCCCTTATACAGGGAGTGTCAGGGGCAAGCCCCAGGGGGTGAGGCACCATGACTGCTGGCACCAGGCGGCCGGCTCACAGGAGACACGAGTGGGTGAGTGAGTCTGCAGGAACGTGTAAAGCGTGGACACGGGAACACGTGGTATACAGAAACTTTGTTCGTCCGGGTGTGAGTGAAGCAGGATGCGTGCAAGGAGCACGTCAGAGCACTGAGTCAGGCAGCAGGTGTGCCAGGAGGTGTAACAGAGTACAGGAGCAGGGTGTGTGCCAGAGGGCACAACTGAGCATAAGACAGAGCGCAGGATTGGTACTTGTGCCAGGAGGCACAACGGAGTAAGAGACTGAGTACAGGATCAGAGCATGTGCCAGGATGCACAACTGAGTATGAGACAAAGCACAGGATCCGAGTGTGTGCCAGGAAGCACAACTGAGTATAAGGCAGAGCACGGAATCAGAGTGTGTGCCAGGAGGCACAACTGAGGATGAGAGAGTACAGGGTAAGAGCGTGTGCCAGGAGGCACAACCGAGTATGAGATAGAGTACAGGGTCAGAGCATGTGCCAGGAGGCACAACCAAGTACAAGGCAGAGTGGAGATTCAGAGCGTGTGCCAAGAGGCACAACAGAGTGCAAGGCAGGGGACCTGAATACACTGCACAGCCAGGCAGGGACACGGCAGACCAAGCCAGGAAGCACAACAATAATCAGGCACCTCCCCTAGGAAGAGGTAGCCTGAAATAGCACATGATCACGAGAGCTTCCTGGGTCAAGTCCTCCAGTACCATAGAGAGGACTGACCTGGAGACCGAACTGAGAAAAGCGCGCAAGCGCAGACATAACATGGAGGAGACATGGACCTAGGTACGAGAGGTGCGCGTGTACACCCGGCGGGACCCCCGGAGTGACCGCGGCTCTGGAAGAGATGACGTCGGGACCGAAGTCCCGCCCCCAGGTGAGCGCGGCGTGACAGTGACCGCGGCTCCGGAAGAGATGACGTCGGGACCGAGGTCCCGCCCCCAGGTGAGCGCGGTGTGACAGTACCCCCCTTTACACCCCCTCTTTCTAAAACTGGAGAGGAACTTAGACAAAATCTGGGGTGCGTGGATATTCTCCCTGGGTTCCCATGACCTCTCCTCGGGGCCAAAACCCTTCCAATCGACCAAGAACATGGTTCTCCCTCTTACCTTCTTCATGGCCAAAATGTCATTCATCTCAAACTCATCCCCCAAGCCAACAGGCTGGGGTGTGTGGCCTGGAGAAGGATGAAATCGGTTAAGAACCACAGGTTTAAGGAGAGACACATGGAAGGAATTGGGAATACGGAGTGAAGAAGGCAGCTTCAATTTGTAAGCAACATCATTAATCCGCCTGAGGACGTCAAAAGGACCAATGTAACGGGGACCCAGTTTGTAAGATGGTACCTTAAGACGGACGTATTTGGTGGAGAGCCACACCTTGTCACCAGGGAGAAATGGCGGAACGTCCAGGTGCCTCTTGTCAGCATGTAATTTCATTCTGTCCCGTGCTTTCTCGAGAGCGGTTTTGGTCTCCTGCCATACCCTGGAGAACTCCACAGACAGAAAATCGGCAGCAGGTACCCCCGAGACAGGAAGTACCGGTAGAGGCACATTGGGATGCTGTCCAAAGACGATGAAGAAAGGAGAATTGGTAGACGATTCACTGGAATGATTATTGTAGGAGAACTCAGCCCCAGGAAGTAGACCGACCCAGTCATTCTGATGAGCATTAGAAAAATGCCGGAGGTAGGATGTAAGGATTTGGTTGGTACGTTCCACCTGCCCATTGATTTGGGGGTGATAGAGGCCAGCCGACCCGGCTCGTCGAACACCTTGCGGAAGGTGTCCAAAAAGGTGGAAAGCTGAGAGACGAGTGGGTCATTGCACTCCCAGAGGGGGTTCACACATGCTAACGCCTCCCCCTCTAAGTGTGAAACAATAAAGGAAATTTGGGCGCGCTCAGTGGGATAGTGCTGCGGCAAAAGCTCAAAATGTAACAGGCATTAGCTCAGAAATCCTCGACAAAACTTAGGGTCCCCGCTATATCAGGGTGGCTTGCCGAGGCGCGGCATCGGGTGCGGGGCCGAGGACTGGGCAGAAACGGATTGTATGGAAAGAAGCCGACTGTCTACCGACACCATATAGTTGAGGATATGGACCTGGGTGTCGCGTTGCTGTGTGAGTTCTTGCTGGAGGCTGGCCAGCTGGGAAGCATTCCCAGGGTCAGAGGACTGCATGGCCGACAAATGGGACTCCATGGATTTCAAAAAGGCCATAATCCTGGTCTGACTCTCCCGTAGGAACACCAGTTCCTTTTGGATGGAGGTGGTGGTACCAGCGGGGTCCATGGCCTGATTATACTGTGACGACTCCTGGAGTGGACCCTCTGGGTCGTGACACCAACCCTCCCAGGGCGAGCTGACCTAGTGAAGACCACCCCCTATACAGGGAGTGTCAGGGGCAAGCCCCAGGGGGTGAGGCACCATGACTGCTGGCACCAGACGGCCAGCTCACAGGAGACACGAGTGGGTGAGTGTGTCTACAGGAACGTGTAAAGCGTGGACACGGGAACACGTGGTATACAGAGACTTCGTTCGTCCGGGTGTGAGTGAAGCAGGATGCGTGCAAGGAGCACGTCAGAGCACTGAGTCAGGCAGCAGGTGTGCCAGGAGGTGTAACAGAGTACAGGAGCAGGGTGTGTGCCAGAGGGCACAACTGAGCATAAGACAGAGCGCAGGATTGGTACGTGTGCCAGGAGGCACAACAGAGTAAGAGACTGAGTACAGGATCAGAGCATGTGCCAGGAGGCACAACTGAGTATGAGACAAAGCACAGGGTCCGAGTGTGTGCCAGGAGGCACAACTCAGTATAAGACAGAGCACGGAATCAGAGTGTGTGCCAGGAGGCACAACTGAGTATAAGACAGAGCACGGAATCAGAATGTGTGCCAGGAGGCACAACTGAGGATGAGACACAGTACAGGGTAAGAGCGTGTGCCAGGAGGCACAACCGAGTATGAGACAGAGTACAGGGTCAGAGCATGTGCCAGGAGGCACAACTGAGTATGAGACAGAGTACAGGGTCAGAGCGTGTGCCAGGAGGCACAACCAAGTACAAGGCAGAGTGGAGATTCAGAGCGTGTGCCAAGAGGCACAACAGAGTGCAAGGCAGGGGACCTGAATACAGCGCACAGCCAGGCAGGGACACGGCAGACCAAGCCAGGAAGCACAACAATAATCAGGCACCTCCCCTAGGAAGAGGTAGCCTGATATAGCACATGATCACGAGAGCTTCCTGGGTCAAGTCCTCCAGTACCATAGAGAGGACTGACCTGGAGACCGAACTGAGAAAAGCGCGCAAGCGCAGACATAACATGGAGGAGACAGGGACCTAGGTACGAGAGGTGCGCGTGCACACCCGGCGGGACCCCTGGAGTGACCGCGGCTCCGGAAGAGATGACGTCGGGACCGAGGTCCCGCCCCCAGGTGAGCGCGGCGTGACAGATACACAGCTCATCAGTCAGTATCTCACAGGATAGGAATAGATACACAGCTCAGCAGCCAGTATCACACAGGATAGGATTAGATACACAGCTCAGCAGTCAGTATCACACAGGATAGGTTTAGATACACGGCTGAGCAGTCAGTAACACACTATAGGATTAGATACACAGCTCAGCAGAAAATATCACACAGGAGAGGCTTAGGTACACAGCTCAGCAGTCAGTATCACACAGGATAGGATTAGACACACGGCTCAGCACACAGTATCACACAGGACAGGATTAGATACACGGCTCAGCACACAGTATCACACAGAATAGTATTAGATAGATGGCTCAGAAGACAGTATCACACAGAATACGCCTCCAGTTTCCAGTTCAAACAGAATAGGATTAGATACACGGCTCAGCAGTCAGTATCACACAGGATAGGATTAGATACACGGCTGAGCAGTCAGTAACACACGATAGGATTAGATACACAGCTCAGCAGAAAGTATCACACAGGAGAGGCTTAGGTACACAGCTCAGCAGTCAGTATCACACAGGATAGGATTAGACACACAGCTCAGCACACAGTATCACACAGAATAGTATTAGATAGACGGCTCAGAAGACGGTATCACACAGAATACGCCTCCAGTTTCCAGTTCAAACAGAATAGGATTAGATACTCGGCTCAGTAGTCAGTATCACACAGGATAGGATTAGATACACTGCTCAGCAGTCAGTATCAGACAGGATAGGATTAGATACACGGCTGAGCAGTCAGTAACACACGATAGGATTAGATACACAGCTCAGCAGACATTATCACACGGGATAGGGTTAGATACACAGCTCAGTATCAGGATGTGCCAAAGGAGAGGACATTTTCATTCCAAGAATTCCACTCATTCCATCTGATTTGTTTTTTGATTTTAAACGCCTCCAGTTTCCAGTTCAACTGCTATTTGCAATGTCCATTAACAATGCTCAGGGACAGTCCTTGAAAGTAGTAGGGATCGATTTGCAATCTCCATGCTTTTCTCATGGTCAACTTTACGTGGAACTGCCAAAAATCTGTTCATCTTTGCACCAAAAGGAAAAACCAAAAATGTTGTTTATGAAAAGGCTCTTGAATGAGTTGAAAATAAAATACTATCAATACTTGGGTAATCGTTTAATTTGTGTTGCAAATCTGTAGTGTTGAATATATGATGTGAAATGTTTTTAAGTGTAATATAATCATAATTTGTTATAACTAACCACAGTTGGTTACTATGCCCGGGCAACGCCGGGCTCTTCAGCTAGTATATATATATATCCTAAAATTGTCTGTCATCCTCTTCCGTCCAGACATCCTGCAGTGATGAGCTGCTAGAGGTTAGGCTAGTTTCACACTAGCGTTTTTGAGCGCAGCGACGGCCTGCGCACGGCCGCCGCTAAGCCCCGCCCCCTGCCGCGCCTCCGCCGGTAGCTCCGCCTACCGGCGCATGACGCTGCATGCGCCCTGCGTCCTCTATCTTTATCACTGGGGGCGCAGGCCGTGCGCAGTATGCGTTTGGCGGCGCATGCGTCCTTTTGACGGTGCGCCGACCTGCGCCAAACGCAACCTGCTGCAGTTTGTTTGCGCCAGCGCACCGTCAAAAAGGCGCATGCGCCGCCAAACGCATACTGCGCACGGCCTGCGCCCCCAGTGATAAAGATAGGGGACGCAGGGCGCATGCAGCGTCATGCGCCGGTAGGCGGAGCTACCGACGGAGGCACGGCAGGGGCGGGGCTTAGCGGCGGCCGTGCGCAGGCCGTCGCTGCGCTCAAAAACGCTAGTGTGAAACTAGCCTTAGTGCTGGGTTGCAGGGTATGCTGGGAGTTGTAGTTCCCTGATTCCATCCGTCAGTGGTGACAGATGGGACTTGCATGTGCATCCAGTTGTCACCGTTTTCCCACAGATCCGTTCCGTGTGTCTGCATATTTTTTCAGATGCACAAAAACGCAACTTGTTACAGTTTTGTGTCATCTGAAAAACACGCAGGCACAGGGTGACGCACGGATCCGTGGCTACACCTCTGGAATTAACATGGAGCTCTATGGAGCACGGATCCAGGAGAACATGGATCCATGTGCAGGGATCCGTTTTGCGGCACTGAGCATGCTCGGAAGCGAGGGATGTGCTGTATGGGAAAGTGATGAAACTGTATGGGGACAGACTGCAGACATAATGTAGACTACGTCTGTATGCTGCTCTGCCATACAGTGATCTTTCCCGCCTCACTAGAAGGGCTTGTGCCCTATGTTACAGTGTGGTAATGATAATAAAATGTATTGGGAGCATGTATATAACATGAGGGCACCTGGTTAGGGGCTGTACGAGTGGGGCTGCGTTCACACTAGTGTTTTGGTACGGTGCGTTGTGAAGCGTAGCAATCCTGATGCATCCTGATTAGAGTTGAGCGAAACGGGTCGAAAAAATTCAAAAGTCACCGACTTTTGGCAAAGTCGGGTTTCATGAAACAAAACCCGACCCTAGGATGAGGTCGGCCACGAGGTCGGCGACTTACGCGCCAAAGTCGCATTTCAAAAGTTTGTTTTGCGCTCTTTTTCAGCCAATCAGGATCCACGGACACTGTGGGCAACGTGATGACATAGGCACGGGTCACCACCATCTTTCAGAAGGGCATGCAAGTGATTGGCTTGCTTTGGTGGGCGTCACAGGGGGTATAAAAGGGCGTGCACGCCGACCGCCATCTTACTTCTGCCGATCTTAGTATAGGGAGAGGTTGCTGCTGATTCTGTAGGGAGAGCGTTAGGCAGGGAAGAAGACAAAAAAACTGCTTCTGCTGCTAGCGATTTGGCCTGCACAACACACCAGTCACTGTGTGTGCAGTGCAAGGGGAGGATATAGTGGTGTATCAGTGGTGTTGGTTGTTGGGCTGCCTTTTAAGGCTTCCAGACAGGCTGGCATTGCTGTTTACCCACTGCTCCGCAAACTGCTTTTTTAAAAGCAATCCCAATTTTTTTTTTTTCTCCTGCTGAGAAGAAAAAAAAACTGCTTCTGCTGCTAGCAATTTGGCCTGCACAACACACCAGTCACTGTGTGTGCAGTGCAAGGGGAGGCTATATAGTGGTGTATCAGTGGTGTTGGTTGTTGGGCTGCCTTTTAAGGCTTCTTGACAGGCTGGCATTGCTGTTTACCCACTGCTCCGCAAACTGCTTTTTTAAAAGCAATCCAATCTCCCTTATCCTCTAGTCACTTTTGTCACAGCTGTGCCATCGAACCTGTCACATAGCGCTCAGATATTCATTGGGCCTCACACAATCCAAAAGTGTCCAGTGTCCAAAAGTGTGTGCAGAGATTCAAAATCTCCCTTATCCTCTAGTCACTTTTGTCACAGCTGTGCCATCGAGCCTGTCACATAGCGCTCAGATATCAGTGGGCCTCACACAATCCAAAAGTGTCCACTGTCCACAAGTGTGTGCAGAAATTCAAAATCTCCCTTATCCTCTAGTCACTTTTGTCACAGCTGTGCCATCGAGCCTGTCACATAGCGCTCAGATATCAGTGGGCCTCACACAATCCAAAAGTGTCCACTGTCCACAAGTGTGTGCAGAAATTCAAAATCTCCCTTATCCTCTAGTCACTTTTGTCACAGCTGTGCCATCGAGCCTGTCACATAGCGCTCAGATATCAGTGGGCCTCACACAATCCAAAAGTGTCCACTGTCCACAAGTGTGTGCAGAAATTCAAAATCTCCCTTATCCTCTAGTCACTTTTGTCACAGCAGTGCCATCGAGCCTGTCACATAGCGCTCAGATATCAGTGGGCCTCACACAATCCAAAAGTGTCCAGTGTCCAAAAGTGTGTGCAGAGATTCAAAATCTCCCTTATCCTCTAGTCACTTTTGTCACAGCTGTGCCATCGAGCCTGTCACATAGCGCTCAGATATTCATTGGGCCTCACACAATCCAAAAGTGTCCAGTGTCCAAAAGTGTGTGCAGAAATTCAAAATCTCCCTTATCCTCTAGTCACTTTTGTCACAGCTGTGCCATCGAGCCTGTCACATAGCGCTCAGATATCAGTGGGCCTCACACAATCCAAAAGTGTCCACTGTCCACAAGTGTGTGCAGAAATTCAAAATCTCCCTTATCCTCTAGTCACTTTTGTCACAGCTGTGCCATCGAGCCTGTCACATAGCACTCAGATATCAGTGGGCCTCACACAATCCAAAAGTGTCCAGTGTCCAAAAGTGTGTGCAGAGATTCAAAATCTCCCTTATCCTCTAGTAACTTTTGTCACAGCTGTGCCATCGAGCCTGTCACATAGCGCTCAGATATCAGTGGGCCTCACACAATCCAAAAGTGTCCACTGTCCACAAGTGTGTGCAGAAATTCAAAATCTCCCTTATCCTCTAGTCACTTTTGTCACAGCTGTGCCATCGAGCCTGTCACATAGCGCTCAGATATCAGTGGGCCTCACACAATCCAAAAGTGTCCACTGTCCACAAGTGTGTGCACAAATTCAAAATCTCCCTTATCCTCTAGTCACTTTTGTCACAGCTGTGCCATCGAGCCTGTCACATAGCGCTCAGATATCAGTGGGCCTCACACAATCCAAAAGTGTCCACTGTCCACAAGTGTGTGCAGAAATTCAAAATCTCCCTTATCCTCTAGTCACTTTTGTCACAGCAGTGCCATCGAGCCTGTCACATAGCGCTCAGATATCAGTGGGCCTCACACAATCCAAAAGTGTCCACTGTCCACAAGTGTGTGCAGAAATTCAAAATCTCCCTTATCCTCTAGTCACTTTTGTCACAGCTGTGCCATCGAGCCTGTCACATAGCGCTCAGATATCAGTGGGCCTCACACAATCCAAAAGTGTCCAGTGTCCAAAAGTGTGTGCAGAGATTCAAAATCTCCCTTATCCTCTAGTCACTTTTGTCACAGCTGTGCCATCGAGCCTGTCACATAGCGCTCAGATATCAGTGGGCCTCACACAATCCAAAAGTGTCCAGTGTCCAAAAGTGTGTGCAGAGATTCAAAATCTCCCTTATCCTCTAGTCACTTTTGTCACAGCTGTGCCATCGAGCCTGACACATAGCGCTCAGATATCAGTGGGCCTCACACAATCCAAAAGTGTCCACTGTCCACAAGTGTGTACAGAAATTCAAAATCTCCCTTATCCTCTAGTCACTTTTGTCACAGCAGTGCCATCGAGCCTGTCACATAGCGCTCAGATATCAGTGGGCCTCACACAATCCAAAAGTGTCCACTGTCCACAAGTGTGTGCAGAAATTCAAAATCTCCCTTATCCTCTAGTCACTTTTGTCACAGCTGTGCCATCGAGCCTGTCACATAGCGCTCAGATATCAGTGGGCCTCACACAATCCAAAAGTGTCCAGTGTCCAAAAGTGTGTGCAGAAATTCAAAATCTCCCTTATCCTCTAGTCACTTTTGTCACAGCTGTGCCATCGAGCCTGTCACATAGCGCTCAGATATCAGTGGGCCTCACACAATCCAAAAGTGTCCACTGTCCACAAGTGTGTGCAGAAATTCAAAATCTCCCTTATCCTCTAGTCACTTTTGTCACAGCTGTGCCATCGAGCCTGTCACATAGCGCTCAGATATCAGTGGGCCTCACACAATCCAAAAGTGTCCACTGTCCACAAGTGTGTGCAGAAATTCAAAATCTCCCTTATCCTCTAGTAACTTTTGTCACAGCTGTGCCATCGAGCCTGTCACATAGCGCTCAGATATCAGTGGGCCTCACACAATCCAAAAGTGTCCACTGTCCACAAGTGTGTGCAGAAATTCAAAATCTCCCTTATCCTCTAGTCACTTTTGTCACAGCTGTGCCATCGAGCCTGTCACATAGCGCTCAGATATTCATTGGGCCTCACACAATCCAAAAGTGTCCAGTGTCCAAAAGTGTGTGCAGAAATTCAAAATCTCCCATGTCCTATAGACACCTTGTACCTTGTTTTACATTACTATATAGTTTGTTGGATTTTGTCTACATTTCTACCAAAAATGAGGAAGGCTGGTGGAAGAGGCCGTGGAATTGGGCGGGGGTTGGCAGCTGGTAATGATGGTGTTGGTGGTGGATCTGATGGTAGTGGCAAGAGCAAAATAAGACCGAATGCAGGAGGTGCTGACCCTGCGTCATCGTCTGGCTACATAAGGCCTCGAACGCTTAGTTTTCGAGGAGTTGGCAAACCGCTTTTAAAGCCAGAGCATCAGGAAAAAGTTTTGTCTTACATTGCTGACTCAGCCTCCAGCTCTATCGCCTCCTCTTCTTCAGTTGTAAAAAGTAAAAGCACTGAGTCGTCATTGGAGGCTCATGTTCATGAACCACACCTTTCCTTGTGTCCTTCACCCCAACCAAGATTGAAGGATGACGCAGGCCATACTACTGATTACTCCATGGAGCTGTTTTCACATACCATGCCTGGATTATCAAGTGAAATGGTGAATTACCCAGGCCAAGATGAATCTGACATGGAGTGCACTGATGCACAGCCGCTGATGGATGATTCTGCTGGTACATTCACTCAGAGCACTACATTGTCCTCGCAGTGTACAGAGCCAGATTCTGACCCTGATGAGACTCAGGTGCCCCTTCCCGCACACTATACCACCATATACAGTGACACAGAGGAAGGTGCACATGACATAGAAGAGGAGGTGATGGATGACCCAGTTGTTGACCCAGATTGGCATCCATTGGGGGAAGAGGGTGCTGCTTCCAATAGCTCAGATGAGGAGCATCCACAGCAGACATCGACATCGCAACAGCTGTTATCTGGCAGGCCCGGAGCACTCCAAAGACAGGTTCCAAACATCAAAAGAGTTGCTGGACAGCTTGTCCAGAGGGTCAAAAGATCACAGCGTGCTAGGCCGCAAAATGTCTGCCAAAGTAGGAAGAGTGCAGTGTGGCACTTTTTTGAACAAAATCCTCATGATCAGGCCAAGGTTATCTGTAAGAAGTGTGCAAAGACCTTTAGCCGAGGGAAAAATCTGAAAAATTTGAATACCAGTTGCATGCTTAGACATTTAACCAGCATGCACTTGCAAGCGTGGACACAACACCAAACCTCAAGTGCCACATGTGCAACCGATCACAACGAAGGTAGTCAGCAACGCTACATTGTTTCCCCCACTGTAAGCCCACCGGTTAGCACAGCAGCAAATGTTGAGGTGTCGTTGCAAGGCCACAGCAGTCAGGGAATCCCACTGTTATATCAACGAAAGACTGATTCTAGGCCATCAGAAAGAACACCAACTCCATCACCATCATCAACCCTCTCTCAGTCCGCCCTGTCCACCGCTACTTCCACCATATGCAGCTCTCAAGTCCAGCTCACCCTCCCAGACACTATGAGTAGGTCAAGAAAGTACTCAGTCTCTCATCCGCGTACACTGGGTTTGAACGCCCACATTGCCAAACTAATCTCGTTTGAGATGATGCCCTTTCGGTTGGTGGAAAGCACAGCTTTCCGCGAACTCATGGCCTATGCAGTACCACGCTATGACCTACCCAGTCGCCACTTCTTCTCTCGCAAAGCCATCCCAGCCCTCCACCATCATGTGAAAGACCGCATTGTCCATGCACTCAAGCAGTCAGTGAGCGGAAAGGTGCACCTCACAACTGATGCATGGTCCAGTCGGCATGGCCAGGGCCGTTACGTGTCCATCACTGCGCACTGGGTTAATGTGGTGGATGCAGGGTCCACAGGGGACAGCGGTGGTGGGACAGTGCTGCCTAGCCCACGGTATAGGAAACAGTTGGCTGTAGGCGTTCGACCCTCCTCCTCCTCCTCCAGAAGCGAAAGCTCGTCCAGAGAGCGCAGTCGTACGAGCACTCCATCTGCAGCTGCCACTGTTGCACACGATGTGTCCCCCTATCGAGCAGCTAGTGGAAAGCGTCAGCAGGCTGTGTTGCAGATGATGTGTTTGGGCGACAGACACACCGCCGAGGTGCTGGCCGAGTACTTGAAGCGACAAACTGAGTCATGGCTGGGCAGTGTACATCTTGAGGCAGGCAAGGTAGTTAGTGATAACGGCCGTAATTTTGTGGCAGCCATAGCCCTTTCAAAACTCAGCCACATACCTTGCTTGGCTCACACCTTGAACCTGGTGGTGCAGTGCTTCCTCAAAAATTATCCGGAGTTAACAGCCCTGCTCCAGAAGGTGCGAAGACTGTGCGCGCACATCCGCCGGTCGCCTGTACACTCCGTTCGTATGCAGAAGCTGCAGCGATTGCTCCACCTTCCCAACCACCGCCTCATTATCGACATTGCAACAAGGTGGAACTCCACCCTGCACATGGTGGAGCGGCTGTGCGAGCAGAGGCAGGCCATAATGCATTTGTGGGAGGATACACGGCCAGGCACTTTGAGAGCAGACATGGAGTTGACAGGTGTGCAGTGGTCGAAGCTGAAAGACCTTTGTAAAGTCCTTCAGTGTTTTGAGGAATGCACACGGCTGGTAAGCGCAGACGACGCCATCCTAAGCATGAGCATCCCACTTATGCGTCTGCTCATGCAAACTTTGACGCACCTTAAGGAGCAGGCGTCTGCAGCCAATGTTGATGAGGAGGAAGAGGAGGAGGGAATCCTTGATGACATTCAGCCATTGTCTGCTCAGGGACCTCTCCTGGACGAGGTGGAGGAAGAAGAGGAGGAGGAGGATGATGATGGGGATGATTACTTAGGGGAGGAGGATGCATCTCGTGGGGCAAGTGAAAATGTTGGCGTGGCAAGGTCTGGTACAGGGTTTGTGCGTGACTGGAGGGATGTGGATTTGCCAGAAAGTGCTCCTCCACCCAGCACTCGCAGTGCATCATTGACACCGGGAACATTGGCCCACATGTCAGATTATGCCTTGCGGATCCTAAAAAGGGACCCCCGCATTGCCAAAATGATGAACGATGACGACTACTGGTTGGCCAGCATCCTGGATCCACGCTATAAAGGCAAATTACAAAACATCATGCCACAGGAGAACCTTGACCTAATATTGGCTAATAAACAAGCAACTCTGGTAAATCGGTTGCTTGAGGCATTCCCAGCACACAGCAGCGGTGATGGTTCTCACACGAGCCGTACGGGCCGGGGGCAGCTTGGCAGAGGTGTTCGTGGTGCACACAGCAGAAGTGGCGTTGGAGACAGGGGTTTCATGACAATGTTGTGGACTGATTTTTCAAATACCGCTCACACAACTGGTAATACTGCATCGATGGAAAGTGACAGGAGACAGCAGTTGTCAACTATGGTTACAAACTACTTTTCCTCCCATATCGATGTTCTCCCACACAGGTCATTCCCCTCTGACTATTGGGCCGCTAAACTGGACACCTGGCCTGAATTGGCCCAATATGCCTTACAGGAGCTCTCTTGCCCAGCTGCAAGTGTGCTATCGGAAAGAGTCTTCAGTGCCGCTGGATCAATCCTGACAGAAAAAAGGACCCGTCTGTCAACCCAAAATGTGGATGATCTAACCTTCATTAAAATGAACCACGCATGGGTTTCCAAGGATTTTGTCCCACCTTCCCCTGATGACACATAGGGTGACAGAAAAATGGCTTGCTTTGGTCCACCTCTTCCTGGTACTTCACCTATTTCGCCTTTTGCATCAGCTGAATGTCCAACATCAACATATGCCACTTTCTAAAACTCCCTAACTGTGCTGCCTCCCCCCCCATGGCCGGGGTCACCATCTAGCGCACGACACCGTGCGAGTGCCGTTGCCCTGGACAGGTGGGTAGGCCGACTCTTGGGCGCGGGCACTGGCACAGGGTCCCTCATAGTGCAATCAAGTGTCTCTGACGGTGGTGGTGCACACCCGCCGTCAGACACACCGCTGTACTATGAGGGGCCCAGTGCCAGTACCGACGCCCACGAGTGGGCCCCCCTTGCTTGGGCAGGGCCCCAGCATTTGCAATCTTTACCTCTCCCTGCTCCTCCGCTGTGTAATCTGGGCCGTCAAATCCATACTGTGCCTGACACCGTCTGAGCCTGCCTCCTGAGACATATATTTTGAATGTGTACGCTATCCATACATGTTATCTGGGGATACGGTACCCTTTCTAACCTTTGTGCAATCACGTGCAATCCATACTGGGCCTAACACCGTCTGAGCCTGCCTCCTGAGACATATATTTTGAATGTGTACGCTATCCATACATGTTATCCAGGGATACGGAACCCTTTCTAACCTTTGTGCAATCACGTGCAATCCATACTGGGCCTAACACCGTCTGAGCCTGCCTCATGCTGTATAGACATATATTTTGAATGTGTACGCTATCCATACATGTTATCCAGGGATACGGTACCCTTTCTAACCTTTGTGCAATCACGTGCAATCCATACTGGGACTAACACCATCTGAGCCTGCCTCATGCTGTATAGACATATATTTTGAATGTGTACGCTATCCATACATGTTATCCAGGGATACGGTACCCTTTCTAACCTTTGTGCAATCATGTGCAATCCATACTGGGCCTAACACCGTCTGAGCCTGCCTCATGCTGTATAGACATATATTTTGAATGTGTACGCTATCCATACATGTTATCCGGGGATACGGTACCCTTTCTAACCTTTGTGCAATCACGTGCAATCCATACTGGGCCTAACACCGTCTGAGCCTGCCTCCTGAGACATATATTTTGAATGTGTGCGCTATCCATACATGTTATCTGGGGATACGGTACCCTTTCTCACCTTTGTGCAATCACGTGTAATCCATACTGGGCGTGAGAACGGCTGGCGAGCTGTTAAGCAAGCTACAGCACCTGTCCAGACAAGTACAGGGATTCCCTAGCGAGGAGACTTATTTGATTGTTTTCAATGTTGGGACAGCAATTTTTGGGGAGCACTATACTCTGGAGAATGATAGATGGGGCCCACCATACACTGGAACATTCCAAAGGTGGACATCAGACACTGGAGCAGCATTTACAGGGCCCATTATACACTAGAGCATTAGAAATGGGGCCCATTATGTTTGGAGCATTATTTGGGCCCATAAGACAGTGGAGCTTCATCCATGGGGACCAACATATACTGTAGCATTATGTGGAGCTCATCATATACTGTTTCAAACATTATATGGGACCAATGATTCTGTATGGAGAAATAGATGGGCCTCGTCATGAGATGTAAAAAGTGAGGTATTTTTCATTGTACTATACCGCTATTTCTCTGCCGTATCGGAGCATGATGAGTTGTGGTATGTGTTAAAGGGGCGCTCTTTCGCCCAGGGCACATGAAAACCTGGAGCCAGCCCTCCCCCCCCACAGTTTGTAGCCAAATAACCCCCATTTTTCAGTGCGTAACTTGTATTATGAAGTTAATTAAGGTTGACAAGCTTAAGAAAGAAGAATTGATGCTTTTGGCATTCAAATGGGCACTGTAGGTGTGTTTCCTGTCCTCCTCTCACTGCCGACTTTTATTCCCCATTGACTTACATTGGGTTTCGTGTTTCGGGACGACCCCGACTTTTCCCTATAATCGGACGATCTTGCTCGACCCGACTTTTGGAAAAGTCGGGTTTCACGAAACGAAACGCGACCCTAAAAAACCAAAATTCGTTCAACTCTAATCCTGATCCAGATTACATGCTAACATAGATAAAGAAGGCAATTAAGCATTAAATGCTACAGTACATCCAGCTGTACAAGAAATGGAACCAAATGTGAAAAAATAAACATCAGGAAGGGAAAAAAAATGTGAAAATGAGCTGATTTTCCTGAGTAATGAGCGAAGATCTGTAATCAGCAGATCGCAACGGCGATTAAGCACTAATTGGATGGAGGACGAGCGACGCTGCCGGAGAGGAGATAGCACTGTGCTGCGCTATGACTCTGGGGCAGACTTTTGCTATGGGGCCCCATGATTTCTATGTACGCCCCTGCTAGCAGCTCATCTCTGAATGCAAGGCAACGGGAACTACAACTCCCAGCACTAGCAGCTCATCTCTGCATGCAAGGCAACCGCCTGATGAGACGTGAACTACAACTCCAAACATGCCCAGCAAGCCACCACTGACCTCTAGCAATTCATCACTGCATGCAGAAAAGTAACTGCCTGGTGGGAACTACAACTGCCAGCATCTCTCGCCAGCCAGCATTGATCTCTAGCATCTCATCACAGGACAGAATGCAGCTGATTGCTCTGTAACTAAAACTCCCAGCAAGCCACCACTGATCTCTAGCAATTCCTCACTGAATACAAGGAAACTGCTTGGTGGGAATTACAACTACAAACATGCCCCATAAGTTAGCACTGACTTCTAGTAACTAATCACTGCACGCAAGGCAGCTGCCTGCTGGGGAACTACAACTCTCAGCATGCTCAGCAAGCCAGCATTGATCCCTAGCAACGAATAACTGCATGCAAGATAGCTGCCTGCTGGGGAACTACAACTCTCAGCATGGTCAGCAAACAAACAATAGCTTCTAGCAGCTGATCACGCCATGCAATGCAGCTGCCTACTGGGGAACTACAGCCCCAGCATGATCAGCAAGCCAACAATGGCTTCTAGCAGCTAATCACTGCACACAAGGTAATTCACAGCAAACCGGCTCATTCCTGTGATGCTGGGAGTTGTAGTTTCCCTGCAGGTAGACAGCTGCAGAATAATGCAGTAAATCAGACCACGTCCGCTGACACATCTGCACTCTCAGTACATAGGCTCATCCAGGTAGCCTCCACTGCAGCGCACTATGGGGCTTCTCACCATGATCTTAAAGGGGTTTTCCTTTTCTGTCTACAGATGAAATTTTGGGTCCAGACAGAGCAACAACAATCAATGCTGAAGTGTAAAGTAAGGTGGAGTGACAAAAGCATACTCACTACTACAGTACAACAGAGGAAATAAGGTGCCAGATGCATGTGGTGCCAGTTATCAGTTGAGAGACAAATGACAGGAGGGTCATAATCTGACTGCCCCGGCCTAGCGTGCAGTGTGATCACCAAACTGTTGAGGAAACTGCAAATCCCAGCAAACTCCTGAGATTGCACAGTGACTTTTTTCTACACTGGAGATCAGCGTTAAAAAGACCCTTCACTTAGCAGAAGTACTACAAGTAGTAGTAATAGTAATGGTGGTCGTAGTAGTAATAGTGGTGGGGGTAGCAGTAGTAATGGTGATGGTAGTAGTACTAGTAATGGTGGTGGTAATAGTAATGGTAGTGGTAGTAGTAATAGTAATAATGGTGGTAGTAGTAATAGTAATAATGGTGGTAGTAGTAATAGTAATAATGGTGGTAGTAGTAATAGTAACGGTAGTAGTAATAATAATGATAGTAGTAATAATGGTGGTGGCTGTAGTAATAGTAATGGTGGTAGGAGTGATACACAGGAGGAGGGGTATACAGTGATGCACAGCAGTATATATATACACACAGAAGGAGGGGTGTACAGTGATACACAGCAGTATCTTTATATACTTACCTAAAATTGTCCATCATCCACTTCCGTCCGGACATCCTCGAATCCCACAATCCACTGCGCTGCACCGGAAGTACACCAACCACTATATTGCAATACCCAAGTAATGGGTATTCCAATATGGCACCCTCTGGTGGTACCAGGCCCTTCCACAGTACCACCAGCTGGACACCCACGCCGGACCCCCCCTGCCGCCGCTGGACCCCCGCCAGGACCTGCCACCGGACCCCCCCGCCAGGACTCGTCGCCTGACTACACGAGCCAGATCCCATCGCTGCCTGCCCACTCACCTCCGTGCAGTCACAGCCGGCAGGAAAGACCGCGGCTTGTGGCCTGTGCTGGAGATGGGGTGCGGGCGCCGGTGGCGCCGCACCCCATCTCCAGCACAGGCCGCAAACCACCGTCTTTCATGCCGGCTGTGACTGCACGGAGGTGAGTGGGTGGGCAGGCAGCAGCGGGGCACACACACACTGCCCTCCCGATGCGATAGCATAGGGCCCACATCTAGTATACATATGTATAAAGTACAATACTTATTTTCTTCTGTTTTTACCTCTACAAGGATAAAGATATAGATGAAGGGGAAGGAGCCTATGTTAAAAAATATTCTAAATCAGGTTTCTGAATATTGGACAGTAACTATTAAGCACAGAGTTTTATATAGATAATTCTAATCAGAAGAATTCATCAGATCTAAATGACCAAAGATGGAATTTCACTTTGAACCAGGTTCGCTTGCAATTTCTTAGAACATTGTAAAGCCCTTAAATAAAAGGATTTTCTGTTTACATTTTAAACCCGACCTCCAATACGCCTTTTAACGGCGGCAGTTAAGGTTACTTAAGCCACAGAGCCATTAATTAACGGTGCTGAGGTTTAAGGGTATAGCACCCCGCAGAGTCGGAATTTATCCAGGGTCTCAGCTGCGGGGGGGTAGCTGAGACCCCAGAGAACATGAATCGGGTCAGTTTTTACCAACCCCAATGTTGCGGACGCCGTTATTAACGGTATAACGGCAACCGCAAAAAAAAAGTCTGATTTCCCATTTAATTTCTATTTCCCTCTCCTCTGATGTGAGAAATAGGGTCCCCGATATCCCCCCGGTACCTCCAGTGTCCCTACATGCCCCCCTGAAGTCCCCCGGGCATCCGACAACAATAGGAGATCTTATCACAGTTATCAAAATTAAAAAAAAAAATAGTAAATGAAAATCCTCTTTATCACCCCCTTAGGGAAAAATAATAAAATAAAAAAAAAATATTTATTTCCATTTTCCCATTAGAGTTAGAGTTGGGCTAAAGTTAAGGTTAGCGTTGGAGCTAAAATTAGGGTTAGAGTTGGGGCTAAAGTTAGGATTGGGGTTGGGGCTAAAGTTCGAGTTAGGGTTGGGGCTAAAGTTAGGGTTAGGGTTGGGGCTAGAGTTGGGATTACAGTTAGTATTAGTGGGAATATGGATAAGGGTGTGTTAGGGTTAGGTTTGTGGTTATGGTTAGGGTTGGGATTAGGGATAGGGGTGTGTTGTGGTTAGGGTTATGGTTAGTGTTAGAGTTGGGATTAGGGCTAGGGGTGAGTGTTATGATTGGGTCACCGAGGAGGAGAGCAAGACCAAGCTAAGCCACAGAAAACCAGAGAGGTTGGTAACTAAGCGGATTGCAGCCCCCTGATCCTATTCACACAACTAGCAGTAGCCGTGGAGCGTGGCTACGATGATCCTAGACATCTCGGCACAGCCAGAGAGCTAACTAAGCCTAAAGCAAGAAAGGCGAAATCTAAACTGCCCCAGAGCAGACCCCAAAGGAATAGATAGCCCCCAAACATATATTGTCAGTGAGACAAGATGAAAACACAAACACAGGTAGGCAAATAGACTGAGCAAACGATGGGGCCCACACTGACTAGACAGGAGAGGAAAGGAAAGACAATGTCTGCAATCACACAAAAAACCCTGCAAAAAAGTCCAACACGTCTGATAGAAAAATTCTGAAGTCGCACGACTTCGCCCACTATATCAGCACTCTGGTATATTCTGAAAGCAGAGCAAAAAGAGGCCAATCTAATAAGGGACAAAAGCAAACTGGCAAAAGCAGTAACATATTGATGGTGATTCAGCACAGCCCCAGCCGGAGCTGGCTGACTCACATGAAACTGAAATAGACAAAACCAGATCAAATGTGAACAGAATAGCAAAAGAACACTTAGCTGAGCATGCAGGGACTGAGCTGGAAACTAAGACCTCAGGAGGCAGGAAAAAATCACCAGCAAGGATAGAGGGAGTCGGCTGTCTTAAATCCAGTCTGAAACCCCAGATCTCCAATCGTCCTCCTCATTATCAGGTGGCAAGCCTCTGTTAATCAGATCAGCGCCATTACCTCCAGTAACAACCAGAGGGAGCCCAGAAAGAGAACTCGCAACCCCTCTGTCTATATGACCAGCTCCTCTACCTTCAGTAGTAACCAGAGGTAGGCCAGAAAGCGAATTCACAACAGTACCTCCCCTTGAGGAGGGGTCACCGAACCCTCATCCACGCCACCAGGCCGATCAGGATGGGCCCGGTGAAAAGCAGGAACCAATCTATCAGCATGAATGTCAGAAGCAGAGACCCAAGAATTATCCTCTTGGCCATAACCCTTCCATTTGACCAAGTACTGGAGTCTCCGTCTAGCCCAATGAGAATCCAATATTTTCTCTACCTCATATTCCACATTGCCATTAACCAATACAGGGTCAGGAGGCACCGCCATAGGAACTACTGGCTCCACAAACCTCTTCAACAGAGATTTATGAAACACGTTATGGATCATAAACATAACTGGAAGAGCCAATCGAAAAGAAACAGGATTAAGAATCTCCAAAATCTTATAAGGTCCAATGAATCTTGGCTTGAATGTTGGAGACGCAACCTTCATAGTAATATTCTTTGACGACAACCAAACCATATCACCGACTTTAAACCGGGGACCAATGGTCCTGTGCCGGTTGGAAAACCGTTGGGCTTTTTCCTAAGAGAGGGACAACTTATCCACCACTTGGTCTCAAATCTGCTGTATTCTCTCTACCACAGTGTCCACACTTGGGCAGGTCGAAGATTCCACTTGCCCTGAAGAAAATTGAGGATGAAACCCAAAGTTACAGAAAAAGGGCGACATCAAAGTGGCAAAACTAGCTCTACTGTTTAGCGCGAATTCGGCCAAGGGCAAAAATGAGACCCAGTCATAAGAGGGACAAAAACAAACTGGCACAAGCAGTAACATATAGATGGTGATTCAGCACAGCCCCAGCCGGAGCTGGCTGACTCGCACGAAACTGAAATAGACAAAACCAGATCAAATGTGAACAGAATAGCAAAAGAACACTTAGCTGAGCATGCAGGGACTGAGCTGGAAACTAAGACCTCAGGAAGCAGGAAAAAATCACCAGCAAGGATAGAGGGAGTCGCCTGTCTTAAATCCAGTCTGAAACCCCAGATCTCCAATCATCCTCCTCATTATCAGATGGCAAGCCTCTGTTAATCAGATCAGCTCCTGTTGTGAGTTCATTTTCCGGTCCACCAGTTGTGAGTTCTCATTCCAGGCTCCCTCTGGTGGTAACTGTAGGTAGTGAGGCTGATTTAATCAGTAGACATCTGCCACCTGATAATGAAGATGACGATTGGACCTCAGGAATCTCAGACTGGATTTAAGACAGCTGACACCCTAGTCTGGTGCTGGTGATTCCGTCTGGCTTGTCAGGTCTTTGTTTTCAGCTCTGCTCCAGTCATCTAAAGCTAAGTTTTTCTGCTAATGTTCACACTTGATTTTGCGCTAAATTTCCACTCTTATTTATCTGTATTTGCCAATTTGCTTTTTGTTCCTTATTAGATTGGCCTATTTTTGCTCTGTCTCAGAATATTTCAGAGTGCTGATATAGTGGGAGAAGTCTAGTGACTTCAGGGTTAATTTTGCTATCAGAAGTGTTGGACTTTATTTTTGTAGGGTTTTTTTGCAGATTGCAGACAGTGTCTTTCCTTGCCTATCCTTTCTAGTTAGTTTGGGCCCCATCATTTGCTCAGCCTATTTTCCTGCCTGTGTTTGTGCTTTCATCTTGTTTCACCGTCAATACATGTGTGGGGGCTGTCATTCCTTTGGGGTCTGCTCTGGGGCAGTTAGTTTTCCCCTTTTCTTGCTTCAGGCTTATTTAGTCCTCCGGCTGTGACGAAGCGTCTAGGACCATCGTAGGTACGCTCCACGGCTGCTGCTCGTTGTGTGGTTAGGATCAGGGATCTGTAATCTGCATAGTTACCAACCTCTCTGGTTTTCTGTGACTTAGCTTGTTTTGTTTGTTTTTTTTCTCCTCGGTGACCCATTCATAACAGAATCACCAGCCATACCGCAGATTCTAGGGTACTCAAAAGCAGGAAAAAGTTGTTAAAAAGTAAAAAAAAGGTCAGAATTTTTTTATTTTTATTTATTTTTTCCTCTTTTTTTCTGGGTCCGTAGGAGGTTTTTTTTTCCTAATGGAGATTAAGCAATTGTCTGATCGTGTGGAGCAACTTGCTGCTGAAGTGCAGGGAATTTCCACCTACCTCATTCAGTCACATGCTGCTGAACCTAAGATCCCTACTCCTGATGTGTTTTCTGGGGATCGGTCTAAATTTCTGAATTTTAAGAATAATTGTAAATTATTTCTTGCCTTGAAGCCAAAGGCCTCTTTCACACTTCTGTTTTTGACAATCAGTCAAGATCCGCCGATTTGGAAAAAAAACGGATCCGCCATTTTTCTTTGCGGATCCGTTTTTTTCCCCATTGACTTTCATTATTGGCGGATCTTGACGGATTGCCGTCCGTTGCATCCGTTTTTGTGAGGATCCGCCAAAATGTTGGTGTCCGTCAACATCCTCAAAGATCTCTCTCTCTCTTCTTCCCGACCAGCGGTTCCTTTAAATTTCCTCATTCTGCGTATCCCTCAAAAAACGGATCCTGTGGCACCCGTTCACATCAGTTAGGAACGGATCCGCTTGTCCGCCTTTTTGGCGGCTTTTAACTGACACAAAAAACTGAAGTGTGAAAGAGGCCTAACTCATCGGGGAGCTCTGTGCAGCAGGTTAAAATTGTCATCTCCTTGCTGCGCGGCGATCCCCAAGATTGGGCTTTTTCTCTGACACCTGAAAATCCTGTTCTGACTAATGTGGATGCATTTTTTCAGGCCTTGGGGTTGTTGTTTGATGAACCTAATGCTGTTGATCAAGCTGAGAGAACCCTGTTGGCATTAAACCAGGGTCAGGATTCTGCAGAGTTATACTGTCAAAAATTCCAAAAGTGGGCGGTCCTTACTACATGGAATGATAGTGCATTGGCGGCTCTCTTTCGGAAGGGTTTATCAGAGACTGTAAAAGATGTTATGGTTGGATTTCCTGTTCCCCCTGGTCTGGATGATTCTATGTCATTAGCCATTCAAGTTGATCAGCGTTTACGTGAACGTAAGACTACACGGGAGGTGCTGCCACCTTTTGAACAAACGTCTGAACCTATGCAATGTGATGGGGTTTTGTCTAGGGCGCAATGTCAGGAGTTTAGAAGGTGTAATAAGCTGTGTTTTCTCTGTGGAGACGCCTCTCATACTATTTCTGTCTGCCCTAAACGAGAGAAACGTTTTGCAGACACATTTGCTGTGGGCAGTGTACAACCTAAGTTCCTTTTGGCAATTACTCTGATCTGCTCCTTATCCATGCTTTCTACTAAGGCTTTCGTGGATTCAAGAGCAGCGTTGAATCTGATGGATTTGGACTTTGCTAAACGTTGTGGTTTTTCCATGACGCCTCTGCAGACGCCTATTCCTTTGAGGGGTATTGATGCTACTGGTTTGGCGGAGAATAAACCTCAGTTTTGGACCCAGATGATAATGCGAGTTGCCCCAGACCACCAAGAAAATTGTAAATTTTTGGTGCTGCATAATTTGCATGATACTATTGCTCTGGGTTTTCCCTGGTTGCAAACTCATAATCCAGTTTTGGATTGGAAGTCTGGGTCTGTGGTGAGTTGGGGTTGTCAGTGTGTTCTTAGGGATGCTCCTGTTTTCTCCACCTTTCCTCAGTCTCATGATATTCCTGATTATCTAGCCGATTTTTCTGATGTATTTAGTGAGAGTAAGTCTGCGTCTTTGCCTCCTCATAGGAGTTATGACTGTGCAATTGAGTTGATGCCTGGGTGTAAATTTCCCAAGGGTCGGCTGTTCAACTTATCAGTACCCGAGCATGATGCTATGCGGTCCTATATTAAGGAGTCATTGGAGAAGGGTCATATTAGACAATCCTCGTCACCTTTAGGTGCTGGGTTTTTTTTTGTGGCCAAGAAAGATGGTTCATTAAGAGCGTGTATTGATTATCGTTCCCTTAACAAGATGACTGTTAAATATCAGTACCCGTTACCTCTGATTTCTGATTTATTCTCCAGAGTTAAGAGTGCCTGCTGGTTTACTAAGCTTGACCTCAGGGGGGCGTATAATCTTATTTGCATCAAGCACGGGGATGAATGGAAGACGGCGTTTAATACTCCGGAGGGACATTTTGAGTACCTGGTGATGCCTTTTGGGCTCACTAATGCCCCTTCTGTCTTCCAGTCCTTTATGAATGATATTTTCCGTGACTTTGTGGATAACTTTTTGATCATCTATCTGGATGATATTTTGATCTTTTCTAGTGATTAGGATTCTCATGTGGAACACGTCCGGACTGTGTTCCGGATTTTAAGGGAGAATTCCCTGTTTGTTAAGGGATCGAAATGCCTCTTTGGTGTACAGAGGATTTCATTTTTGGGATTTATCTTTTCTCCATCGACTATTGAAATGGCCCCGGCCAAGGTGCAGGCCATTTTTGATTGGGTTCAGCCTACTTTTTTGACGGCCCTCCAGAAGTTTTTGGGTTTTGCCAATTTCTATCATAAATTTATTGGTAATTTTTCTGGTATTGTCAAACCACTGACTGATCTGACCAAGAAGGGCGCTGATGTGCTGAATTGGTCTCCTGAGGCTGTCTCAGCATTTCAGGAGCTTAAGCGGAGATTTACTTCAGCTCCAGTTTTACGGCAACCTGATCTCTCACTTCCATTTCAGATGGAGGTAGATGCTTCTGAGATTGGCGCAGGAGCTGTTTTGTCCCAAAAAGACCCTGTGACTTCTAAGATGAATCCCTGTGCCTTCTTTTCTCGAAAGTTCTCCTCATCTGAATGCAACTATGACATGGGGAATCGGGAATTGTTGGCCATGAAATGGGCATTTGAGGAGTGGAGACATTGGTTGGAGGGAGCTAGACATCAAGTTGTGGTCCTCACCGATCACAAAAATTTGATTTATCTGGAGTCGGCCAAACGCTTGAATCCTAGGCAGGCTAGATGGGCCTTGTTTTTCACACGTTTTAATTTTGTGGTCTCTTTTCTTCCGGGTACTAAGAATGTTAAGGCAGACGCCCTTTCTAGGAGTTTCTTTGCCGATTCTCATAATGTGACCGAGCCTACTACTATCCTAGGTGAGGGGGTAGTTCTTTCTGCCATTTCGCCCGATTTAAGATGCGCCCTGGAGGAATTTAAGGAGGATAAACCTGAGCGTTGCCCTATGGGAAAATTGTATGTTCCTGACCAGTGGAGAAAGAGAGTGATGTCTGAAATTCATTGCTCCGCATTGGCTGGTCATCAAGGTATTTTTGGTACCAGAGATTTGGTGGGTCGGTCTTTTTGATGGCCTGCCTTATCTCGTGACGTTAGGTATTTTGTACAGTCCTGTGTGACTTGTTCTCGGTCTAAACCCTGTTCTCGTTCTAGTGGGTTGCTGATGCCCTTGCCGGTGCCCAAGAGGCCATGGACCCATATCTCAATGGATTTTATTTCTGATCTTCCTGTCTCTCAGAGAATGACTGTTATCTGGGTGATTTGTGATAGATTTCGAAGATGGTCCATCTTGTACCACTCACAAAATTGCCATCTTCCGCTGAGTTGGTGCCCTTGTTTTTACAACAGGTGGTTCGGTTACATGGGATTCCTGAGAACATTGTGTCTGACAGAGGAGTTCAGTTTGTTTCCAGATTCTGGAAAGCATTTTGTTCCAATCTGGGAATTCAGTTTTCCTTCTCCTCCGCGTTTCATCCCTAGACCAATGGACAGACTGAGAGAACAAACCAGACCTTGGAGTCTTATTTAAGATGTTTTATATCTGCTGATCAGGATGATTGGTACTCATTTTTGCCCTTGGCTGAATTCGCACTGAACAATAAAGCTAGCTGTGCCACTTTGATGTCACCCTTTTTCTGTAATTTTGGGTTTCATCCTCGATTCTCTTCAGGGCAAGTGGAATCTTCATCTTGCCCAGGTGTGGACACTGTGGTTGAGAGAATGCAGTAGATATGGGACCAAGTGGTGGATAAGTTGCCACTCTCTCAGGAAAAGGCCCAGCGATTTTCCAACCGGCATAGGACCATTGGTCCCCGGTTTAAAGTGGGTGATATGGTTTGGTTGTCGTCTAAGAATATTCCTATGAAGGTTGCATCTCCAAAATTTAAGCCAAGATTTATTGGACCTTATAAGATTTTGGAGATTCTTAATCCTGTTTCTTTTCGATTGGCTCTTCTGGTTACGTTCAAGATCCATAACGTATTTCACAAGTCTCTGTTGAAGAGGTTTGTTGAGCCAGTGGTTCCTATGGCAGCACCTCCTGAACCTGTGTTGGTTGAAGGCAATATGGAATATGAGGTAGAGAAAATTTTCGATTCTTGTTTGGTTAGATGGAGACTCCAGTATTTGGTCAAAAGGAAGGGTTATGGCCAGGAGGATAATTCTTGGGTCTCGGCCTCTGATATTCATGCCAATAGATTGGTTCATGCTTTTCACCAGGCCCATCCTGATCGGCCTGGTGGCGTGGATGAGGGTTCGGTGACCCCTCCTCGAGGGGGGATACTGTTGTGAGTTCATTTTCCGGTCCACCAGTTGTGAGTTCTCCTTCAAGGCTCCCTCTGGTGGTAACTGTAGGTAGTGAGGCTGATTTAATCAGTAGACATCTGCCACCTGATGATGAGGATGATGATTGGACCTCAGGAATCTCAGATTGGATTTAAGACAGCCGACGCCCTAGTCTGGTGCCCTAGTCTAAAGCTAAGTTTTTCTGCTAATGTTCACACTTCATTTTGTTGGTCTATTCAGTTTTTTCAGTTTTTTGTGTGGTCAGCCAGCCCCGGCTGGGGCTGCACTAAATTTCCACTCTTATTTATCTGTATTTGCCAATTTGCTTTTTGTCCCTTATTAGATTGGCCTCTTTTTGCTCTGTCTCAGAATATTTCAGAGTGCTGATATAGTGGGAGAAGTCTATTGACTTCAGGGTTAATTTTGCTATCAGAAGTGTTGGACTTTATTTTTGTTGGGTTTTTTGCAAATTGCAGACAGTGTCTTTCCTTTCCTATCCTTTCTAGTTAGTTTGAGCCCCATCGTTTGCTCAGCCTATTTTCCTACCTGTGTTTGTGCTTTCATCTTGTTTCACCGTCAATACATGTGTGGGGGCTGTCTTTCCTTTGGGGTCTGCTCTGGGGCAGTTAGTTTTCCCCTTTTCTTGCTTCAGGCTAATTTAGTCATCGTAGGTACGCTCCACGGCTGCTGCTCGTTGTGTGGTTAGGATCAGGGATCTGCAATCTGCATAGTTACCAACCTCTCTGGTTTTCTGTGACTTAGCTTGTTTTGTTTTTTTTTCTCCTTGGTGACCCATTCATAACAAGCTCCATTGCCTCCAGTAACCACCAGAGGGAGCCCAGAAAGAGAACTCGCAACCCCTCTGTCAATATGACCAGCTCCACTACCTTCAGTAGTAACCAGAGGTAGGCCAGAAAGCGAATTCACAACAGGTGTGTTGGGGTTAGGGTTGTGGCTATGGTTAGGGTTGGGATTTGGGTTATGGTGTGCTGTGGTTAGGAATGGACTTAAAATTGGGGGGTTTCCACTGTTTAGGCACATCAGGGGCTCTCCAAATGTGACATGGCATCCAATCTCAATTCCTTCCAAATCTGTGTTGAAAAAGTAAAACGTGCTCCTTCCCTTCCAAACTCTGTCATGCCCACACATATGGGGTATCAGCGTACTCAGGACAAATTGAACAACTTTTGGGGTCCAATTTCTCCTGTTACCCTTGTGAAAATAAAAAATTGGGGGCTAAAAATCATTTTTGTGGAAAAAAAATGATTTTTTATTTTCAAGACTCTGCGTTATAAACTTTAATGAAACACTTGGGGGCTCAAAGTTCTCACAACACATCTAGATAAGTTCCTACGGGGGTCTAGTTTCCAAAATGGGGTCATTTGAGGGGGGTTTCTACTGTTCAGGCACATCAGGGGCTATGCAAATGCAATTTGACGCCCGCAGACCATTCCATCAAAGTCTGCATTCCAAAACAGCGCTCCTTCCCTTCCGAGTTCTGCCATGCAGCCAAACAGTGGTTTCCCCCCACATAAGGGGTATCGGCATATTCAGGACAAATTGCACAATAACTTAAAATTGGGGGGTTTCAACTGTTTAGGCACATCAGGGGCTCTCCAAATGTGACATGGCATCCAATCTCAATTCCTTCCAATTCTGCGTTGAAAAAGTAAAACGCTGCCCCTTCCCTTCCGAGCTCTGTCGTGCCCACACATATGGGGTATCAGTGTACTCAGGACAAATTGGACAAAAACTTTGGGGGTCTAATTTCTCCTGTTACCATTGGGAAAATAAAAATTTTGGGGTGAAAAAAATCACGCTTGTGGAAAAAATATGATTTTTTATTTTCGCGACTCTACGTTATAAACTTCTGTGAAGCACTTGGGTGCTCAAAGTGCTCAC
Organism: Dendrobates tinctorius; assembly: GCF_039654945.1. Classification (NCBI taxonomy): domain Eukaryota; kingdom Metazoa; phylum Chordata; class Amphibia; order Anura; family Dendrobatidae; genus Dendrobates; species Dendrobates tinctorius. Next base: position 24,982,810 of record NW_027361757.1, read on the forward strand.
CACACATCTAGATAAGTTCCTTGGGGGGTCTGGTTTCCAAAATGATGTCACTTATGGGGGGTTTACACTGTTTAGGCACATCAGGGACTCTCCAAATGCAACATGGCATCCGATATCATTTCCAGCCAATTCTGCATTGAAAAAGTCAAATGGTGCTCCTTCCCTTCCAAGCTCTGCCATGTGCCCAAACAGTGGTTTACCCGCACATATGGGGTATTGGTGTATTCATGAGGAATTGCGCAACAAATTTCATGTACACTCCTCAAAGTGACTTCAAATGGGATGTGGTCCTTAAAAAAATGGTTTTGTAAATTTTGTTGTAAAAATGTGAAATCGCTGGTCAACTTTTAACCCTTATAACTTCCTAACAAAAAAAAAATTGTTTCCAAAATTGTGCTGATGTAAAGTAGACATGTGGCATGTGGGAAATGTTATTTATTAACTATTTTCTGTGACATATTACGCTGATTTAAGGGCATAAAAATTCAAAGTTTGAAAATTGTAAAAATTTAAATTTTTTGCCATATTTGTTTTTTTCATAAATAAACGCAAGTCATATCGAATAAATTTTACCACTAACATGAAGTACAATATGTCGCGAAAAAACAATCTCAGAATCAGTGGGATCCGTTGAAGCGTTCCAGAATTATAACCTCATAAAGTGACAGTGGTCAAAATTGTAAAAATTGGCCTGGTCGTTAAGTAGCAAATTGGCTTTATCACTAAGGGGTTAAAATAATATTGCTGGATTTTTTTTCTATTAATTAGCCTGATAAACATGATAGAAATATATTTTATTCATTGCATCAATATTTAAAAAAGATAATAAACAGAGAAAAAAACTAATTTTTGCTTCTTCTATTGTAGCCTAGCTACACGAGCACACAATTTGATCATGACCAGAGTTAAGCTTAGCTAGTAGGATGTCAGAGTATGAAACTAGCTTGTTCTAATCTTCACACTTTTTTCTCTACAGTAAGATGCTTCAATCTTTTATTGAATGCCCCCTGACTGGTGTGCCCTGTTGAAAGGGTTAAGCTTTAGTGTCCCATGTTTCTTCTGCCCTCCCTTCCTGTTTTGTCACACATGGTACCCCCCTTTCCTCCTCCCTTTGTGTCCCCTCTTATAAATGCTGTCCCTGCCTCTTTCTGCCCCTCTCCTCACAGCAGTGGGACCGAGGTTTGTTTGTCCCACTCTCCCCCCTTTACTTCTTATCTTTCAGGTGTTTTGCTTGGTATTGAGTTTTGTATTCTAGTCACATCCATGGTCAATTGCTAAATATGCTAAACCATGACAGTTTTTTTGCTGTACAAAGTCGGACTTGCACTGAGTCCAGCTGGGCATAACGATTCGTACCTTTTCAGCTGGCCAATCGTGCCTTACTTGTGATTTTATGATACCCACGTGCTGTGCTTGGCTGTGACAACCGATTAAAGAAAAAGAGTTTGTGCTTAAATGGTGTCTTGTCTTAATTACGGTACATAGTACACCTTGGGATAAATGGGGTTTTGTGGGTCTCACCAGTCTATTGTATAGAGATAACTAGAGTTGAGCGAAACGGGTCGAAAAATTTCAAAAGTCGCCGACTTTTGGCAAAGTCGGGTTTCATGAAACGAAACCCGACCCTAGGATGAGGTCGGCCATGAGGTCGGCGACTTAAGCGCCAAAGTCGCATTTCAAAAGTTTGTTTTGCGCTCTTTTTCAGCCAATCAGGATCCACGGACACTGTGGGCAACGTGATGACATAGGTAGGGGTCACCACCATCTTTCAGAAGGGCATGCAAGTGATTGGCTTGCTTTGGTGGGCGTCACAGGGGGTATAAAAGGGCGTGCACGCCGACCGCCATGTTACTCATGCTGATCTCAGAATAGGGAGAGCTGCTGCTGATTTTGTAGGGAGAGCGTTAGGCAGGGGAGAAGACACCAAAAACTGCTTCTGCTGCTAGCGATTTTCCCTGTACAACACACCAGTCACTGTGTGTGCAGTGCAAGTGGAGGCTATAATTTGCTGGATCAGCTGTGTTGGTTGTTAGGCTGCCTTCTAAGGCTTCCTGACAGCTGCATTGCTGTTTACCCACTGCTCTGCAAACTGCTTTTTTAAAAGCAATCCCAATTTTTTTTTTCTCCTGGTGAGGTACTGAGCGTGCATTTTTTCACACCATACAGCGGTGCACACTCCGCACACAGTACCGTGTAACAGCTGTTATCACAGCCACAGTGAAGCTATCTGTGTGTCACTCTGTAAGGATAAGTCGAGGACATGCTCCGTTCTTACAGACCTGCACCTTCTAGTTTTGTCTAGCTTTCAAAAAATTAAATATATTTGCTGTTTGATCACATTCAAAACTATAGAGAGACAGCGTGTGTCAGTCCGTATACTTAAAAGACACGGAGCTTGACAATTTTACGTACACCGGACAGCCGTGTACGTGCACGCTCCTCTTTCAGTACCGTGTAACGGCTGTTATCACGGCCACAGTGAAGCTATCTGTGTGTCACTCTGTAAGGATAAGTCGAGGACTTGTTCTGTTCTTACAGACCTACACTCTAGGGAGATTCCTATTCTGCCCAATTCTATATACACCTTGTAGTTTGTCATACACTAGCCAATTTCTACCTGTGACATAGCGCTGTGATATTCACTGGGCCTCACACAATCCAAAAGTGTCCAGTGTCCACAAGTGTGTGCTGAAATTCAAAATCTCCATTATCCTCTAGTCACTTTTTCACACCTGCGACATCAAGCCTGTGACATAGCGCTGTGATATTCAGTGGGCCTCACACAATCCAAAAGTGTCCAGTGTCCACAAGTGTGTGCAGAAATTCAAAATCTCCGTTATCCTCTAGTGATATTTTTCACACCTGCGACATCGAGCCTGTGACATAGCGCTGTGATATTCAGTGGGTCTCACACAATCCAAAAGTGTCCAGTGTCCACAAGTGTGTGCAGAAATTCAAAATCTCCATTATCCTCTAGTGACATTTTTCACACCTGCGACATCGAGCCTGTGACATAGCGCTGTGATATTCAGTGGGCCTGACACAATCCAAAAGTGTCCAGTGTCCACAAGTGTGTGCAGAATTTCAACATCTCCGTTATCCTCTAGTGACATTTTTCACACCTGTGACATCGAGCCTGTGACATAGTGCTGTGATATTCAGTGGGCCTCACACAATCCAAAAGTGTCCAGTGTCCACAAGTGTGTGCAGAAATTCAAAATCTCCGTTATCCTCTAGTGACATTTTTCACACCTGCCACATCGAGCCAGTGACATAGCGCTGTGATATTCAGTGGGCCTCACACAATCCAAAAGTGTCCAGTGTCCACAAGTGTGTGCAGAAGTTCAAAATCTCCATTATCCTCTAGTGACATTTTTCACACCTGCGATATCGAGCCTGTGACATAGCGCTGTGATATTCAGTGGGCCTCACACAATCCAAAAGTGTTCAGTGTCCACAAGTGTGTGCAGAAATTCAAAATCTCCCCTGTCCTATAGACACCTTGTACCTTGTTTTACATTACTATATAGTTTGTTGGATTTTGTCTACATTTCTACCAAAAATGAGGAAGACTGGTGGAAGAGGCCGTGGAATTGGGCGGGGGTTGGCAGCTGGTAATGATGGTGTTGGTGGTGGATCTGATGGTAGTGGCAAAAGCAAAATAGGACCGAATGCAGGAGGTGTTGAGCCTGCGTCATCGTCTGGCTCCACAAGGCCTCGAAGGCTTAGTTTTCTAGGAGTTGGCAAACCGCTTTTAAAGCCAGAGCTTCAGGAAAAAGTTTTGGCTTACATTGCTGACTCAGCCTCCAGCTCTATTGCCTCCTCTTCTGAAGTTCTAAAAAATAAAAGCACTGAGTCGTCATTGGAGGCTCATGTTCATGAACCACACCTTTCCTTGTGTCCTTCACCCCAACCAAGATTGAAGGATGATGCAGGCCATACTACTGATTACTCCATGGAGCTGTTTTCACATACCATGCCTGGATTATCAAGTGAAATGGTGAATTACCCAGGCCAAGATGAATCTGACATGGAGTGCACTGATGCACAGCCACTGATAGATGATTCTGCTGGTACATTCACTCAGAGCACTACATTGTCCTCGCAGTGTACAGAGCCAGATTGTGACCCTGATGAGACTCAGGTGCCCCTTCCCGCACACTATACCACCATACACAGTGACACAGAGGAAGGTGCACATGACATTGAAGAGGAGGTGATGGATGTCCCAGTTGTTGACCCAGATTGGCATCCATTGGGGGAAGAGGGTTCTGCTTCCAATAGCTCAGATGAGGAGGAGGAGCATCCACAGCAGACATCGAAATCACAACAGCTGTTATCTGGCAGGCCCGGAGCACTCCAAAGACAGGTTCCAAAAATCAAAAGAGTTGCTGGACAGCTTGTCCAGAGGGTCAAAATATTACAGCGTGCTAGGCTGCAAAATGTCTGCCAAAGTAGGAAGAGTGCAGTGTGGCACTTTTCTGAACAAAATCCTCATGATCAGCCAAGGTTATCTGTAAGAAGTGCACAAAGACCTTTAGCCGAGGGAAAAATCTGAAAAATTTGAATATCAGTTGCATGCTTAGACATTTAACCAGCATGCACTTGCAAGCGTGGACACAACACCAAACCTCAAGTACCACATGTGCAACTGATCACAAAGAAGGTAGCCAGCAATGCTACATTGTTTCCCCCACTGTAAGCCCACCGGTTAGCACAGCAGCAAATGTTGAGGTGTTGTTGCAAGGCCACAGCAGTCAGGGAATCCCACTGTTATATCAACGAAAGACTGAATCTAGGCCATCAGAAAGAACACCAACTCCATCACCATCATCAACCCTCTCTCAGTCCGCCCTGTCCACCGCTACTTCCACCATATGCAGCTCTCAAGTCCAGCTCACCCTCCCAGACACTATGAGTAGGTCAAGAAAGTACTCAGTCTCTCATCCGCGTACACTGGGTTTGAACGCCCACATTGCCAAACTAATCTCGTTAGAGATGATGCCCTTTCGGTTGGTGGAAAGCGCAGCTTTCCACGAACTCATGGCCTATGCAGTACCACGCTATGACCTACCCAGTCGCCACTTCTTCTCTCGCAAAGCCATCCCAGCCCTCCACCATCAATGTGAAAGACCGCACTGTGCATGCACTCAAGCAGTCAGTGAGTGGAAAGGTGCAACTCACAACTGATGCATGGTCCAGTCGGCATGGCCAGGGCCGTTACGTGTCCATCACTGCGCACTGGGTTAATGTAGTGGATGCAGGGTCCACAGGGGACAGCGGTGGTGGGACAGTGCTGCCTAGCCCACGGTATAGGAAACAGTTGGCTGTAGGCGTTCGACCCTCCTCCTCCTCCTTCTCCTCCAGAAGTGAAAGCTCGTCCACAGAGCGCAGTCGTACGAGCACTCCATCTGCAGCTGCCACTGTTGCACACGAGGTGTCCCCCTATCGAGCAGCTAGTGGAAAGCGTCAGCAGGGTGTTTTGCTGATGATGTGTTTGGGCGACAAACACACCGCCGAGGTGCTGGCCGAGTACTTGAAGCGACAAACTGAGTCATGGCTGGGCAGTGTACATCTTGAGGCAGGCAAGGTAGTTAGTGATAACGGCCGTAATTTTGTGGCAGCCATAGCCCTTTCAAAACTCAGCCACATACCTTGCTTGGCTCACACCTTGAACCTGGTGGTGCAGTGCTTCCTCAATAATTATCCGGAGTTAACAGACCTGCTCCAGAAGGTGCGAAGACTGTGCGCGCACATCCGCCGGTCGCCTGTACACTCCGTTCGTATGCAGAAGCTGCAGCGATTGCTCCACCTTCCCAACCACCGTCTCATTATCGACATTGCAATAAGGTGGAACTCCACCCTGCACATGGTTGAGCGGCTGTGCGAGCAGAGGCAGGCCATAATGCATTTGTGGGAGGATAAACAAAAAATTACTCAAAGGTGGATAAGAATAGGAAATCTCATGGGATCAAACAAATATACAACATGAATGATGATAAAATAAAAAAATATAAAATAATAAGTGGTACATTCTTTATAGAAATAAAAATGCATTTATTAAAATGTTGGCACAACAATTGAGTGCATTAAAAATGTACATATACAGTGGGGAAAAAAGTATTTAGTCAGTCAGCAATAGTGCAAGTTCCACCACTTAAAAAGATGAGAGGCGTCTGTAATTTACATCATAGGTAGACCTCAACTATGGGAGACAAACTGAGAAAAAAAAATCCAGAAAATCACAGTGTCTGCTTTTTTTTCATTTTATTTGCATATTATGGTGGAAAATAAGTGTTTGGTCAGAAACAAGCAATCAAGATTTCTGGCTCTCACAGACCTGTAACTTCTTCTTTAAGAGTCTCCTCTTTCCTCCACTCATTACCTGTAGTAATGGCACCTGTTTAAACTTGTTATCAGTATAAAAAGACACCTGTGCACACCCTCAAACAGTCTGACTCCAAACTCCACTATGGTGAAGACCAAAGAGCTGTCAAAGGACACCAGAAACAAAATTGTAGCCCTGCACCAGGCTGGGAAGACTGAATCTGCAATAGCCAACCAGCTTGGAGTGAAGAAATCAACTGTGGGAGCAATAATTAGAAAATGGAAGACATACAAGACCACTGATAATCTCCCTCGATCTGGTGCTCCACGCAAAATCCCACCCCGTGGGGTCAGAATGATCACAAGAACGGTGAGCAAAAATCCCAGAACCACACAGGGGGACCTAGTGAATGAACTGCAGAGAGCTGGGACCAATGTAACAAGGCCTACCATAAGTAACACACTACGCCACCATGGACTCAGATCCTGCAGTGCCAGACGTGTCCCACTGCTTAAGCCTGTACATGTCCGGGCCCGTCTGAAGTTTGCTAGAGAGCATTTGGATGATCCAGAGGAGTTTTGGGAGAATGTCCTATGGTCTGATGAAACCAAACTGGAACTGTTTGGTAGAAACACAACTTGTCGTGTTTGGAGGAAAAAGAATACTGAGTTGCATCCATCAAACACCATACCTACTGTAAAGCATGGTGGTAGAAACATCATGCTTTGGGGCTGTTTCTCTGCAAAGGGGCCAGGACGACTGATCCGGGTACATGAAAGAATGAATGGGGCCATGTATCGTGAGATTTTGAGTGCAAACCTCCTTCCATCAGCAAGGGCATTGAAGCTGAAACGTGGCTGGGTCTTTCAACATGACAATGATCCAAAGCACACCGCCAGGGCAACGAAGGAGTGGCTTCGTAAGAAGCATTTCAAGGTCCTGGAGTGGCCTAGCCAGTCTCCAGATCTCAACCCTATAGAAAACCTTTGGAGGGAGTTGAAAGTCCGTGTTGCCAAGTGAAAAGTCAAAAACATCACTGCTCTAGAGGAGATCTGCATGGAGGAATGGGCCAACATACCAACAACAGTGTGTGGCAACCTTGTGAAGACTTACAGAAAACGTTTGACCTCTGTCATTGCCAACAAAGGATATATCACAAAGTATTGAGATGAAATTTTGTTTCTGACCAAATACTTATTTTCCACCATAATATGCAAATAAAATGAAAAAAAAAACAGACAATGTGATTTTCTGGATTTTTTTTTCTCAGTTTGTCTCCCATAGTTGAGGTCTACCTATGATGTAAATTACAGACGCCTCTCATCTTTTTAAGTGGTGGAACTTGCACTACTGCTGACTGACTAAATACTTTTTTTCCCCACTGTATATGTATATAATAAAAAAGAAAAATTGATAATAACATATACAAACACATTAGCAATATGTTTATGGATAATGGAAAAACCGTTCCATAACAAACGAGGCTTCATTAATGATCCAGGTAAAAAAGTGCATGTGTATAGTGACAAAAAAATTGCATGAAAAAATTCATAAATGTGCCGAAAGTGCAAAAGTGCAGCTATTCAGATTTTGTATTAGTTTAGCCTGATGAAGAGACCTGAGTAGTCTCGAAATCTTGCAATGTATTACCATCTTTTCAGTTAGCCATTAAAAGGTATCAACTACTGAGGATTCTCAATCCTGAATATTTTTCTATCTACTGGCTAACACGGTACGAAGATATACATCTTTCCTGTATCAAAGTGCAGCTATGTGAATAATGCAAATCGCCCTAAGGCAGTGAAATTGAAACACAATGGGGCGCGTTCTTATACAACTCACATAGCGCTCATTGGCTTACAGGTATTTTATATTTTGTGTTTCAATTTCACTTGCCTTAGGGCGATTTGCATTATTCACATAGCTGCACTTTTGCACTTTCGGCACATTTATGAATTTTTTCATGCAATTTTTGTGTCACTATACACATGCACTTTTTTACCTGGATCATTAATGAAGCCTCGTTTGTTATGGAACGGTTTTTCCATTATCCATAAACATATTGCTAATGTGTTTGTATATGTTATTATCAATTTTTCTTTTTTATTATATACATATATGTATATGTACATTTTTAATGCACTCAATTGTTGTGCCAACATTTTAATAAAGGCATTTTTATTTCTATAAAGATTGTGCCACTTATTATTTTATATTTTTTTATTTTATCATCATTCATGTTGTATATTTGTTTGATCCCATGAGATTTCCTATTCTTATCCACCTTTGAGTAATTTTTTGTTTGTCTATACCGGATGGTCTGCCATCCTCTCTTTGGGGAATTAGTTCAACCACACTTATTGATATTTGGCTATATTTGTATACACATTAATGTGATCATTATATTATTTATTAGTACATCGTGTGTTTGTATTTTTTCCCCTATTCATTCTTTCATTTGTGGGAGGATACACGGCCAGGCACTTTGAGAGCAGACATGGAGTTGACAGGTGTGCAGTGGTCGAAACTGAAAGACCTCTGTAAAGTCCTTCAGTGTTTTGAGGAATGCACACGGCTGGTAAGCGCAGACGACGCCATCCTAAGCATGAGCATCCCACTTATGCGTCTGCTCATGCAAACTTTGACGCACCTTAAGGAGCAGGCGTCTGCAGCCAATGTTGACGGGGAGGAAGAGGTGGAGGGAATCCTTGATGACATTCAGCCATTGTCTGCTCAGGGACCTCTGCTGGACGAGGTGGAGGAAGAAGAGGAGGAGGAGGATGATGATGGGGATGATTACTTAGGGGAGGAGGATGCATCTCGTGGGGCAAGTGAAAATGTTGGCGTGGCAAGGTCTGGTACAGGGTTTGTGCGTGACTGGAGGGATGTGGATTTGCCAGAAAGTGCTCCTCCACCCAGCACTTGCAGTGCATCATTGACACCGGGAACATTGGCCCACATGTCAGATTATGCCTTGCAGATCTTAAAAAGGGACCCACGCATTGCCAAAATGATGAACGATGACGACTACTGGTTGGCCAGCATCCTGGATCCACGCTATAAAGGCAAATTACAAAACATCATGCCACAGGAGAACCTTGACCTAATATTGGCTAATAAACAATCAACTCTGGTTAACCGGTTGGTTGAGGCATTCCCAGCACACAGCAGCGGTGATGGTTCTCACACGAGCCATACGGGCCGGGGGCAGCTTGGCAGAGGTGTTCGTGGTGCACACAGCAGAAGTGGCGTTGGAGACAGGGGTTTCATGACAATGTTGTGGACTGATTTTTCACGGACCGCTCACACAACTGGTAATACTGCATCGATGGAAAGTGACAGGAGACAGCAGTTGTCAACTATGGTTAACAACTAATTTTCCTCCCATATCGATGTTCTCCCGCACAGGTCATTCCCCTTTGACTATTGGGCCGCTAAACTGGATACCTGGCCTGAATTGGCACAATATGCCTTACAGGAGCTTGCTTGCCCAGCTGCAAGTGTGCTATCGGAAAGAGTCTTCAGTGCAGCTGGATCAATCCTGACAGATAAAAGGACCCGTCTGTCAATCCAAAATGTGGATGATCTAACCTTCATTAAAATGAACCATGCATGGGTTTCCAAAGATTTTATCCCACCTTCCCTTGATGACACATAGGTTGCCAGAAAAATGGCTTGCTTTGGTCCTCCTCCTATTCCGCGAACTTGACCTATTTCGCCTTTTGCAGCAGCTGAATGACCCACATCTACATATGCCACTTTGTAAACCTCCCTAAGTGGGCGGCCCCCCCCATGGCCGGGGTCACCACCTAGCGCACAAAACTGTGCGAGTGCCGTTGCCCTGGACAGGTGGGTAGGCCGACTCTTGGGCGCGGGCACTGGCATAGGGTCCCTCATAGTGCAATCAAGTGTCCCTGACAGTGGTGGTGCACACCCGCCGTCAGACACACTGCCGTACTATGAGGGGCCCAGTGCCAGTACCGACGTCCACGATTGTGCCCCCCTTGCTTGGGCAGGGCCCCAGCATTTGCAATGTTTACCTCTCCCTGCTCTTCCACTGTGTAGTCTGGGCTGTCAAATCCTTCACTGGGACTGCCACTACAAATTGATTGAACTGAAAGATGATGGTTAAGATGTAGCTATGCCCTGTCCTGCTGGCCGGGCTCTAGCTCCAGATGATCAGTGGCTTCCATTTCTTATGGACGTCGACTCACAATTACATGCAGTGGTGGTTTATCATCAGCTTTCACAGTTTTCTTACTCACAAACGTGTGACATTCCGGCGCACATTTCAAAATGTGCCCTCTCATGCCAATCAAATAGAATCTCCTACGGCCTGTGGCTTCTGTCTTTTGCACTCCAAAGTTACGTGACAGATCATGATAGCCAGTGAGCACCATTTTTACATCTCTCCCTGTGATAAAAATTGGATTGAGATGAGTAACAGTGATGGAATCAACGGAAGTGCGATACAGCAAGACTTTATTCACAAAAAAATGTTTTCACTGTCTCAACACACAAATTAATTGAGGGTCAGCATCGCCTATGAGAATTGTGACGGAAGTTTTTCCCGTGAATAATAATTCCTAGATTTCTGCAATCAATAGCCTTTATGTCACTAATTGTATGCATCTCATTTCCTATTGCGGAGAGGCTGGACTGTATTACTGAGACAGAAATATATATGAAGATTTAAAAATAACACCAAAAGTATATAGTTGTGTACGCCTCAAATGCATTTCCTTTTTTCCACATTTTAGATTGCTGTGTAATCCATACTGAGAACACGGAGATTTTACATGTTTAAACTATGCTATATATACCTGCTATCCAGTGATAAAGTACCCTTTCTCAACTTTGTACAATCTGGTCAAATCCATACTGGGCCTGAGAACATCTGAGTCTGCCTCCTGATCTATAGACATATATTATTAATGTGTAAACTAGGCTACATATATACGTGTTATCCGGTGAAACTGTACCCTTTATCAACTTTCTACAATGTTGTTGAATCCATACTGGGCCTGAGAACGGCTGACGAGCTGTTAAGCAAGCTACAGCACCTGTGGTTTGGACACGTAATTTTTTCAGGAATGACGGTTAGGCCTAACTCCGGAATTGCGGTTGACCTGAACTTACTGGGAAATCATCGTTCGTGGGGAATAATCTGAATCCTAGATCCCCATCATTAACGGAGTTCAGCAGGTTATCTGCACCTGTAAGCGACAAAAGCTGGTCCTTTCAGTGTAGCGTGCATGCAGCCCCGGACATGTACTGGAATGCTAGACCTGTTATTGCTCGATCTCACGTGCCACAGCCTCGCGTATCCCTCTAGTAAGCTTGACGCGTACCGCGGGGCCATGCTGGAGTCTCGGTCGTTAACGGAATAAAGCTGAGAAATCACTAGCACAACTACAAACGGACATACCACACCACACACAGAATCGACAAAGCTTGCAATCTGTCCATCTTTTCTGTAGCTTGTATGGTAGTCGTTTCCCGGGTGCAGTCCAATTAAGCCACAGGCTCCACTCCTGGTGGTGCCCTTTTGGACATTCCTTTAAGGTTCAGCTTTGCAATCATACTGTCCCTGGAAACCAAAAACTTTGCCTTCAGGGACGCTGTTTGGAGGTTCGTGGGAATAACGCCGCCCGATCAGCAGTCGGCATATGGGTCGCCCTCCCAGGGCTGTAGGGTACTCGGTACCGGGCCGGTGTCAGTGGGATGTGTCACAGCAGCGGTGACCCGGACGGTGGCCCTGGGTGCCCATGTAAATGGCGTGGTATAATGGTAAAGAGTTTATATAGTTTGACGCCACCTGTAGTGTTCGGCAACATAGATGTTAGGCCGACGCTGCATGCAGATCCTCTGGGACTGATGGTGTTGTGCAGCAAAGATGGTGAAGCTCCCCACAGGTGGAGCTGGAGTCCCAGGGAAGTGTAGATGTAGTGATGGGGGAAAGGCACAGGTGGTGTAGGTGCTGGTACCCAGATGTAGTGGTGCTGGAATAACTGTAGGACACCAGAGCGTGCAGTTCCAAAGCTTTACTCACAGTCTGCAGGTTATATAGATGCCTGACTCTGTGCTGTGTCCTCCGGGTCAGGACCTCTGCCAACCTCCGGGACCAGAATGGAAAGCTCCCTTCCAACACTCCGGCAACATGTACCTTCCTGAATGTCTCCTTTCTAGCGCTTGTGGGGGAAGCACTCACAGGACCGTGGTTCACTGAAACGCCTCCTGTCTAACAGATGTTCCTCAGACTTTACTTGTATGGCAGACAGCTGTAGCCTTTTCCTTCTGCCTCGCACACGTCGATGCTGGGGCCTCCGAGCCTTAGTTGGGTACAGAGCATTTATAGCTGCTACTTCCCCCGGTTTCTGCTGCAGGAACGTCAGTGTCCCTACAAACTCGGAGACCGGAATCCGGACCATGCGCTCCAGCTAGGAGTGAGCCTTAACTCTGCTCATCCTCCAGCTCCCCTTCTCATGTCCACACACTTCCCCTTCCCTGCACAGAGTGCCCTAACTTACCTCCTCCCGACCACAGAGAGCAGCTCCTCAGCAGTCAGGTTCAGAGGTCTCCCTGCTGGCCTGGAGTGGGAAATGTGTTGTGTGTTGGTTTCACTGCTAGAAGATCCTTTGTTGCTCCCAAGCTTGACAACACACTCCCTAGCAGGAAGGCAATGCCACAGTGGCGACCGTACTCTTGGGGACGCCACAAGTGCACTGAGGCCCAGCCACTGCTGGATGATGCTGCTGGTACATTGACCCAGACCACTACATTCCCCTCGCACTCTACACAGCCAGAATCTGACCCAGAGGAAACTCAGGTTCCCCTTCCCGCATACTATACCACCTTACACGGTGACAAAGAGGAAGGAGCAGATGAAAGTGCAGGTTCCTTGAGCAGGTGGGCTGGCATACTCATGGGCGATGGCACTGGCACAGGGCACCGCATAGTACGCAAAAGTGTCTCTGCCGGTGGGAGGGCCTAAACAGCTAAGTGCAGTGAGATGGAAGATGGGGACGACAAGGAGTTCAGAGTAGTGCAGGGATTCCCTAGCAAGGAGACTTATGTAATTGTTTTCAATGTTGGGACAACAATTTTTGGGGAGCACTATACTCTGGTGAATGATATATGGGGCTCACCATACACTGGAGCATTCCAAAGGTGGACATCAGACACTGGAGCAGCATTTACAGGGCCCATTATACACTAGAGCAGTAGAAATGGGGCCCATTATATATGGAGCATTATTTGGGCCCATAAGACAGTGGAGCTTCATCCATTGGGACCAACATATACTGTAGCATTATGTGGAGCTCATCATATACGGTTTGAAACATTATATGGGAATAATGATTCCGTATGGAGAAATATATGGGCCTCATTACTCTGTATAGCGCACTAAGCGCTGGCCATAATACTGTATGGAGTTATATACTGTCCGTTTTTGGAGGTATTGGAGAATTTAAAATGGATATCAGTCATGAGATGTAAGAAGTGAAGTATTTTTCATTGTACTATACTGCTATTTCTCTGCCGTATCGGAGCATTATGAGTTGTGGTATGTGTTAAAGGGGCGCTCTTTGGCCCTGGGCCCACGAAAACCTGGAGCCAGCCCTCCCCCCCCACAACCGTAGCCAAATAATCCCCATTTTTCAGTGCGTAACTAGTATTATGAAGTTAATTAATGTTGACAAGCTTCAGTAACAAGAATTTATGCTTTTGGCATTCAAATGGGCACTGTTGGTGTGTTTCCTGTCCTCCTCTCACTGCCGACTTTAATTCTCCATTGGCTTACATTGGGTTTCGTGTTTCGGGACGACTCCGACTTTTCCCTATAGTTGGCCGATTTTGCTCTACCCGACTTTTGGGAAAGTCGGGTTTCATGAAACGAAACTCGACCCTAAAAAACCAAAAGTCGCTCAACACTAATCTCCACCATTTCGGTAGTAATGACAACTAATCTATTGTTTATGTGACCGCTGCAGCCAATAACTTCCATGTTCAACACATGACAACACAGGAATGGTGATGAGCGAACGTGCTCGGATAAGGTCTTATCGGAGCATGCTCATGTGCTATACGAGTGACTGTGGCGTGCTCGAATAAAATGTTTGAGTCCCCGTAATCAGAACAAATGAACAAGGCATTGTTCCTCTGTGAGGATAGGGGTGATACATTACTCAAAAACATATTATCAAAGGCAAAAGGAATCCCTAAGTTATGGACCTAAATTAAAAATTAACTTTTATTCTATCAATTTATAGTTTGGATAAAGTGCATTAATCATAAATACACACAATCCACTAAATAGGTATCCTGTATAGGGATTAGCTTATCTTTTATAAGAACCTACCCATTGTATTAATCCTCAAATATAGGAAGGCAATTAATTATTGATTGCCTATATCTGTAGGCTGTGTGGCCACAGACCACCACATTATTTTCTGATTCCTATCTTATATGTATTAATTAGAGCCTGTCCATTGCCTATGCAATTAAAAGAAAATCATTAGCCTTCCTAACATGTTTTCACCCTACTAGCATCATCAGGAGTTTGAGGCTATATCAGTCCACTGATGACGCCAGTATGGTGAAACATATTAGGGAGGCTAATAATTTTCTTTTAATTGCATAGGCAATAACAGACTCTGATTGATGGAATAAAATTTAAATTTTAATTTACGTCATTAGTTTCCTTTTGCCTCTGGGTGACGTGCATGTGATTTACAGCAAAATGGTAGCTCTAAAATAGTATTCTAAGAATTGCTGTCACTCAAAATGTCCTAGTCTAATTTATTGTACTGAAAATAAAATAGAGTTAATGGAAAATTCCATTTGGTTTGAGTATTTTTCATGTTTTAAAAATGTGCTTGGTCGTTAGAAAGTTATCAGTAAGGCCGGTTTCACATTTGCGTTTCAGGGCGCATCGACGGCCTGTGCACGACCGCTGCTAAGCCCCGCCCCCTGCCGCGCCTCCGCCGGTAACTCCGCCTCCGGGCGCATGACGCTGCATGCGTCATGCGTCCCCTATCTTTATCACTGAGGACGCAGGCCGTGCGCAGTATGCATTTTGGCGGCGCCTGCGTCCTTTTAACTGTGCACCAACCAGCGCCAAACGCAACCTGTTGCAATTTGGTTGCGCTCGGTGCACCGTCAAAAGGACGCAGGCACCGCCAAAACGCATACTGCGCACGGCCTGCGTCCTCAGTGATAAAGATAGGGGACGCATGACACATGCAGCGTCATGCGCCAGGAGGCGGAGCTACCGGCGGAGGCGCGGCAGAGGGCGGGGCTTAGCGGCGGCCGTGCGCAGGCAGTCGCTGCGCCCTGAAACGCAAATGTGAAACCGGCCTAAGTGAAACGTTCACTTGCTAATATTTTTTTTGTAAAGCACAATTGATCCAAAAATGCTGTAATGAAAAAGCATGGACAGATGCTGCTTGTATATAATTTGCTGTGGAATCATCTACCTTGATTTCAGAGCAAGGAACAGCTGGAATATGAGCTTGTTTGGGTATATGAAGCTTTGTTTATTTTTTTTACAAATTAGAAGAGCTATAATTTGGTATGTAAGATAATGTCTCTATAAAGGGAATATCAGGCATATATAGGAAACTTTTAAAATAAATATATACAGTCATGACCAAAAGTGTTGGCACCCTGGAAATTGTTCCATAAAATGAAGTATTTCTCCCAGAAAATTATTAAACATGTTTTGTTATACACATGTTTATTTCCCCTGTGTGTATTGGAATAACAAACAATAGAGGGAAAACAAGGCCAATTAGACATAATGTCACACAAAATCCCCAAAATGGACCGGACAAAGTGGCAAGTAACAGGTGTGGGCAATATGAAAATCACACCTGAAACCACATAAAAAGGGGAGAGGTTGACACAATATTTGTATTGCATGTCTGTGTGTGCCACACTAAGCATGGAGAAAAGAAAGAGGAAAATAAAGCTTTCTGAGGACTTGAGAACCAAAATTGTTGAAATATATGACTATCTCAAGGTTACAAGTCCATCTCCAGAAATCTTGATGTTCCTTTGTCCACGGTGAGCAACATAATCAAAAAGTTTACAATCCATGGCACTGTAGCTTAATGTCACTGGACATGGATGTCAGAGAAAAATTTATGAAAGGTTGCAATGCAAGATAGTCTGGACGATGGATAAGCAGCCCCAATCATGCCCCAAAGAAATTCAAGCTGTCTTACAGGCTCAGGGCATATCAGTATCAGGGCTAACTATCTGTCAACATTTGAATGAAATTAAACACTATACCAGGAGGACCCCAATGCTGACACAGAGACATACAAAAGCTAGACTAGTTTGCCAAAATATAAGTGAGTAAGCCCAAATCCTTCTGGGAAACCATCTTGTGGACAGATGAGGCCAAGACACAGCTTTTAGGTAAAGCACATTACAGCACACTTACCGAAAATGGAATGAGTCCTACAAAGAAAAGAACACAATACCTATAGTAAAATATGGTGGAGGATCAAATATATTTTGGGGTTGTTTTGCTGTCTCTGGCACTGGGTGCCTTGACTGTGGGAAAGGCATCATGAAATCTGAAGATTACCAAATGACAGTGGGTAACAATGTAGTGCCCAGTAGAGTTGAGTGAAACGGGTCGGTCAATTTCAAAAGTCGCCGACTTTCACAAAAGTCGGGTTTCATGAAATGAAACCCGACCATAGCGTGAGGTCGGCCACAAGGTTGGCGACCATGGCGCCAAAGTCGCATTTCGAATGATGCTTCAGCGCCCTTTTTCAGCCAATGATGGAGGACGCACACTGTGGGCAACACGATGACATAGGCAGCGGTTACCACCATCTTTGAGAAGGGCATGCAAGTGATTGGCTTGCTTTGTGTGGCGTCACAGGGGCTATAAAAGGGCGTGCATGCCGACCGCCATCTTACTTCTGCTGATCTCAGAATAGGGAGAGCTGCTGCTGCTGCTAATTCTGTAGGGAGAGCGTTAGGCAGGGAAGAAGATACAAAAAACTGCTTCTGCTGCTAGCAATTTTGCCTGTACAACACACCAGTTAGTGTGCATTGACAGGGGAGGCTATATTTTGGTGCATCCATGATAGCTGCATTGCTGTTTTCACACTGCTGTGCAAACTGCTTTTTTAAAAGCAAAAATACTTTTCATCCCCATTTTTTGCCCAGTTACCAAGTGTTCATTTTTCCACACTTTTGTGTGCAGCAGTCCTGCTTATTAGGCTGCCTGCTGCCATACTTGGGACTGAGAGCATCATTGTCAGCTTCCTAAAATCTCTAGGGAGATTCAAATTCTCCCCAGTCCTATACAGACATTTTATACACCATCCAATTTCAGCCTGTTATATTGAGGTGTAATCTACACTGGGCCTGAGATATTAGTTCAGTGTCCTCAAGTCTGGAGGGAGATTCAAATTCTCCCCAGTCCTATATAGACATTTTATACACCATTCAATTTCAGCCTGTTATATTGAGGTGTAATCTACACTGGGCCTGAGATAATAGTTCAGTGTCCTCAAGTCTGTAGTGAGATTCAAATTCTCCCCAGTCCTATATAGACATTTTATACACCATTGTTATGAATGGGTCACTGAGGAGAAAAAGGCAAAACAAGCTAAGTCACAGAAAACCAGAGAGGTTTGTAACTATGCAGATTACAGATCCCTGATCTTACCACACAACTAGCAGTAGCCGTGGAGCGTGCCTATGATGTTCCTATATGCCACATCATGGCCGGAGGACTAAATAAGCCTTAAGCAAGAAAAGGGACAACTAACTGCCCCAGAGCAGACCCCAAAGGAATAGATAGCCCCCACACATGTATTGACGGTGAAACCTGATGAAGGCACAAACACAGGCAGGAAAATCGGCTGATCAAATGATGGGGCCGAAACTAACTAGACAGGAAAGGAAAGGAAAGACACTGTCTGCAACCTGCAAAAAACCATACAAAAATCATGTCCAACACTTCTGATAGCAAAATTAACCCTGAAGTCACTAGACTTCTCCCACTAAATCAGGACTCTGAAATATTCTGAGACAGAGCAAAAAGAGACCGAACTAGTAAGGGACAAAAAGCCAATTGGCAAAATACTGATAAATAAGAGTGGAAATTCAGCACAGCCCCAGCAGGGGCTGGCTGACCACACCACAAAACTGAATAGACAAACAAAATCAAGTGTGAACATTAGCAAAAAAACTTAGCTTTAGATGACTGGAACAGAGCTGAAAACCAAGAGCTGACAAGCCAGGAGTAATTACCAGCAACTGAATAGGGCGTTGGCTGTCTTAAATCCAATCTGAGACTCCTGAGATCCAATCGTCATCCTCATTCTCAGGTGTCAGACCTCCACCGATCAAATCAGCCTCTCTACCTCCTGTTACCACCAGAGGGAGTCTGGAAGGAGAACTCACAACTGGTGAACCAGAGAATGAACTCACAACACACTATCCAATTTCAGCCTGTTATATTGAGGTGTAATCTACACTGGGCATGAAATATTAGTTCAGTGTCCTCAAGTCTGTAGGGAGATTCAAATTCTCCCCAGTCCTATATAGACATTTTATACACCATCCAATTTCAGCCTGTTATATTGAGGTGTAATTTACCCTGGGCCTGAGATAATATTTCAGTGTCCTCAAGTCTGTAGGGAGATTCAAATTCTCCCCAGTCCTATATAGACATTTTTGCACCATCCTATTTCAGCCTGTTATATTGAGGTGTAATCTACACTGGGCCTGAGATATTAGTTCAGTGTCCTCAAGTCTGTAGGGACATTCAAATTCTCCCCAATACTATATATACCTTGTACCTTGTTTTACAGTACCATATTGCTTGTGGTATTTTGGGTACATTTTCCAAAAAATGAGGAAATGTGTTGGAAGAGGCCGTGGAAGTGGGCGGGGGTTGCCAGCTGGTAATGATGGTGTTGGTGGTGGTGGTGGATCTGCTGGTAGTGGCAAAAGCACAATAGCACCTAATGCAGGAGGTGTTGAGCCTGCATCATCGTCTGGCTCCACAAGGCCTCGAAGACTCCTTTTTCTGGGAGTAGGTAAACCGCTTTTAAAGCAGGAGCTTCAGGAACAAGTTTTGGCTTACATTGCTGACACAGCATCCAGCTCTATTGCCTTCTCTTCTGAACTTTCAAAAAATAAAAGCACTGAGTAGTCATTGGAGGCTCATGGTCAGGAACCACACCTTTCCTTGTGTCCTTCACCCCTACCAAAAGTAAAGGATGCGGCAGGCCACACTACAGATTACTCCATGGAGCTCTTTTCACATACCATGCCTGAATTATCAAGTCAAATCGTGAATTACCCAGTCCAAGAAGAATCTGACATGGAGTGCACTGATGCACAGCCACTGCTAGATTTATCTGCTGGTACATTCACTCAGAGCACTACATTGTCCTCGCAGTGTACTGAGCTAGAATCTGACCCTAATGAAACTCAGGTGCCCCTTCCCGCATACTATACCACCTTACATGATGACACAGAGGAAGGTGCACATGACATTGAAGAGGAGGTGATGGATGACCCAGTTGTTGACCCAGATTGGCATCCATTGGGGGAAGAGGGTGCCGCTGCCAATAGCTCAGAAGAGGAGGAGGAGCATCCGCAGCAGGCATCGACATCGCAACAGCTGTTATCTGGCAGGCCTGGAGCAGTCCAAAAACGGGTTACAAAAACCAAAAGAGTTGCAGGACAGCTAGGCCAGACGGTCAAATTAGCACAGCGTGCAAGGCCTCAAAATGTCTTCCATAGTAGGAAGAGTGCAGTGTGGCAATTTTTTGACCAAAATCCTAATGATCAGGCAAAGGTTATCTGTAAGAAGAGCGCAAAGACCTTTAGCCGAGGGAAAAATCTGAGAAATTTGAATACCAGTTGCATGCTTAGACATTTAACCACCATGCACTTGCAAGCGTGGACGGACTACCAAACCTCACGTACCACATGTGCAACTGCTTCCAATGAAGGTAGTCAGCAACGCTACATCGTTTCCCCCACTGTAAGCCCACCGGTTAACACACCACCAGCAGCAAATGATGAGATGTCATTGCAAGGCCAAAGCAGTCAAGGAATCACAATGTTATTGCTACGAAAGACTGAATCTAGGCCATCAGAAAGAACACCAACCATCATCAACCCTCTCTCAGTCCGCCATGTCCACCGCTAGTTCCACCATATGCAGCTCACCCTACCAGAGACTATGAGTAGAACAAGAAAGTACTTATCCTCTCATCCGCGTACACTGGGTTTGAATGCCCACATTGCCAAGCTAATCTCATTAGAGGTGATGCCCTACCAGTTAGTTGAAAGCGAAGCTTTCCGCGAACTCATGGCCTATGCAGTACCACGCTATGACCTACCCAGTCAGAACTTCTTTTCTCGCAAAGCCATCCCAGTCCTCCACCTTCATGTGAAAGACCACATTGTCCATGCACACAAGCAATCAGTGAGTGGAAAGGTGCACCTCACAACAGATGCATGGTCCAGTAGGCATGGCCAGGGCCGTTACGTGTCCATCACTGCGCACTGGGTTAATGTGGTGGATGCAGGGTTGACAGGGGACAGCGGCGGTGGGACAGTGCTGCCTAGCCCACGGTATAGGAAACAGTTGGGTGTAGGCGTTCGACCCGCCTCCTCCTCCTCCTCCTCCTCCAGAAGTGAAAGCTCGTCCACAGAGCGCAGTCGAACGAGCACTCCATCCGCAGCTGCCAGTGTTGCACACGAGGTGTCCCACTATCGAACAGCTAGTGGTAAGCGTCAGCAGGCTGTGTTGAAGATGATGAGTTTGGGCGACAACAGACACACCGCGGAGGTACTGGTCGACTACTTGCAGCGACAAACTGAGTCATGGCTGGGCAGTCTGCATCTTGAGGCAGGCAAGGTAGTTTGTGATAACGGCCGGGATTTTGTGGCACCCATAGCCCTTTCAAAACTCCGACACATACCTTGCCTGGCTCACACCTTGATCCTGGTGGTGCAGTGCTCCCTCAATAATTATCCGGAGTTAACAGTCCTGCTCCAGAAGGTCCAAAGACTGTGCTCACACATCCGCCGGTCGCCCGTACACTCCAGTCGTATGCAGAAGCTGCAGCGATTGCTCCAACTTCCCAAGCACCGCCTAATTATCGACGTTGCAACAAGGTGGAACTCCACCCTACACATGGTTGAGAGGCTGTGCGAACAGAGGTAGGCTGTAATGCATTTGTGGGAGGATACACGGCCAGGCACTTTGAGGGCAGACATGGGGTTGTCGGGTGTGCAGTGGTCAAAGCTGAAAGACCTCTGTAAAGTCCTTCAGTGTTTTGAGGAATGCACACGACTTGTAAGTGCAGATGACGCCATCATAAGCATGAGCATCCCACTTATGCATCTGCTCATGCAAACTTTGATGCACATTAAGGAGCAGGCGTCTGCAGCCGAGGGGGATGAGGAAGAGGAGGAGGGAAGCCTTGATGACAGTCAGCCATTGTCTGCTCCGGGATCTCTCCTGGATGAGTTGGAGGAAGAAGAGGAAGAGGAGGAGGAGGATGATGATGGGGATGATTATTTAGGGGAGGAAGATGCTTCTCGTGGGGCAAGAGAAAATGTTGGCGTGGCAAGGTCTGGTACAGGGTTTGTGCGTGACTGGAGGGATGTGGATTTGCCAGAAAGTGCTCCTCCACCCAGCACTCGCAGTGCATCATTGACACCTGGAACATTGGCCCACATGTCAGATTATGCCTTGCAGATCCTAAAATGGGACCCCCGTATTGCCAAAATGATGAACAATGACGACTACTGGTTGGCCAGCATCCTGGATCCATGCTATAAAGGCAAATTCCAAAACATCATAACACAGGAGAACCTTGACCTAATATTGGCTAACAAACAAGCAACTCTGGTAAACCATTTGTTTGAGGCATTCCCAGCACACAGTAGCACGGTGATGGTTCTCCAAAGAGCTGTAGGGGGAAACATGGAAGAGGTGTTCGTGGTGCACACATCAGAAGTGGCGTTGGAGACAGGGGTTTCATGACCATGATGTGGACTGATTTTTCAAGTCCCGCTCACACGACTTGTAATACTGCATCGATTGAAAGTGACAGGAGACAGCAGTTGTCAACTATGGTTACAAACTACTTCTCCCATATTGATGTTCTCCCTCACAGGTCATTCCCCTTTGACTATTGGGCCTCTAAACTGGACGCCTGGCCTGAATTGGCACAATATGCCTTACAGGAGCTCGCTTGCCCTGCTGCTAGTGTGCTATCGGAAAGAGTCTTCAGTGCTGCTGGCTCAATCCTGACAGAAAAAAGGACCCGTCTGTCGACACAAAATGTTGATGATCTAACCTTCATTAAAATGAACCATGCATGGGTTTCAAAGGATTTTGTCCCACCTTCCCCTGATGACACATAGGTTGCCAGAAAAATGGCTCGCTTTTGTCCTCCTCTTCCTCTGACTTCTCCGATTCCTCCATTTGCAGCTGCTGAATGTCCAACATCAACATATGCCTTTTTTTAAACCTCCCTAACTGGGCTGCCTCCCCCCCATGGCCGGGGTCACCACCTAGCGCACGCAACTGTGCGAGTGCCATTGCCCTGGACAGGTGGGTGGGCTGACTCTGGCACTGGCACAGGGTCCCTCATAGTGCAATCAAATGTCTCTGATGGTGGGGGTCCACACTCGCCGTCAGACACACCAGCGTACTATGAGGGGCCCAGTGCCAGTACCGACGCCCACGAGTGGGCCCCCCTTGCTTGGGCAGGGCCCCAACATTTGCAATATTTACCTCTCCCTGCTCCTCCGCTGTGTAGACTGGGCTGTCAAATCCTTCCCTGGGACTGCCACTACAAATTTGGTGAACTGATACATGATGATTAAGACGTAGCTATGCCCTGTCCTGCTGGCCAGGCTCTAGCTTCAGATGATCAATGGCTTCCATTTCTTATTGACGTCGACTCACAATGAGATGCAGTGGTGGTTTATCATCAGCTTTCAGTTTCCCTACTCACAGACGTGTGACATTCCTGCCCAAATTTTTAAATGTGCCCTCTCATGCCAATCCAATAGAATCGCCTACAGCCTGTGGCTTCTGTCTTTTGCACTCCAAAGTTACCTGACAAATCATGATAGGCAGTGAGGACCATGTCTACATCTCTCCCTGTGATCAAAATTTGATGGAGATGAGTAACGGTGATGGGATCAACGGTACTGCGATACAGCAACCCTTTCTTCACAAAGAACTGTTTTCGCTGTCTCCACACACAAAGTAACTGAGGGTCAGCATCGCCTCTGAGAATTCTCCCGGGAGTTTTTCACATGATTAGTAATTCCTAAATTTCTGCAATCACTTGACTTTATGTCTGTACTTTTATCCATCTCGTTTCCTCTTGCGAAGAGTCTGGACTGTCTTACTGAGACAGAAATATATATGAAGATTTAAAAATACCCCGACAGTGTATACTGGTGTATGCTTCAAAAACATTTCCTTTTTTCTACTTTTTAGATTGTTGTCTAATCCATACTGAGGCTGTGAGTGTCTTTGTCGGACTCTGGAAATAAACACGGAGATTTTAAATGTTTAAACTATGCTATATATACCTGTTATCCGGTGATACTGTACCCTTTCTCAACTTTCTGCAATCTTGTCTAATCCATACTGTGCCTGAGATCGTCTGAGTCTGCCTCCTGATTACAGATGCGTGGTGTTTAAGTGGAACTGTTGGCCAAGTTCAAATTATAGCTGTTTTGGGCGGTGTTAGATCTGTTCGTCGAACTACAACACTTTGATTAAAATTCGGCTGTTCGAGTTTCCGTTCGAGAACGTTTCGTTAAACAAAAGCGTATCTTTTTTTCACATTAATAATGGTTTTCAATGATAATAGACAGTTTTAGGGCATAGTAGCGGTGTCTGGTAGCCAGTGGTGTAGTACACCTGTGAAGGAGCTACACCGTGTGTGTTTCTAATAATTTTTTACTGCATATTGTCCTGAAAATCCTTTTGGGCCTAGTAACTGTGTCTGCTACTCAGAAGAGGAGCCCACCCGTGAACCGAGCTATGCCACCTGTTTATGAAAGAACCAGTTTTTGACTGCATTTACACCACTTAATACTTTGAGCGTAGTAACTGTGTATGCTACTCAGCAGAGTTGGCCACCCGTGAACCAAGCTATGCCGCCTGTGTGTGCTACTCAGCAGAGGAGCCCAGCTGTTAAGCAAGCTACAGCACCTGTGGTTTGGACACTTAATTTTTTCACATTCTTTCTGGAATGCCGTTTAGGCCTAATTCCAGAATTACGGTTGACCTGCACTTACTGGGAAATGCTTGTTCGCGGGGAAGAATTGTAATCCCAGATCCCCATCACTAACGGGGTTCAGTGTGTTATCCGCACCTGTAAGCGATACACGCTGGTCCTTTCATTGTAGCACACGTGCAGCCCCGGACATGTAAGGGCATGACAGACTTGTTATTGGCCGTTCTCGCGTGCCAGAGCCACGCGTGTCCCTCTAGTAAACTGGACGCGGACCGCGGGAGCATGCCTGAGTCTCGTTCGTTAACGGAATTAAGCTTGCAATCTGTGCAGTTTTTTTGTGGATGGCATGGTTGGGGTTGCCCGTGTTGAGTCCAATTAAGCCGCAGGCTCCACTCCTGGTGGTGCCCTTCTGGACATTCCTTTAAGGTTCAGCTTTGCAACCATACTGCCCCCAGAAACCAAACACTTTTCCTGACAGTGACATTCTGGTCAAAGAGCGCGATGACATCACGTCTGTACGCCCTCTGCCTAAACAGTCCAAGTGCAGAGAGATGGAAGATGGGGATGACGAGGAGTCCAGAGTACAGTGATTCCCTAGCGAGGAGACTTATTTAATTGTTTTAAAGGTTGGTACCAATTTTTTGGGAGCCCGATACTCTGGAGAATGATATCTGGTGCCCACCATACACTGGAGCATTCCAAAGGTGGACATCAGTCACTGGAGCAGCATTTACAGGGCCCATTATACACTGGAGCATTAGAAATGGGGCCCATTATGTATGGAGCATTATTTGGGCCCATAAGACACTGGAGCTTCATCCATGGTGAACAACATATACTGTAGCATTATGTGGAGCTCATCATATACTGTATGGAACATTATATGGGACCAATGATTCTGTATGGAGAAATATATGAGCCTCATTACTCTGTATGGCGCACTATGCGGTGGCCATAATACTGTATGGAGGAATATACTGTCTGTTTTTGGAGCTATTGGAGAATTTAAAATGGATATCAGTCATGTGATGTAAGAATTGAAGTATTTTTCATTGTACTATACCGCTATTTTTCTGCCATATCAGAGGATCATGAATTGTGTCATGTCATGTGTTAAAGGAGCCCAGTGACACTCTTTTGCCCTGGGCCCACGAAAATCTGGAGCCAACACTACCCCCCCCCACAACTTTAGCCAAATAACCCCCAGTTTTCAATGCCTAACTATTATTATAAAGTAAATTAAGGTTGACAAGCTTAAGGAATAAGAATTGATGTTTTTGGCATTAAAATGGGCACTGTAGGTATGTTTCCTGTCCTCCACTCACTGCCGACTTTTCTTCCCCATTGCCTTACATTGTTTTTCGTGTTTCAGTCGGACATCGACTTTTCACAATAATCGGCCGATTTCGTTCGACCCGACTTTTGCGAAAGTCGTGTTTCGTGAAACCCAACTCGACCCAAAAAAGGCAAAGTCGCTCATCTCTTGTGCCCAGTGTCAAAAAGTTGGTTTTGTGTCTTAGGTCATGGGTCTTCCAGCAGGACAACGACCCCAAACATACTTCAAGAAGCATCCAGAAATGGATGAAAACAAAGCGACTGAGAATTCTAAAGTGGCTGGCAATGAATCAAAATGTAAATCCCATTAACTCCTGTGGAGAGATCTCTAAATATGAGAGACCTGGAGCAGTTTGCAAAAGAAGAGAAGTTAAAAATTCCAGTTGAGAGGTGCAAGAAGCTTGTTGATAGTTATAGGAAGCAATTGATTGCAGTTATTGAATTCAATGGGTGTGCAGCCAAATATTAAATTAAGGGTGCCAACAATTTTGTCCTGTTCATCCCATTTTTTGAGGTTTTGTGAGAAATTATGTTCAATTTGCATTTTTTTCTGTGTTTTTTTTTGTGCTGCTCCAATACAAACAAAGGGAAAAAACATGTGTATAACAAAACATGTCTAATTGCAATAATTTTGAGAGAGAAGTATTTCATTTTCTGGAACAATTTAAAAACATTGACTGTGTTTGTGTGTGTGTGTGTAAATATATGATGAGTTGTCATTTCCCTTCCCCACCCTCTGCACTAAGATCTCTATCTGAATTGAAGGTTGAAATCTGTTTACAAAAATCTGATCACAGAGACAGATGAAGAGGCACACATAAATCTCCACTGCTGCAGTTTCTAGTGATTGTTGAACCTCAACTCAGAGCCGAATTCACAGTTACACTGCTCAATACAGTTTTATATTTTTTTTCCATATTTCGGCTGTTTCTGCAAGTGTGATGCAGAGATACGGGAAAGGGAATGTCTCCTGTTTTCCATTTTCATGGCTGGCATCATAACAGTTCTATTCGCATCTGCATTGGAGCAAAGTATGACCCGAAGCCAATAAAAATAGATAGTTAAGTAACACCTAAGACACATTTTCCAATATGTTTGAATGTGTTCTCTTTCAAGTATATACATTTTCCAACACTTAGGAAACTGTCAGAAAACAGTGTCAGTTTTGACCTATAGTTGATTTGTGTGCCCTATAAATCTGACACAGGTTGGAGAGACTTGAGCACTGGTTATACTGTGCGATGATACCATTGAATCCCCTCTGCTATTTTTATTAATAGACAGAGTTCTAGTTAACACATTGATAATGACATTGGTTAATTGCTAGACTTCTCAAGGATAAAATTAACATTAAGTGATAGCTAAAGTCAAAGTTGTGGCAAAATGGCTTAAGAACCACATTGGTACTAAACTCCGTCAAGCCCAACTCACAGCACAGTAAAGATTCATATACTTGAGTGCATAGTGATTATACTGTGTTGTTTTTCTCTCATAACTGAAAGATAAATGTTTCCCACTTAAAAAGGAAGCATTGTAATGATAATACATAAAGCAGAAAATGTATCTAAATTTTCCAGGGCAGTGTACTGATTAATGCATTTCCAAATCATTCCCTTTTCAATGACAAAACATGCATGAATTATGAATCCAATTACTTCAGAACAAGAGCAGTCAAATAAAAACCTACCTTGCCATTCAATTAACCTTATCTTTACTCTTGCACATTTTAATTTAAAACACTTTTACAACAAAACTCTAATAGTACTGCACTGTACAGTGGAATGGTTTATAGAATTATTAATATCCAGATTCATAATCCTGAATCCAAGTGACCATTGGTAACAGAAAAATAATGAACTAGTATTATATTGCATACCGAAATATTAGTGTTATACAGTACATTCATGTAGCTTGTTGGATTTAACCCCTTCCTGAAATATGGTGTACTATTTGTCTCTGGTAGGGTCTCTGTGAAGCAGGCTCAGAAGCTGAGCCTGCATTATTTTTGGCAGACCTCCAATAGCAGTGAATGGAGTTGAGGTTCACCAGCTATTGTTATCTTCTAATATGATGTTGTCAATTTCATTTACAGAGCGCAACCCAGGGTTTGTCATTCCAGACCTCCATCTACTCCCCCCAAAGGCAGCTGCAGGACCACTTAAGATCCCCTTGTTGGCCATGACAGTACTCCCATGTAGACCAGTTTGGGGCTGGCATTCATTGGAGACTGTTATTTTTACTATATACTCCAGTACATTGGTACTTTGTTTTTTTCTATTCATTTTTTCCTGAAAATTCAATAAAAAATATATATACAAGTGTAGTTTTGCAGTAATCATACTAACCTGGAAAATCGTATCACTAGATAGTGCCCAATAAACACTGTAAAAACAAAACCTAGAAAATAATGTTGAATTATATATTTTGCGTAATTTTACTACACTTGAATTTTTTTTTTTTTACCGTTTTTCAGTACATGGAATGAAAGCATAAAATGAATACTACCATTAAAAAATACAATTTGTCCCAAAAACAACAAACATTCATATAGCTGCCATATGTGGACAAAAAATAATAAGGTTATTATAGCCCTTGGAAGAAAGGGAAGAAAAGGAAGAAAAAACAACAAAACAAAAAAAAATATCCTAATCGTGAAGGGTTTAAATAAAAATTTATAGTTAAAACCCATTTGAGATTTAAGGAGGTTAGTCCATCAGAACAAGCTTTTCAGTTTTGGGGCTTATGGATAAGCCATAGCCATAGGTCATAATAAAAGTACTCTACTTGGATTTGAAGAATCCATGTATTCGTAGAATACTAATAAACAGCCAGCCACTGCATTAAAGGGGTTGTCCACTACTCAGACAATCCATTCTCAATCCTCATGGTCCCCCTTGTAAAATAATAACCCTTTTATTCACCTCTGGCACTATTCCAGCAATGTCAGAACTGACTCTCCCAGTAAAAAAAAAAGTAACATTGTTAGGTCACATGATCTCTGTGGCCAATCAACGTTGGCTTCACTCACCCGGCCTTCAGACAAATCAAATACACCTGGAAGTCATAGGTGCTGCTCGCTCATTTCCTCTGGATATATGTGATACATCTGAAGGTGGGAAGCAGCGCTAACTGGTTGAAGGGATCACGTGACATAACAATGTGACATGATCCCAGGGGAGCCAGTCACCACCCGTCTTGAAGAGTTTCCCGCCACCCATGTACTAATGTGCCACAAACAGGAAGTTGATATATATATATATATATATATACAGCTATGGCAAAAATTAAGATACCTCTGCAAAATTTCTGATTTTTCTCTTTATAGGTATATTTTTGAGTAAAGTGTAAATTGCTCTTTTATTCTATAAACTACTGACAACATGTCTTTGAATTCCTAAGCACTAAATTTTGTATTTATTTTCAGAAAATGAGAAATGGTCAAAATAACAAAAAAAACACAATACTTGCAGACCTCAAAGAAAACAAGTTCATAATCATTTAGAAACAATAATACTAATGTTTTAACTCAGGAAGAGTTCAGAAATCAATATTTTGTGGAATAACCATGATTTTTCATCACAGCTTTCATGCGTCTTGGCATGCTTTCCACCAGTCTTTCACACTGCTTTTGGGTGACCTTATGCCACTCCTGGTACACAAATTTAAGCAGTTCTTCTTTGTTTGATGGCTTATGAATATCCATCTTCCTCTTGATTACATTCAGGAGGTTTTCAATGGGGTTCAGGTCTGGAGATTGGGCTGGCCATGACAGGGATTTGATGTGGTGATACTTCATCCACACAATGATTGACCTAGCTGTGTGGCATGGCGCATTGTCCTGCTGGAAAAAACAGTCCTCAAAGTTGGGAACATTACCTGAGCAGAAGAAATCAGCTGTTTTTCCAGAATAACCTGGCATGCGGCTTGATTCATACGTTCTTTGCAAAGATTAACCTGCCCAATTCCAGTCTTGCTGAAGCATCCCCAGATCATTACCGATCCTCCACCAAATTTCACAGTGGGTGCAAGACACTGTGGCTTATACGCCTCTCCAGGTCTCCATCTAACCATTAGACGACCAGGTGTTGGGCAAAGCTGAAAATTAGACTTATCAGAGAAGATTACCTTACTCCAGTCCTCTATGGTCCAATCCTTATGGTCTCTGGCAAACATCAGCCTGGCTCTCCTTTGCTTCTCATTGATGAAAGGCTTTGTTCTAGCTTTACATGTCTTGAACCCTGCCTCTAGGAGCCTATTACGAACTGTTCTTGCTGTGCACTTCACCACAGCTGCCATTTGCCATTCCTTTTGTAGGTCACTTGTGGTTGCTGAGTGACATTTGAATAACATAACGGTCATCCCGGTCAGTGGAGAGTTGTTTTCGCCCTCTGCCGGTCTGTCGCTTCGTTGTCCCCAATGTCTGCTGCTTGACCTTGTTGTAATGGACTGCCATCTTAGAAATTTTAAGGATGGAGGCAGCATGATGCTCACTGTATCCCTCTGCTAGTAAAGCCAGAATTGAGCCCTTCTTTCCCTCACTCATGACTTTTCTTTTCAACTCCTTTGGCATTGGCATGGTTAAAAGTTATATTTTCATTCCTATTACTTTTGGGATATTACTAGCACTTGTTTTGCCATCGAGCTTGCCCTATTGCAAGAGGATTGTGACCACCACAGCAGGGTTTTTTATATTTTCCTTCGTTAAATAAGATTTGGTTCAGGTGATCACCTAATCAGAAGCACCTAATCAGAAGCACATTATGTGGAATGGGGTGTACTCTAGTTGGAATTCAACTGACACTGAAAAGGAATGGCTGTTAGACATGTAGAGAAGCTGTTTTTACAAAACTGTGCAGTGGTCTCTTAATTTTTGTCAGAGCTGTATATATGTATATATATATATATATATATATATATATATATATTCACTTATATTTGTTTTGTGTGTACATTAAGCATTATAAGTATTATAAATTTGAACATGGTATGTAATGATATTATGGTCTTCAATAGAGAATGAAAAAGGAGATGTTGAACAAGGAAATAACCTCACAATTTTTTTTTATTTTTTTTTAAATAATATATCTTTATTTAGCTCTATGGATTTCCAAACATGCATACAAAACCACAAGCAAATCTGCAACATGCGCGTGGAGCGCCCTCACCCGCCAGGGCCGTGGGGTACTCGGTACCGGGCCGGTTGATCTTCTCAACGGGAGTTGTCACGGCAGCAGTGACCCGGTCTGTGGCCCTGGGGCTCCATTGCAAAAGGGGTTGCTTCAGTGTGCTTATGGTGGTGAAAGTTTATAAGTGATTCGTGACGCCACCTGTGGTGTTCGGCAAATGTTAAGTCGACGCTGCAGACAGATCCTCCGGGACAGATGGTGTAGTGCAGCAATGATATTATAGCCTTCCACAGGCAGGGCTGTAGTCCCAGGGCAGTGTAGGTGAAGTGACACTTAGATGGTGTAGTGTCGGGTGCAGGAGGGATGTAGCGGTGTCGGACAGGCTGGCGCAGGAATAAGTGGGGACACCAGGGCATGTAGTTCTAAAGCTTTACTCTCAGTCTGTTTTGGTACAGGTGCCCGCATCCATGCCGTGTCCTCCGGGTCAGGAGCTCAGCCAACTTCCAGGCAAGATGAAGTACTCCTTTCCAACACTCCGCCAACAAATGTGCCTTTTCTGAAGTACTCACAGTACTGAGTTACACTGGAGTTCCTCCTGTCAGATGTTCCTATGAATTCTACTTGTACGGCAGACAGCTGTATCCTACTTCAGGGACTCCTTCTACCTAGTCCCGGCTCACACACCTTGCTGTTGTGCCCCAAGTCTTGTGTGGAAATAAAATGGTCACTACTTCTATTCCTCCGGTGTCTGCTGCAGGACCATTAGTATCCATACAACCTCGGGGATCGGGCCCCAGCCTTGCGCTTAGAACTTGGGAAGGGTTCTCCTCTCACCCTGATCCTTGGTTCCCTTATTTTCCTCACGTTCCGTACTAATCCTTTCTTTCTTATGGAGAGTCAGATTTCTATCAATGTTCCTTTCTTGTGCCAGTGGACCCAGATCACTGAGGTCGGCTGCAGCACTTCCTTCATCCATCCCATTCAGGGGATCTCCTTTCACAGACTGACCTTGTCAGACTCCTGTGACTAACTAACTAAATCCTATCCTCTTCCCCCTCTTTTAGTGCAAACTAAACTCCACCCGCCTCCCAGCACGCTTCGTGTTCCAAGCAGGGAGCCACCAAAGGGTGCTTTGCTACACTACTATGTTGTGTGGGATGCAGGTGTTGGAGTGTGGTCAGGTGTCTCCAACTTACCTGGATGGTGGGGTACCACACCTCAGGAGGAGGTGCAGTACCTCTGTGGTGACTGAACCCTCAGGGGTGCCACATACCCCCCCGTTAAACACAGCACGTCCACGAGCTGCAAGAAAACAAAGATTGACAAATACAGGAACATACAAAATTTTTATAATGCTAGTAAACAGTTCTTATCTAAACATCCCAATGTGGGAGGCATTGAGTCTTGAACGTTGCAAACAGTTTAACATACTATCTATATCTTATTTCTTCTTTCACATTTTCTACTTTCTATTATTAACTTTAAGTGACAACCGTTGATGCCTGGTTCGTCATCTGCATCTTTTCAAATCTTTATCTTTATTCAAATCCTTCATCTCTTTATTAAAACATTCCTAAAAGTTATTGCTATTAACTAGATTCTATATAAAAGCTATTCTCTATTAATACTTTCATAAGGCACATTATAAAATACTTCACATCAAAACTTCAATAATTCTTGTAAGTGCTGGACACCGCTCCCAGCCGGGATCTCTTGCAGTGTCATTTTGGGTGAAGCCATGCTCCATGATGAGGTAGCTCTTATCCATAAAAGGGCTATGTAAAACCAAGAGAGGGCACCTAAGGAGGTGCAACTATATACATTAAAGTTCTGGATCATTGAGTGTCCATGATCTCCACAGTTCAGTGAGAAAAATGCTGCCAATAAAACTGGGCAACAAAACTGGAAAAACATGATGAACAAACAAAAATAACTTTAAAGCACAACGGTGCAAATACCCTCCTGGGTAACAGAAGTTAGCAACTTTCTATGTTCTCTAATGTTGGTGGTCCCCTCCTGGGGTGGTGGAAGCTGGTGCAATTGCTGCCTGGGGTACATACGCCTTCTCCTTTTTATAGGCTGTAATAAAATCCTCAGGGATGCGGCGGATGTTCATGGCGTACCAACATCTTAACCCTTCATGCCAGGTGAAGGTTACATATTCCCCCAGTTGCAGATCTCTAGCACGTTGTCCCTTCCTCAGGTGTGACTCCCCATCCCGCCGGTTAAAGAAAAGGTCGGAGATCCGCTTGGGGTCGGCGATGAAACTGAACCCCCGTTCTTGGTTCACATTCAGTACCTGTCCCCACCCTGCCGAGTCCCGGGGACCAAAGTGACCGGTACGGACCTTTTATTTCTGGCCCAGATCTGGGCCTAGCACAGCCTGTCTCCGCTGCTCCCTCTCCCTCTGCTCGGCTGCCAGCTTGCGGAGGGTCTGTTGGCAGTAAGGTTCTTCCTCCTCCCGGGAACTGCTTTTTCCCACTGTGGACAAGGGTACCACCGCTAGGGGTTCAGGCGTCCCCCCCCCCAGGGATCAGAGTCCCGGTCCCAGACAAAGTC
Source organism: Dendrobates tinctorius (assembly GCF_039654945.1). NCBI lineage: Eukaryota > Metazoa > Chordata > Amphibia > Anura > Dendrobatidae > Dendrobates > Dendrobates tinctorius. The sequence continues at coordinate 25,016,424 of NW_027361757.1, forward strand.
CAGCACGACCTGTCCTGACGCTGCCACGGGCGTACACACCAGGGCCTTCCCAGGTGCAGGAACAGCAGACGTACCTGGGGCCTCCTGGCGGTGTTCCGGCTCTGGTGCAGGCTTGAGATGGTGGGAAGCTGCTGGGGTATCCACAGGGGCAGTCCGTCCAGATGTTGGTGGCAGTGGAGCAGATGGCAGCTCCGAGTCCGCAGGGGTCTCCGGTGGGACCTGCGCAGCCGCGTCAGGTCTAGGCCGGGAGATCAACTTCTTCCTCCACTTCAGCTCCCAGGCCCTCGGACAACTCCTCCTGGCAGGCCTCACCCAGCAGTGATGACAGCAGGGAGTTGGGGATAGGCGCTGCTGGTGGTATTGCAGCAGCCGCGGGCTCTACAGGGTTTGCCTGGAGGAGATCTGGTGCAGCAGTGGCGGGTACCGGTGACTGGGGTACCGCTGATGGTGGCCCCTCCAGGGTGTGCTGCCATTTCTTCTTCCAGAGCGCCTCCTACTTCTGCCGCAGTTCATGAGTCAGCCGGGTTATCTCATCCTCCAGCTGTTGAAAGTCCAGATAGGAAGCCGGATCGGAGGCTTCAGCTATTGCGCCGGGGAGGTTCAGCTTAACCTCCCTTTGCTCTTCAGGCCTCCTCTCTCCTTCCATCATGGCGTTCTCTCCTTTTTCTTCCTGTCTGGACTCTTTTCCCGCCACCGGCTCCCGCTCCTCCTTCTGGGGGCAGCGTCTTCTTCCTACTCCTCCATACCAGGCCAGTATACGAACCCCTTGGGGGGTGGGCCATGTTGCTGTCGCATAGAAGTTCAGACAGGGGAGGCCCAGGACAGTTCACGGTCTTTTCTTAGGACCACTCATGTTGTCACGCCCTTCTTCTCCGCGCTGGCAGCCATTTTTAGCGTTCATTTTACAGTCTATCAAATTGGTTATTCTGCACATTTTCACAAGCTGTTAATTCCAATAAATCGTAGGCACACAGAACTCGGTGGCACCGGGTCTCGTCATCCTATTCGTGACGCCAAGTTGAAGCGCCCTCACTCGCCAGGGCCGTGGGGTACTCGGTACCAGACCGGTTGATCTTCTCAACGGGAGTTGTCACGGCAGCAGTGACCCGGTCTGTGGCCCTGGGGCTCCATTGCAAAAGGGGTTGTTTCAGTGTGCTTATGGTGGTGAAAGTTTATAAGTGATTCGTGACGCCACCTGTGGTGTTCGGCAAATGTTAAGTCGACGCTGCAGACAGATCCTCCGGGACAGATGGTGTAGTGCAGCAATGATATTATAGCCTTCCACAGGCAGGGCTGTAGTCCCAGGGCAGTGTAGGTGAAGTGACACTTAGATGGTGTAGTGTCGGGTGCAGGAGGGATGTAGCGGTGTCGGACAGGCTGGCGCAGGAATAAGTGGAGGACACCAGGGCATGTAGTTCCAAAGCTCTACTCACAGTCTGTTGTGGTACAGGTACCCGCCTCCGTGCCGTGTCCTCCGGGTCAGGAGCTCAGCCAACTTCCAGGCAAGATGAAGCACTCCTTTCCAACACTCCGCCAACATATGTGCCTTTTCTGAATGTCTCCCTCTTAGCGCCTTTGAGTGAAGTACTCACAGTACTGAGTTACACTGGAGTTCCTCCTGTCAGATGTTCCTATGAACTCTACTTGTATGGCAGACAGCTGTAGCCTACTTCGGGGACTCCTTCTACCTAGTCCCGGCTCACACACCTTGCTGTTGTGCCCCAAGTCTTGTGTGGGAATAAAGTGGTCACTACTTCTATTCCTCCGATGTCTGCTGCAGGACCATTAGTATCCATACAACCTCGGGGACCGGGCCACGGCCTTGCGCTTAGAACTTGGGAAGGGTTCTCCTCTCACCCTGATCCTTGGTTCCCTTATTCTCCTCACGTTCCGTACTAATCCTTTCTTTCTTATGGAGAGTCAGGTTTTCTATCAATGTTCCTTTCTTGTGCCAGCGGTCCCAGATCACTGAGGTCGGCTGCAGCACTTCCTTCATCCATCCCACTCAGGGGATCTCCTTTCACAGACTGACCTTGTCAGACTCCTGTGACTAACTAACTAAATCCTATCCTCTTCCCGCTCTTTTAGTGCAAACTAAACTCCACCCGCCTCCCAGCACACTTCGTGTTCCAGGCAGGGAGCCACCAAAGGTGCTTTGCTACACTACTATGTTGAGTGGGATGCAGGTGTTGGAGTGTGGTCAGGTGTCTCCACCTTACCTGGATGGTGGGGTACCACACCTCAGGAGGAGGTGCAGTACCTCTGTGGCGACTGAACCCTCATGGGCGCCACACGCGCATACCCTAAAGCTATTTGTAGATGCTCCTAATGAAACACCCTCAGTGGAACTTGCAGAACAGCTCAGCTATGCTATACTTTGTTCTGCTTTGCATTCAGGAGACAATATGATCATGTTTACTAGGGGATACTAGAACATGCACTGTTTGTTCTCCAGCCCATCAGTCTGATTAACCATCACATTAATTATTTGCTGTGGATAGCAAAAGTCATCTTATGAATTTTTCTAAAAAATCATGCTTGTACTGATAGCGATTACCTACTACAATAACTACACTACTTCTCACGTTACCTTCTTTTCCTTTTCTCTCCTCTGTCCCTCTCTCTTCACCTATCTTTCCTCTCAATCTTCTCTTACCGCTCTCCTTATTTCTTTTTTTTTTTACTCTTTCTCTTCTTTTATACTCTCATCACCCATTATTTATTTCACATAAGGCCCCTTCACACACAGCGAGATTGCTAGCGAGATCGCTGATTTTGTGACGCCACAGCGATCTCACCAGAGAAATCGCTGTGTGTCACGGGCATCAGCGACCGGCCCCCCTGCCGGGTATCGCTGATCGTGCTTGATCATCCTGGGCCATTTTTTGATCGCTGGTCTCTTGCTGGCCAGCGCGCATCGCTGCATGTGACAGGCGGGAGACCAGCAATCAGCGACGCTGCACGCTGGTATCCAACGTAAACATCGGGTATCTAAGAGCCGCGCGTCTCTTAGAAACCCGCTGTTTACATTGGATACCGGCGTGCAGCGTTGTTCCTGATCGCTGGTGAGTCTGTCTATGTGACAGGTCACCAGCGATCACCTAACCATGTCCCAGCGTTCCCATCCACGTCGGATCGTTGGTAGGATCGCTGGGACATTGATACATATAACGGGGCCTTTACTCAATGTTTCGCTCCTTTTTTTAAAATCTCTCTGTTATCTCATCCTCTATAAACTGAGATCTATTTCTATCGGAAAGCACACAGGAGATTAGAGGGAGGAACCTGCAGCACTGAGAAGAAGCAGTGTGTTGCTTTGTGGTTATTTTTTTGCCCTAGTGGTCCAAAATATAGATAAAATCAATGCATTTTAAAGCAATTTTGAAAAATCCAGACAAAAACTGTGTATGGTTCTGACTATTTCACAAAATTGCATCAAAAAACACATTATGATTACATTGTGTAATCATACTCTAAAGGCTGTGGTGGGTCCCTTGACTACATGTTACTTGTGCAGGTAGGCACATAAGCTATGTTATTGCAGGTCAATAATATAATGCTGAAAGAGTATTGTAACATTTCACAGGTTTTTGTTGTACAGTACAATGCTGTCATTTTCTTTCTCTCATTTTCTGTTTGAAAATATTCTTTTCAGTTGATGCATTAGCCTTTAGTAAGCTGAATGGATTGTTTGCTGTTATTATTTTCTCCAGCATTTCACGTTTTTTACACATTGAAAGCTTACTTGTGAATGTCACTGTTTCCTTTTTACCTTTTCATTTTAACTTATTTAGAGAAAAATCTTTTATTCTACTGGAGATATATTTAACAAGGACCCTTACAGCAAATATATATATATATATATATATATATATATATATATATATTAAAAACTAAACCTTTAATAAAGCCTAAATTGAAGACAACACAACCACACAGTATAACAAACAACCGTGTCACCTACTGCACCCTACAATGGGGTCCTGATGTCAAAACTGCCTAACAACGGAGATTGGCACCCTAAACATAATCGAGATTGGCGCCCCCATTCCTCAGCGGCTGTACCCTATGACTCCTAGATAGCCCTGAGTAAGTGCCACATGTAGTCACTCAATTATTCAGGAAAGGAGTGTATAGGAGTTGCCAATTAGGTAGTTGGGTAGGCAACAATAGAAAAAGTGCAAAAATAGTGCAAAAAAGACAAGACAATAAAGTGACATGTGCAAACCTCCGCTGACAGGAAGGTATACAGGTTACAGGGAACAGATAGTTAGGTACTCTATTTTGCTCATGTCACTTTATTGTGACATGACATTGGTGATACACAGTGCAGGTGACGTGCATCAAAAACCATCATCTGCAGCTGAATCAGCTTTTCCTGCATTCACCTCTGGAGCAGGTAATGCCACACATGTTGGTCGAGGAGGCTCTACTGTGCCTGAAATATCGCGTTATAGGAGCGGGCTTCTCGTTTGTGAGTTCTTATCTACGTTGTCAAACGATTCTATGGCACTCTGCAGGCTGTGTGAGAGGAAAATAAGCCGTGGACATCCCAGCTCTTATAGACTGTGAATTACAAACCTCCATCAGCATATGAAGCAACATCAACTGTTCATTTGTACACCCCTACAAACTCACCCTCTTGGCATTTTAAAAACTTTAATCAAATGAAGAGCTAAAAGCAAAAAAAATTTGGCGTACACCATTTCTAGCCAAACATAAAGGCTACCTTTTGAATGGTAGCTGTTTTGCTCTGACCCAGAGTCCGATTGCCAGATCACTAGTGAGGCCAATTTAAGAGATTAGGCCCTTCAAACAACGAGTGCTCAGAGAAAAGACTGCACACTTATTCTGAGCAAAACAACTCTATTTATTCTTCTGTGAATGATTCTTCTAACACCATTTATAGACAATGTAATTATAATTTAGGAATCTCCACCCGCTGGCTCCTCTGTTACCTGTTACCTCCTCTGTTATGTCATGATAACTTTTGTATTTCATGTACCCATAACACAGTTTTTGCAGAACTTCAAAGCTGTCATGCTCGCCATGTCTGTTTTGCCTCATTACCCTGGAGCGGTGTGCACGTGCATCTCATGTCTGCTATCCTGCTTGTTCCCTAGAGCAGTGTGCACACTCACCTCATGTCTGCTGAGCTGCAAGATGCCTGCGATTCTGCTTTGCCTTCTGTGATCTTCGCGTCATGTCTAGAATCCCTGATCATGTGTCTTTCCTAGGATCCGGCACTGTCTGATTCTGCAATCATCTCGTCATGTCTGAAACCTTGATCATGTGACGTTTCCTAAGATCCTGCACTGTCTGGTTCTGCAATCATCTCGTCATGTCTGAAACTCTGATAATGTGACCTTTCCTAGGATCCTGCATTGTCTGGTTCTGCAATCATCTCGTCATGTCTGAAACCTTGATCATGTGACGTTTCCTAAGATCTTGCACTGTCTGGTTCTGTGATCATCTCGTCATGTCTGAAACCCTGATCATGTGACTGCGCTCTGTGATCCTGGAGCATCTGAACTAGGAAGTTCTCCCCTGGTCCTGACCCAGAAGAGGAGGTGCTATGCCCTATATTAGACTGCCCCTTCCTATGCTCAGGGCCTGAGTATTGTGTTGTGTCCCCGCATGGCTGGTTGGTCTGTGGGGCGCTCCCTCTATTCTGTGCCCTTGCACTCTGCTCTGTCGTGCGTCTCTGCACACGCTCCGTGCTCCTATTCCGTCTCTTGTCCTGTGCCTTGTCTTATGTTTGTCTGTTGTGCCATGTTCGTCCTTGTCCTGCTTGGACTTGTAGTCCTTCTGTTATTCTCTGCCTTGCCTCTTTTTGCTATGCCTTGTTTTGTACCTTGCCTTGCTCTGCCTTGTTCCTCCCTATGGTCTCAGTCTTTGCTTGCTCTGCCTCGCTCTCTTCTATGGTGCTCTGTAGTGCTCCCTGGCACACGCACCATTCCTCCTCTCTTTCCGTTTGTGCTCTTTTCCATGTCTAGTCCCAAGGCTCTGCCTTGGCCCGGCTCTGGGCTTCGGCCAATGCTCCGCTGTTAGACTCTTTCCTATTATGCTCTCTTGCACGTTTCTAGGCTAGTCCCAAGGTTCTCCCTTGGCCCGGCTCTGGGCTTTGGCCACCGCTCCGCTGCTAGCTCTGTTCTTGCTCTGACCTGATTCCGTGTTTCTGCCTATGCTTCCGTCCCTGGTTCTGTACTCTGTCTAAACCCTGCCTGGTTTCTTGTCTTGTCTTCCCTTGCTGCTTCGTATGCTCTTTGCATGCGCCTGGCCTTCCTAGCCTCCTGTTTGTGCCTCAGCCGTGCCCGCTTGCTTGTGCCTCAGCCATGCTCGTCGGTCAGTGACAGCTGTGTCGCCTGCCATGCCTCAGTCGGGTTCGCTGGAGTCTTGCCCGTCTGTCAGTGCCGCAGCCCGATCAGCTAACCAGTGCCCCAGCCGTGCTCTCTGTGCTCCCTTGTACTTCACGCTGTTTCCGCACTGTGCTCTGCGTGCTCTCTAAAGCATGCGCAGGCCCTCGCCTGCCCATGGCATACCTCCCCGTGCTTCTGTAAAAGTACGCGCAGGCTTTGCCATGTCCCCTGTCGTGCCCTCTTGCACGCACAGGTCCTAATCCTGTCCTGGAACCCTGACCCTGACGTGCCTCTCTGCACGCGCAGGATTCTGTCTAGTATCTTGTGCCCTGGCGTGTCTCTACACACGCACTCTGTCCTACCTTGTGCTTTGGCGTGGCTCCAAGCATGCACCCTGCCTTGAACCTTGGCTTGCCTGCCTGATTCCCGAAACCTGCCGACCGTTGCCAGAGGTCCGGAACCAGATGACTGTGGCCTGATGTCCGGAGCTCATGTCCGCAGCCTGATGCCTGGACCCTGTTGGTCGTTGCCAGTAGTCCGGAGTCCGATGCCATCGCACCCCGTCTTGGATCCTGGCGTGTCCTAGCATGCATCCCTTCTAGGAACTCTTGTGTGATCCCTATCACGTATCCTGTCCTGGACCCTGGTATGTTTTCATGCACGTGTTATGTCTGGAACATTTGGCGTGCCCTTGCACGCATCCTGCCGTGTTTCACTGTTTGTGCCCTGCACCTGATTCCCTTTTATGCCTTGCACCTGAATAAAGTGTGAATCCACGTTTGAGGAAGAAACTGTGTGACTTCGCTTTATATTTGGTATCCTGTCCGTCCTGTTGTCAGACACTCAATAGTGTCTCCTTAAGCCGGCCGTCTGGTCCCAGCAGTCGTGGTGGCTCACCCCCTTGGTCTTGCCCCTGACACTCCCTCCACACACAAAAAGAAGTGATCACAAGTCCAAGATTATTATGAAATATCCATGAAAAGGTTCTTTATTATAAAAAGCATATAGATGAAGAGAACAAATCACCACAATGTGAAAATTGGCTAAAAGACCAAGACGCTGACACATGCTGCAGACATCCCAAATAAAGTGTAAATCACAGCCAGATAATATAGCGTTTAAATAAACACATAAACACCCCCATGCCATTAATTAAATGGGTCATAATATCAGGTAAAATAACACAGATCAAACCCATAAGTAATATATAAGTGCTAACATATGGAGGCACTCAATTCCTCTCAGTACATGTGTAATTAAACATACCTAGTTTTAACCAAGCAGCAGCGGGGGGGAGGAGATGAGAGCAGTCAATGCACCAGCGTCACCCCGACGCACGTTTCGGAGCGCTGTGCTCCTTCCTCAGGGGGCGTGGCCAAAAGGCGCATTGTGTGAGTTTATATAGCGCGCCAACCGGAAGTCCCACAGACGCGTCTATAGTCAGTCAAACCGAGACCACGCCTCTGCTCCAATGAACGCCGGAAACACGCGGGCCCCACGTGATCCGGCGTCATAAAGAGACAGAGAGCACGGTCCGGGTGACTGACAACGCGCGTGCGCAGAACAAGGATGCATGATCGGCCATAATTCATAATTTGATTGAAGTCAGTCTTCCAGCTTTTCCGTGCAGGATATTGGTTAACACAAATGTCATAATACAGAATATTGGACCTCCACAGAACAAATGGTGACCACAAAAAAAGTCATAGGGAACAACACACCTAAAAACAAGAAAGGGGGAGAAATTAAAAACAAATTAAAACCAACGCCAATATTCACAAAGAATAATATGACTCAAAACTCGACAGCCAGAATCACAAAAATGGGACAAAGCTATTATATTCATTCAGTCCATGAGGGTGAAGTGTATTAAGAGTCCAGATCCAACGGGATTCTAGCTGGGCCAACCTCTGCGACGTCCTGCCCCCCCGCTGAGAAGCATCAATACAATCAATGCCTCTGACATGGAGAAGGGAGGCATTACAGGAGTGACACAGCCAGAAGTGCCTCGGTATAGTCTTCAAGGAGGATGCATCCTTGTGGTCAACGGCAGCCAAAATACCTAAGACATGTTCTCTCACGCGAACCTTGAAGGGACGCGTGGTCAAACCAACATAGATCAATCCACAGGGACACGTAGCAAAATAAATTGGGACAGCCAATTCTCTGTATTGAAAAACAATCTAGTAAAAAGAGCTAAAACCTGGTGGAATCGCGCATTTTTAGAAAAATATAAATCTCTTAAATATATACCTAGAGGTCTGCGCATTAGGAATATTCCAGCCTTCCCTGTGGAGGATGAGGCCTTTGTCTCGCAGTGGGAGGAGGCGTGCAACAAATGCTCCTTTACAATGATGCAGTTATTAATAGATTTAAATTCTAGGTCTATTACTTCTTTGGATTCTTCGATTGATTCATCTCTGGCAGAGTTGAAAGCTCAATGTCCTTCTGAAACATTTAAAAATTTTGAAGGCCAATTGGAAAAAGCATTAGATATAGTGGTCAAAAAAATTAATGAGACTCAAACATCAAAATTTAATCGTGACATAAGAGACTATCAGACTAATAATGTCTTTTTTTGGAAAAAATCTACGTCCATGTCGGGATATCCTAAACGTATCCCTTCAGTTACATCAGCTTCATCTATCAGTGATTTATCTGATTCAGCTTCTATATCTATGACAACAAGGTCTGGTGGTAATTATAGACGGACACGGGAAAGGAATTTTCATCCGTATAGGAGATATGGCCGTAGGTCACCGGAAAGTGTTAAAAATGATAAAAAGGTAACTATAAAAGACAATAATATTATTAATTTGAGTGACCATATTTTTTCTGACACAGATTTGACTTTATTAAGTAAGGGTTTATCTTTTTCACCGTCTACCAAGTTCGACACATTTTCGGTCATAAAAGACTTGCATATTTTGGCTCGTTCTTTATTATTTAAAAAATTCTTTCATGATGGTAATGCGCATGCTCTATTTCCAACAGAGGAAGAACAATCCGCTCTGAGAATTCTGGAGGAATTATCCATTGAACATCAAAGACCAATTGAGGGTAAGATACCCCCATCGATTCGACCACGCTCCAAGAGATTCCCCCCTCTGTCAACCTGTGCGAACATTGAGCTATTTGTTCAGGTTGTTACCAACGACCTGATGCAGATACCAAAAATGATTCCACATGATAATTTGACAAGTGGAGAACGTGAGCGCCTCAAAGCTCTTAAAGAGTTAAATGATGTAGTATTGAAACCGGCCGACAAGGGGGGGAACATTGTTATCTGGCCTAAGAGCATGTATGAAAAAGAAGCTTTTTGTCAGCTTAATGATAAAACATGCTATAAAAGGCTTTCCTTCAACCCCTTGTCGGCCTATACTGCACAACTTAATGCTATTATTGATAGGGCATTAAGTGAGGGTATCATTGAAAAAGAGCTTGCAGTAGCACTCAAGGTTGTGGAACCTACGATCTCCACACTATATCTATTGCCCAAATTACATAAAAATAAGGAATGTCCGCCGGGACGACCTATCATTTCAGGAGCGGGGAATTTCTTGGAGCATGTCAATCGGTGGATGGATTTTATTCTGCAATCTTTTGTTGAGAGTCTCCCTTCATTTTTGAAGGACACAGGGACATTCCTTAGACTTACTGATGATTTACATATTGATCAAGATACCATCTTGGTTGTGGCGGATGTGGAATCCTTATATACCAGCATTAGGCATTCCGACGGCCTTAAAGCTGTTAAATATTATCTCAGTATGTCTAACTTCCCTTGTGCCTTCCAGAATTTTGTATTGAGATCTTGGATTTTACTTTGACCCATAATTTTTTTATTTTTAAGGGGCCCTTCTACCTGCAGCTCCAGGGAACAGCTATGGGGGCCTCTTTTGCGCCCGTGTATGCCAATCTGTTCCTGGGGCTGTGGGAGAGGGACCTCTCCCTGTTAGATCATGGTTTGTCGATGGACCGCATCCTCCTTTGGGCGCGGTACATCGACGATATTTTCATGATCTGGCAGGGGCCAGTGAATCTCCTCCAGGATTTTATGCAATCATTGAATATTAATGATATGAACATCCGCATTACTTATCAACATGACAGTAATAAGGTTGAATTTTTGGATGTCACTCTTAGACGTGGGAATGGGGATGTCCTACAGACGGACATATTTAGAAAACCAACCTCAACCAATTCTTTGCTGCGCGCCTCCTCTGCACATCCGAGACATGTGATCCAATCCGTACCCACAGGGCAATTTCTACGCCTTCGTAGAATTTGTTCTACTGATACTGATCTTGAACTTCAAGCAGAGGATCTTAAAAGACGATTCTATGAGCGTGGTTATAGCCGCCGTATGGTGAAACGTGCCTACAATCGCGCCAAACATTCTCAGCGGCATGATTTGTTATATAAATCTGAGGTGCGACAAACCGATGACAAAGTTAGATTTGTCACGGATTACCACGCTCAATCAGCTCGGGTGAGGGATGCTTTGTTAAAATCATGGCCAATACTTAGAGCTGATCCTATTCTTTCAAAGTATATTTCTAAGAAACCAGCCATTTCTACCAGACGCGCTAAAAATTTGCGTGATCTTTTGGTTAGAAGCCACTATGTGGGGGATCCCAAACCAACATTTTTAAATAGTGGTGCAGGTTGTAGGGGAGGGTGCATTCCTTGTGGTCGATGTGTTGCATGTCCCAACATAGAAAGATGTAACACCTTCCACAATGCAGATAGATCTAGGACATATGACATTAGGAAGAGGATTACGTGTGGCACTCGTAATGTCATTTATTTTGCTACGTGTCCCTGTGGATTGATCTATGTTGGTTTGACCACGCGTCCCTTCAAGGTTCGCGTGAGAGAACATGTCTTAGGTATTTTGGCTGCCGTTGACCACAAGGATGCATCCTCCTTGAAGACTATACCGAGGCACTTCTGGCTGTGTCACTCCTGTGATGCCTCCCTTCTCCATGTCAGAGGCATTGATTGTATTGATGCTTCTCAGCGGGGGGGCAGGACGTCGCAGAGGTTGGCCCAGCTAGAATCTCGTTGGATCTGGACTCTTAATACACTTCACCCTCACGGACTGAATGAATATAATAGCTTTGTCCCATTTTTGTGATTCTGGCTGTCGAGTTTTGAGTCATATTATTCTTTGTGAATATTGGCGTTGGTTTTAATTTGTTTTTAATTTCTCCCCCTTTCTTGTTTTTAGGTGTGTTGTTCCCTATGACTTTTTTTTGTGGTCACCATTTGTTCTGTGGAGGTCCAATATTCTGTATTATGACATTTGTGTTAACCAATATCCTGCACGGAAAAGCTGGAAGACTGACTTCAATCAAATTGTGAAATTGAAAAATTATTTATTTTCCCTGCTTTTAGGGTTTGGTCAACTTATGGGTATTTTGTAGATCTCTTATGAGCAATGGATGTTTGGGTTACTTGGATGTTTTTCCTAATAAAAATTGTAATTTACATTTCGTAGGCATCCTTGGCCATTTGATATATGCTGTGATTTTGCTATGAATATATATATCTTGTTGTATATCTGAATAATCATCTGTTGATACATTCTACTTTTGTTGATATAGGGTGGTGGGTTGCTGCTATTTGTCCCTTCGAATATTTGTGGTATCTATATTATATGAGCAATCCACCACTAAGAGGATTAAATTAGATGTTTCTATCCACCGTTATTCTTTAACCCCTTCCTGACATCCGACGTACTATCCCGTCCACGGTACCCGGGCCCGTATGACCGTGGACGGGATAGTACGTCTACCGTGATCAGCGGCGCCCACGTGGTGAGCGCCGCTGATCGCGGCCGGGTGTCAGCTGATTATCACAGCTGACACCCGGCACAATGTGTCAGGGGCGGTCACGGACCGCCCCCGACATGTTAACCCCTTGCACACCGCGATCAAACACGATCGCGGTGTACCGGGGGTTAAAGGGAAGCATCGGCAGGGAGGGGGCTCCCTCCGTGCTTCCCTGAGCCCCCCACGGCAGCGCAATGTGCAGCGCTGCTGCGGGGGGCTCCTTTCCTCCAGGCCCCAGAATCCAAGATGGCGACGGGGGCCTTCAGGGGCCTGAGGAAGCTGGCTTCCTCAGTGCCTGCAAAGCGCAGGCATGAGGAAGTCTTCTTCAATGCCTGTGACAGATTGCTGATCTGTCACAGTGATCTGTGATGTGACAGATCAGCGATCTGTCACAGGACAGTGATGTCCCACCTGGGACTATTTAATAAAGTAAAAAAAAAAATAAAAAAAAGTGTAAAAATAATTTTAAAAAAATCGCCAAATATATTAGAAAAAAAAAAAAAATATTCCCCCAATAAATCCATTTTTTGGAAATAATAATAAAAAAAAACAATAAAAGTACACATATTAGGTATCGCCGCGTCCGTAATGACCCGCCCTATAAAACTGTCCCATTAGTTAACCCCTTTAGCGAACCCCTTAAAAAATAAAAATAAAAAACGAAGCAAAAAATAATGATTTATTATCATACCGCCAAACAAAAAGTGTAATAACGTGCGATCAAAAAGACGCATATAAATATCCATGGTACCGCTGAAAATGTCATCTTGTCCCGCAAAAAATGAGCCACCACACAGCATCATCAGCAAAAAAATAAAAAAGTTATAGCTCGCTGAATAAAGCGATGCAAAAATAATTATTTTTTATATAAAATAGTTTTCATTGCATAAAACCGACAAAAACATAAAAAAACGACCTAAATGAGGTATCGCTGTAACCGTACTGACGTGAAGAATAAAACCTCTTTATCAATTTTACCACACGCAGAACGGTGTAAACGCACCCCCCACAAAAGAAATTCATGAAACGCTGGTTTTTGTTCATTCTGCGTCCCAAAAATCGGAATAAAAAGCGATCAAAAAATTCCACGTGCCCGAAAATGGTACCAATAAAAACGTCAACTCGTCCCGCAAAAAATAAGACCTCACATGACTCGGTGGGTCAAAATACGGAAAAATTATAGCTCTCAATATGTGGTGATGCAAAAACAATTTTTACAATAAAAAGCGTCTTTTAGCGTGCGACAGCCGCCAAACATAAAAACCGCCATAAATAGTAAATCAAACCCCCCGTTATCACCCCCTTAGTTAGGGAAAAATAATAAAATAAAAAAAATGTATTTATTTCCATTTTTCCATTAGGGTTAGGGTTAGGGTTAGGGCTAGGGGTGTGTTGGGGTAGGGTTAGGGCTAGGGCTAGGGTTAGGGTTAGGGCTAGGGTTAGGGTTAGGGCTAGGGTTAGGGCTAGGGTTAGGGCTAGGGTTAGGGTTAGGGGCGTGTTGGGGTTCGGGTTGGAGTTAGAATTGGGGGTTTCCACTGTTTGGGCACATCAGGGGCTCTCCAAATGCAACATGGCGTCTGATCTCAATTCCAGCCAATTCTGAGTTGAAAAAGTCAAATGGTGCTCCTTCCCTTCCAAGCTCTGCTATGCGCCCAAACAGTGTTTTACCCCCACATGTAGGGTATCAGCCTACTCAGGACAAATTGCAAAACAATTTTTGGGGTCCAATTTCTCCTGTTACCCTTAGGAAAATAAAAAATTGGGGGCAAAAATATCATTTTTGTGGAAAAAAATGATTTTTTTATTTTCACGTCCGAGTGTTATAAACTTCTGTGAAGCACTTGGGGGTTCAAAGTGCTCACCACACATCTAGATAAGTTCCGTGGGGGGTCTAGTGTCCAAAATGGGGTCACTTGTGGGGAGTTTCAATAGTTTAGGTACATCAGGGGCTCTCCAAACGCACATGACACCCGCAGACCATTCCATCAAAGTCTGCATTCCAAAACGTCACTGCTTCCCTTCCGAGCCCCGACGTGTGTCCATACAGTAGTTTTCTCCCACATATGGGGTGTCAGCGTACTCAGGACAAATTGGACAACAACTTTTGGGGTCCAATTTCTCCTGTTACCCTTGGGAAAATGAAAAAATTGGGGACTAATTGATCATGTTTGTGGAAAAAAATACGATTTTTTTATTTTCATGCCCGGGCATTATAAACTTCTGTGAAGCCCTTGGGGGTTCAAAGCGCTCACCACACATCTAGATAAGTTCCTTAGGGGGTCTCGTTTCCAAAATGGGGTCACTTGTGGGGGTTTCCACTGTTTAGGTACATTAGGGGCTCTCCAAAGGCAACATGACACCCGCAGACCATTCCATCAAAGTCTGCATTCCAAAACGTCACTACTTCCCTTCCGAGCCCTGACGTGTGTCCATACAGTAGTTTTATCCCACATATGGGGTGTCAGCGTACTCAGGACAAATTGGACAACAACTTTTGGGGTTCAATTTCTCCTGTTACCCTTGGGAAAATAAAAAAATTGGGGACTAATTGATCATGTTTGTGGAAAAAATACGATTTTTTTATTTTCATGCCCTGGCAGTATAAACTTCTGTGAAGCCCTTGGGGGTTCAAAGTGCTCACCACACATCTAGATAAGTTCCTTGGGGGGTCTAGTTTACAAAATGGTGTCATTTGTGGGGGGTTTCCACTGTTTAGGTACATTAGGGGCTCTCCAAAGGCAACATGACACCCGCAGACCATTCCATCAAAGTCTGCATTCCAAAACGTCACTACTTCCCTTCCGAGCCCCGACGTGTGCCCATACAGTAGTTTTCTCCCACATATGGGGTATCAGCATACTCAGGACAAATTGGACAACAACTTTTGGGGTCCAATTTCTCCTGGTACCCTTGGGAAAATAAAAAAATGGTGACTAAAAGATCATGTTTGTGGAAAAAATACGAATTTTTTATTTTCACGCCCGGGCGTTGTAAACTTCTGTGAAGCACTGGGGGGTTCAAAGTGCTCACCACACATCTAGATAAGTTCCTTGGGGGGTCTAGTTTACAAAATGGTGTCATTTGTGGGGGTTTCCACTGTTTAGGTACATTAGGGGCTCTCCAAAGGCAACATGACACCCGCAGACCATTCCATCAAAGTCTGCATTCCAAAACGTCACTACTTCCCTTCCGAGCCCCGACGTGTGCCCATACAGTAGTTTTCTCCCACGTATGGGGTATCAGCATACTCAGGACAAATTGGACAACAACTTTTGGGGTCCAATTTCTCCTGGTACCCTTGGGAAAATAAAAAAATGGTGACTAAAAGATCATGTTTGTGGAAAAAATACGAATTTTTTATTTTCACGCCCGGGCGTTGTAAACTTCTGTGAAGCACTGGGGGGGTCAAAGTGCTCACCACACATCTAGATAAGTTCCTTAGGGGGTCTAGTTTCCAAAATGGTGTCATTTGTGGGGGGTTCCACTGTTTTGGTACATCAGGAGTTTTCCAAAAGCGACATGGTGTCCGATCTCAATTCCATCCAAAAACGTCAAATGGCGCTGCTTCCCTTCCGAGCTCTGCCATGCGCCCAAATAGTGGTTTACCCCCACATGTGGGGTATCAGCGTACTCAGGACAAATTGCACAATAACTTTTAGGGTCCTGTTACCCTTGGAAAAATAAGAATTGAGGGTGAAAAGATCATTTTTGTGGAAAAAATATGATTTTTTAATTGTATGGCTTTATGTTATAAACTTCTGTGAAGCCTATGGGGGTTCAAAGTTCTCACCACACATCTAGATAAGTTCCTTAGGGGGTCTAGTTTCCAAAATGGTGTCATTTGTGGGGGGTTTCCACTGTTTTGGTACATCAGGGGTTTTCCAAACGCGACATGGTGTCCGATCTCAATTCCAGCCAAAAACGTCAAATGGCGCTGCTTCCCTTCCGAGCTCTGCCATGCGCCCAAATAGTGGTTTACCCCCACATGTGGGGTATCAGCGTACTCAGGACAAATTGCACAATAACTTTTAGGGTCCTGTTACCCTTGGGAAAATAAAAATTGGGGTGAAAAGATCATTTTTGTGGAAAAAATATGATTTTTTAATTGTACCGCTGTACGTTATAAACTTCTGTAGAGCCCTTGTGGGTTCAAAGTTCTCACCACATATCTAGATAAGTTCCTTGGGGGGTCTAGTTTCCAAAATGGGGTCACTTGTAGGGGGTTTCCACTGTTTAGGTACATCAGGGACTCTCCAAACGTGACATGGCGTCCAATCTGAATTCCAGCCAATTTTGCATTGAAAAAGTCAAACGGCGCTCCTTCCATTCTGAGCTCTGCCATGCGCCGAAACAGTCGTTTCCCCCCACATATCAGGTATCTGCGTACTCAGGACAAATTGCACAATAACTTTTGCAGTTCAATTTCTCCTGTTACCCTTGGTAAAATAAAAAATATTGAACCTGAAGAATTTTTTTTATTAAAAAAAGTTAGATGTTCATTTCTTTTTAAATATTCAAAAAAATTCCTGTGACGCACCTAAAGGGTTAATAAACTTCTTGAATGTGGTTTTGAGCACCTTAAGGGGTGCAGTTTTTAGAATGGTGTCACTTTTGGGTATTTTCTATCATATAGACCCCTCAAAGTGGCTTCAAATGTGATGTGGTCCTAAAAATAAAATGGTGTTGTAAAAATGAGAAATCGCTGGTCAACTTTTAACCCTTATAACTTCCTAACAAAAAAAAATTTTGGTTCCAAAATTGTGCTGATGTAAAGTAAACATGTGGGAAATGTTAGTTATCAAGTTTTTTGTATGCCGTATCTCTGTGATTTAAGGGCAAAAAAATTAAAAGTTGGAAAATTGCGAAATTTTCAAAATTTTCGCCAAATTTCCGTTTTTCTCACAAATAAACGCAAGTTATTTGAATGAAATTTTACCACTAACATGAAGTACAATATGTCACGAGAAAACAATGTCAGAATCACCGGGATCCATGGAAGCGTTCCAGAGTTATGACCTCATAAAGGTACAGTGGTCAGAATTGTAAAAATTGGCCCGGTCATGAACGTGCAAACCACCCTTGGGGGTGAAGGGGTTAATGTAAATTCTATGCCTATATTGAATATCTGTGGTATTTATATTATATGGGTAATCCACCACTAAGAGGATTAAATTAGATGTTTTCATCCGGCGTTATTTTAATGCAAATTCTATGCCTATATATATGTACATATATACAAAATTCCTTGGCCATGCTGTGTTGTATCAAATGTATGCCTACGCTTTGTATTTATATAAATGTTATTTCTTTCTTAATTTTCCCCGTAATTGTTTCCCTCACTTTTGCCCTTTTTCAATATGGCCGATCATGCATCCTTGTTCTGCGCACGCCGCGTTGTCAGTCACCCGGACTGTGCTCTCTGTCTCTTTATGACGCCGGATCATGTGGGGCCCGCGTGTTTCCGGCGTTCATTGGAGCAGAGGCGTGGTCTCGGTTTGACTGACTATAGACGCGTCTGTGGGACTTCCGGTTGGTGCGCTATATAAACTCACACAATGCGCCTTTTGGCCACGCCCCCTGTGGAAGGAGCATAGCGCTCCGAAACGTGCGTCGGGGTGACACTGGTACATTGACTGCTCTCATCTCCTCCCCCCGCTGCTGCTTGGTTAAAACTAGGTATGTTTAATTACACATGTACTGAGAGAAATTGTGTGCCTCCATATGTTAGCACTTATATATTACTTATAGGTTTGGTCTGTGTTATTTTACCTGATATTATGACCCATTTAATTAATGGCATGGGGGTGTTTATGTGTTTATTTAAACGCTATATTATCTGGCTGTGATTTACACTTTATTTGGGATGTCTGCAGCATGTGTCAGCGTCTTGGTCTTTTAGCCAATTTTCACATTGTAGTGATTTGCTCTCTCGTCATCTGTATGCTTTTTATAATAAAGAACCTTTTCATGGATATTTCATAATAATCTTAGACTTGTGATCGCTTCTTTTTGTGTGTGGTTTGTGTTTATATTTGCGATTAGTCCTTATTCTGGTCCATTACCCTGGCATCATATTTATCTGGCATTGGTCCTATGAATTCATATATTAATTATGATATTGGTGCGTTTGTTGAATTGTTTTCTCCCTGACACTCCGTGTACAAGGGGTGGGTTCTCACTAGGTCAGCTCGCCCTAGGTGGGTGGGTGCCACGGCCCAGAGGGTCCACTCTAAAAAGGAAAATGGGCTCAGCAGAAGCCGAGTCCGTCACAAAAGCATAGCATATGATATAAGAAAGTATTAAATCAAGTATGAAAACCTTTACTATGAGACTATAAGGCTAGTTAATACTAAACAATATGTAGAATATAGAGTAAAAACATTAACCCTTCAACCCCTTCTTAAACTAAATGTTCGACCATATAAAATAATAAAACCTATTCTCATCTCCCATGCCGTTCCAGCGTTGCCGGCACTCGTGGTCTCAGGGCTGTGATGCGGTGGAATGACACATGAAGCCTGGTGCTCAATCAGCGCTGCCGTCACTGTCTCTGCCCTCTGACAAACTGAACATGAAGATGAAGTCTGGGATGAGCTGCGGCCATGACTACGCTGGCACGAAGCTGACATGGGAGGTGAGTATAGGCTTTATTATTTTATTGGGGCCGAACAATTAGTTTAAGAAAGGGTTGTCCTAGCAGTGGACAACACCTTTAATAAAGTAAAAAAGAAAAAGCGGGAAGGGAGAAAAAAGAGAATGGCCGGAGTTGGCCTCCCAAGCCCCCATAGGAGGCGTGGGCGGAGGCCATCATGACGGGGGGGTGGAGGGTTTAGTGGGGGGAGCTGCTAGCAGGGAGAGGGAGCCAAGGAGTATTTAACTGAGGGGTGTGGTTGTGCCAGCCCTCTGTTCCCGCTTCCACAGCAGCAACGCAGTCAGCGATACTCACCGGGATGGCTGGAGTGGAGGAAGCTTTGAACCGGCTGCGAGCCGCAGCGCTGTTGCAGCCACCTGGGTGGCTGGAGAGTCAAGTCGCCAGCCTGCTCCCTGGACCCTCCAGGCAGGCTGAGGTGAGGGAGCGCAGAGCTCGTCGGGTGAGGCCTCCGGAATGGCTCTCACCTGACACCGCTCCCCGGGCCTCGCGTCGCCGCAGGAGCCCCTCCCAGGACCCTCCAGGTCGCGCGACGGGCACTTCCAGCACGTCGCGACCTGGGAGGAATCCACGGGTGTGGCCGTGTCTGGACCTACGCCTCGGTCTAGGAGGGGGCGGAGCCAGCGCGCGCCAGGCAGCATGTCTCTCCTGGAGCTTCGGGGGGCCGCGGCAGTGATCTGCAGGCCGCGCGGCCTGCCTCCCCTGCTACTTTGATGTTAGCCACCGGCAACATGGCGGCCTGTTCCAGTGTCCCCCAGCAGTGTGGGGGCATCAGATTTGGTGGGGGGGCGCCGCAGCGCTGGGCCCGCAGCTGCGCCTGCCCCAGAAATGGTGTCCGGGGCTCTCAGATCCACCGCGGCAGATGTGACGGGCAGCACGGCGGGGTCAGCGCCTGCTGCGAGAAGAGGAGGAAGAAGGACACTGTCGGGCTCCCAGTTACCGTGGGGGGCCCAGGACGACCAGCGGCGACAGCACGGCACACCAGCAGGAGCCTGCGGGGGGGGGAGCCAGGTGTCATCTGGTTTTGGGGTGCCGCAGCCTGGGTCGGTCCAGGGGTTCAGGCATCCCACCCCGTGCCTCCCTGCTGGGAGCTTCGAGGGTCAGCAACGCTCCGGCGAGTCCGCCACCGGGAGTCGTGAGGGTCTGGAGGCTTCGAGGGATCCTGGCTTTCCGGCTGGAGGGCACACAGCCCCCTCGCAGCCTGGTGAGTATGTTTCCGTGTCCCTTGTGTGTCATCCGTTTGGGGTCATCATCAATGGTAGAAAGAGGGCCCTTAGCTGAAGCTAGTAGTGTCGGGGTGGGGGCAGGGTTGAGCAGCACAGGTTCGGCTGGGGGTGTGGGTGGTATGCTTGCGGACGTGCGTAATTTGCTGTCACGCTTAGAGCAGGGCTTGGGCGGGTCGTCGCCCGTAGCAGCTTGGGTCGGGGCGCAGGTTGGGGGGTCGTCCGGCCAGAGCGGGTCGGAGACGGGCCCCCGCTCAAGCGAGGTGGTGTCCGTGTCGGTGCAAACTGAGGAGAAGGAGTGTCGTGTGCATTTGGATGATCGGGCACATGGCGAGGTGTACATTTGCTTTGAAGGTTCGTTGGGTGCTCACTTAAAAAAGAGGTGAAGGAGCGGATTTGGAAGGATGAATATGTCACGTTTGTGAATTGGCAACAAGCTTTTGCCATTTTGGCAAGCGTTATCGGGGAAAGGCCCCTGACAATTGTTCAGCGCTGTTTTGTTACCTGGATGCGATAGGGGAGGCTTACAGAGTGTATGGCGGCCAGGCGTGGCTGAGGTATGATGAGTAATTCCGTCAGAGGAAGGCTGTGCGTCTGGCCATTCGCTGGGACCAGAAAGATATTGGATTGTGGATGCCGGTGATTGCTCAAAATAAGTTTGGGAGCTCCTTTCATGGGGGGGCTGGAAGCACCGTCCAGAGAAGCGCCGGTTCTTCGGGCGGCGGAAGTCAAGGGCAAGCAGGAACGCACAAGGCGGGGGGGTGTTGGCAGTTTAATGACGGCCAGTATAAGTTCGGGGCCAGTTGTAAATTCAAACACCTCTGCTCTAATTGTAATGGTGCCTCACATGGAGCGTCAAAGTGTTTTAAGAAAGGGAAGTCCAGAACTGGGGGTGGTAATTCACAAGGGGGAGACTCCGGTGAATCTGGAAAGGATGGTTACCTATCTAAATAGGTACCCGGATAGGGAAAAAGCGGGGTTTCTGTACGCAGGTTTTAGGGATGGTTTTTGTATACCGGGTCCTCCGTTTGAGATTCCGTTAGTTTTAAAAAATTTGTGCTCAGCTATGGAGCATTCCGCAGTAGTTTCGGAGAAACTCCAAAAAAGTTTTGTTGGGCCGCATGGCAGGCCCTTTCGTTTCTCCTCCTTTTCCAGACATGGTGGTTTCCCCTTTGGGGGTGGTTCAGAAGAAGGAGCTGAATAAGTTTCGGTTTATTTAACATTTGTCTTACCCACGGGGAGGTCGGTTAATGACGGTATTGATCCGGAGATTTGTTTGGTGGTATACTCTTCATTTGACAAGGCGGCTCGGTGGGTGCGGAAATGTGGTCGTGGGGACCTTTTGGCTAAAACAGATGTCGAATCCGCTTTTCGTCTGTTACCGGTTCACCCTGAGAGCGCGAAGCTGCTGGGATGTTTTTGGGAAGGCAGGTTTTTTGTGGATAGGTGTTTAGCTATGGGTTGTTCATTGTCATGCGCGTATTTCGAGGCGTTTAGTTCTTTTCTTGAGTGGGTCGTGCATGACGTTTCCGGTTTCGATTCGGTTATTCATTATTTGGATGACTTTTTGTGTATTGGTCCGGCGGATTCTTTGCGTTGTTTCAGGATTTTGAAAGCCATTGAGTGGGTGGCGGAGCGTTTCGGTGTCCCGTTGGCGCCCGGTAAAACGGAGGGCCCTAGCACATGTCTGTGTTTTCTGGGGATCGTCATCGATACAGCTGAGTGGGAGTTCAGGTTGCCCGAAGACAAGCTGGCGGATTTGCAGTTTGAAGTGGTGCGAGCACGTCGCTTGAGAAAATTATTGTTACGCGATCTTCAGTCGCTGTTAGGGAAGTTGAACTTTGCTTGTCGTGTTATGCCGATGGGGCGAGTCTTTTCGCGTAGGCTGGCTAGCGCTACTGCGGGGATTCGGGCCCCCCCACCATTTTGTTAGATTGTCATCGAAGCTCAGGGCTGATTTGGCAGTCTGGGAGTCTTTTTTGGAGAAGTACAACGGACGTTCTTTGGTAATGGATGAGGTGGTTGGTAACGATGCATTGGATTTGTTTACGGACGCGGCTGGCGGGATAGGTTTTGGTGCCTATTTCAGAGGACAATGGTGTGCGGTTCAATAGCCCGAAAATTGGGTCTCTGGTGGTCTGGTGCGTAACATTATGTTGTTGGAGATTTTTCCAATACTGGTGGCTAGAGTTGAGCGAAACGGGTCGAAAAAATTCAAAAGTCGCCGACTTTTGGCAAAGTCGGGTTTCATGAAACGAAACCCGACCCTAGGATGAGGTCGGCCACGAGGTCGGCGACTTACGCGCCAAAGTCGCGTTTCAAAAGTTTGTTTTGCGCTCTTTTTCAGCCAATCAGGATCCACGGACACTGTGGGCAACGTGATGACATAGGCAGGGGTCACCACCATCTTTCAGAAGGGCATGCAAGTGATTGGCTTGCTTTGGTGGGCGTCACAGGGGGTATAAAAGGGCGTGCACGCCGACCGACATCTTACTTCTGCCGATCTTAGTATAGGGAGAGGTTGCTGCTGATTCTGTAGGGAGAGCGTTAGGCAGGGAAGAAGACAAAAAAACTGCTTCTGCTGCTAGCGATTTGGCCTGCACATCACACCAGTCACTGTGTGTGCAGTGCAAGGGGAGGCTATATAGTGGTGTATCAGTGGTGTTGGTTGTTGTGCTGCCTTCTAAGGCTTCCTGACATTCCTGCATTGCTGTTTACCCACTGCTCCGCAACTGTTTTTTAAAAGCAATCCCAATTTTTTTTTTTGTCCTGCTGAGAAGAAAAAAAACTGCTTCTGCTGCTAGCAATTTGGCCTGCACAACACACCAGTCACTGTGTGTGCAGTGCAAGGGGAGGCTATATAGTGGTGTATCAGTGGTGTTGGTTGTTGGGCTGCCTTCTAAGGCTTCCTGACATTCCTGCATTGCTGTTTACCCACTGCTCCGCAAACTGCTTTTTTAAAAGCAATCCAATCTCCCTTATCCTCTAGTCACTTTTGTCACAGCTGTGCCATCGAGCCTGTCACATAGCGCTCAGATATTCATTGGGCCTCATACAATCCAAAAGTGTCCAGTGTCCAAAAGTGTGTGCAGAGATTCAAAATCTCCCTTATCCTCTAGTCACTTTGGTCACAGCTGTGCCATCGAGCCTGTCACATAGCGCTCAGATATCAGTGGGCCTCACACAATCCAAAAGTGTCCAGTGTCCAAAAGTGTGTGCAGAGATTCAAAATCTCCCTTATCCTCTAGTCAATTTGGTCACAGCTGTGCCATCGAGCCTGTCACATAGCGCTCAGATATCAGTGGGCCTCACACAATCCAAAAGTGTCCATCCAGTGTCCAAAAGTGTGTGCAGAGATTCAAAATCTCCCTTATCCTCTAGTCACTTTGGTCACAGCTGTGCCATCGAGCCTGTCACATAGCGCTCAGATATCAGTGGGCCTCACACAATCCAAAAGTGTCCAGTGTCCAAAAGTGTGTGCAGAGATTCAAAATCTCCCTTATCCTCTAGTCACTTTGGTCACAGCTGTGCCATCGAGCCTGTCACATAGCGCTCAGATATCAGTGGGCCTCACACAGTCCAAAAGTGTCCAGTGTACAAAAGTGTGTGCAGAGATTCAAAATCTCCCTTATCCTCTAGTCACTTTTGTCACAGCTGTGCCATCGAGCCTGTCACATAGCGCTCAGATATTCATTGGGCCTCACACAATCCAAAAGTGTCCAGTGTCCAAAAGTGTGTGCAGAGATTCAAAATCTCCCTTATCCTCTAGTCACTTTTGTCACAGCTGTGCCATCGAGCCTGTCACATAGCGCTCAGATATTCATTGGGCCTCACACAATCCAAAAGTGTCCATCCAGTGTCCAAAAGTGTGTGCAGAGATTCAAAATCTCCCTTATCCTCTAGTCACTTTTGTCACAGCTGTGCCATCGAGCCTGTCACATAGCGCTCAGATATCAGTGGGCCTCACACAATCCAAAAGTGTCCATACAGTGTCCAAAAGTGTGTGCAGAGATTCAAAATCTCCCTTATCCTCTAGTCACTTTGGTCACAGCTGTGCCATCGAGCCTGTCACATAGCGCTCAGATATTCATTGGGCCTCACACAATCCAAAAGTGTCCAGTGTCCAAAAGTGTGTGCAGAGATTCAAAATCTCCCTTATCCTCTAGTCACTTTGGTCACAGCTGTGCCATCGAGCCTGTCACATAGCGCTCAGATATCAGTGGGCCTCACACAATCCAAAAGTGTCCAGTGTCCAAAAGTGTGTGCAGAGATTCAAAATCTCCCTTATCCTCTAGTCACTTTGGTCACAGCTGTGCCATCGAGCCTGTCACATAGCGCTCAGATATCAGTGGGCCTCACACAATCCAAAAGTGTCCAGTGTCCAAAAGTGTGTGCAGAGATTCAAAATCTCCCTTATCCTCTAGTCACTTTGGTCACAGCTGTGCCATCGAGCCTGTCACATAGCGCTCAGATATCAGTGGGCCTCACACAATCCAAAAGTGTCCATCCAGTGTCCAAAAGTGTGTGCAGAGATTCAAAATCTCCCTTATCCTCTAGTCACTTTGGTCACAGCTGTGCCATCGAACCTGTCACATAGCGCTCAGATATTCATTGGGCCTCACACAATCCAAAAGTGTCCAGTGTCCAAAAGTGTGTGCAGAGATTCAAAATCTCCCTTATCCTCTAGTCACTTTGGTCACAGCTGTGCCATCGAGCCTGTCACATAGCGCTCAGATATCAGTGGGCCTCACACAATCCAAAAGTGTCCAAAAGTGTGTGCAGAGATTCAAAATCTCCCTTATCCTCTAGTCACTTTTGTCACAGCTGTGCCATCGAGCCTGTCACATAGCGCTCAGATATCAGTGGGCCTCACACAATCCAAAAGTGTCCAGTGTCCAAAAGTGTGTGCAGAGATTCAAAATCTCCCTTATCCTCTAGTCACTTTTGTCACAGCTGTGCCATCGAGCCTGTCACATAGCGCTCAGATATTCATTGGGCCTCACACAATCCAAAAGTGTCCAGTGTCCAAAAGTGTGTGCAGAGATTCAAAATCTCCCTTATCCTCTAGTCACTTTGGTCACAGCTGTGCCATCGAGCCTGTCACATAGCGCTCAGATATTCATTGGGCCTCACACAATCCAAAAGTGTCCAGTGTCCAAAAGTGTGTGCAGAGATTCAAAATCTCCCTTATCCTCTAGTCACTTTGGTCACAGCTGTGCCATCGAGCCTGTCACATAGCGCTCAGATATCAGTGGTCCTCACACAATCCAAAAGTGTCCATCCAGTGTCCAAAAGTGTGTGCAGAGATTCAAAATCTCCCTTATCCTCTAGTCACTTTGGTCACAGCTGTGCCATCGAGCCTGTCACATAGCGCTCAGATATTCATTGGGCCTCACACAATCCAAAAGTGTCCAGTGTCCAAAAGTGTGTGCAGAGATTCAAAATCTCCCTTATCCTCTAGTCACTTTGGTCACAGCTGTGCCATCGACCCTGTCACATAGCGCTCAGATATCAGTGGGCCTCACACAATCCAAAAGTGTCCAGTGTCCAAAAGTGTGTGCAGAGATTCAAAATCTCCCTTATCCTCTAGTCACTTTTGTCACAGCTGTGCCATCGAGCCTGTCACATAGCGCTCAGATATCAGTGGGCCTCACACAATCCAAAAGTGTCCAGTGTCCAAAAGTGTGTGCAGAGATTCAAAATCTCCCTTATCCTCTAGTCACTTTGGTCACAGCTGTGCCATCGAGCCTGTCACATAGCGCTCAGATATCAATGGGCCTCACACAATCCAAAAGTGTCCATCCAGTGTCCAAAAGTGTGTGCAGAGATTCAAAATCTCCCTTATCCTCTAGTCACTTTGGTCACAGCTGTGCCATCGAGCCTGTCACATAGCGCTCAGATATTCATTGGGCCTCACACAATCCAAAAGTGTCCAGTGTCCAAAAGTGTGTGCAGAGATTCAAAATCTCCCTTATCCTCTAGTCACTTTGGTCACAGCTGTGCCATCGAGCCTGTCACATAGCGCTCAGATATCAGTGGGCCTCACACAATCCAAAAGTGTCCAGTGTCCAAAAGTGTGTGCAGAGATCCAAAATCTCCCTTATCCTCTAGTCACTTTTGTCACAGCTGTGCCATCGAGCCTGTCACATAGCGCTCAGATATTCATTGGGCCTCACACAATCCAAAAGTGTCCAGTGTCCAAAAGTGTGTGCAGAGATTCAAAATCTCCCTTATCCTCTAGTCACTTTTGTCACAGCTGTGCCATCGAGCCTGTCACATAGCGCTCAGATATCAGTGGGCCTCACACAATCCAAAAGTGTCCAGTGTCCAAAAGTGTGTGCAGAGATTCAAAATCTCCCTTATCCTCTAGTCACTTTGGTCACAGCTGTGCCATCGAGCCTGTCACATAGCGCTCAGATATCAGTGGGCCTCACACAATCCAAAAGTGACCAGTGTCCAAAAGTGTGTACAGAGATTCAAAATCTCCCTTATCCTCTAGTCACTTTTGTCACAGCTGTGCCATCGAGCCTGTCACATAGCGCTCAGATATTCATTGGGCCTCACACAATCCAAAAGTGTCCAGTGTCCAAAAGTGTGTGCAGAGATTCAAAATCTCCCTTATCCTCTAGTCACTTTGGTCACAGCTGTGCCATCGAGCCTGTCACATAGCGCTCAGATATCAGTGGGCCTCACACAATCCAAAAGTGTCCAGTGTCCACAAGTGTCTGCAGAAATTCAAAATCTCCCCTGTCCTATAGACACCTTGTACCTTGTTTTACATTACTATATAGTTTGTTGGATTTTGTCTACATTTCTACCAAAAATGAGGAAGGCTGGTGGAAGAGGCCGTGGAATTGGGCGGGGGTTGGCAGCTGGTAATGATGGTGTTGGTGGTGGATCTGATGGTAGTTGCAAGAGCAAAATAGGACCGAATGCAGGAGGTACTGACCCTGCGTCATCATCTGGCTACATAAGGCCTCAAACGCTTAGTTTTCTAGGAGTTGGCAAACCGCTTTTAAAGCCAGATCATCAGGAAAAAGTTTTGTCTTACATTGCTGACTCAGCCTCCAGCTCTATCGCCTCCTCTTCTTCAGTTGTAAAAAGTAAAAGCACTGAGTCGTCATTGGAGGCTCATGTTCATGAACCACACCTTTCCTTGTGTCCTTCACCCCAACCAAGATTGAAGGATGACGCAGGCCATACTACTGATTACTCCATGGAGCTGTTTTCACATACCATGCCTGGATTATCAAGTGAAATGGTGAATTACCCAGGCCAAGATGAATCTGACATGGAGTGCACTGATGCACAGCCGCTGATGGATGATTCTGCTGGTACATTCACTCAGAGCACTACATTGTCCTCGCAGTGTACAGAGCCAGATTCTGACCCTGATGAGACTCAGGTGCCCCTTCCCGCACACTATACCACCATATACAGTGACACAGAGGAAGGTGCACATGACATAGAAGAGGAGGTGATGGATGACCCAGTTGTTGACCCAGATTGGCATCCATTGGGGGAAGAGGGTGCTGCTTCCAATAGCTCAGATGAGGAGCATCCACAGCAGACATCGACATCGCAACAGCTGTTATCTGGCAGGCCCGGAGCACTCCAAAGACAGGTTCCAAACATCAAAAGAGTTGCTGGACAGCTTGTCCAGAGGGTCAAAAGATCACAGCGTGCTAGGCCGCAAAATGTCTGCCAAAGTAGGAAGAGTGCAGTGTGGCACTTTTTTGACCAAAATCCTCATGATCAGGCCAAGGTTATCTGTAAGAAGTGCGCAAAGACCTTTAGCCGAGGGAAAAATCTGAAAAATTTGAATACCAGTTGCATGCTTAGACATTTAACCAGCATGCACTTGCAAGCGTGGACACAACACCAAACCTCAAGTGCCACATGTGCAACTGATCACAACGAAGGTAGTCAGCAACGCTACATTGTTTCCCCCACTGTAAGCCCACCGGTTAGCACAGCAGCAAATGTTGAGGTGTCGTTACAAGACCACAGCAGTCAGGGAATCCCACTGTTATATCAACGAAAGACTGATTCTAGGCCATCAGAAAGAACACCAACTCCATCACCATCATCAACCCTCTCTCAGTCCGCCCTGTCCACCGCTACTTCCACCATATGCAGCTCTCAAGTCCAGCTCACCCTCCCAGACACTATGAGTAGGTCAAGAAAGTACTCAGTCTCTCATCCGCGTACACTGGGTTTGAACGCCCACATTGCCAAACTAATCTCGTTTGAGATGATGCCCTTTCGGTTGGTGGAAAGCACAGCTTTCCGCGAACTCATGGCCTATGCAGTACCACGCTATGACCTACCCAGTCGCCACTTCTTCTCTCGCAAAGCCATCCCAGCCCTCCACCATCATGTGAAAGACCGCATTGTCCATGCACTCAAGCAGTCAGTGAGTGGAAAGGTGCACCTCACAACTGATGCATGGTCCAGTCGGCATGGCCAGGGCCGTTACGTGTCCATCACTGCGCACTGGGTTAATGTGGTGGATGCAGGGTCCACAGGGGACAGCGGTGGTGGGACAGTGCTGCCTAGCCCACGGTATAGGAAACAGTTGGCTGTAGGCGTTCGACCCTCCTCCTCCTCCAGAAGCGAAAGCTCGTCCACAGAGCGCAGTCGTACGAGCACTCCATCTGCAGCTGCCACTGTTGCACACGATGTGTCCCCCTATCGAGCAGCTAGTGGAAAGCGTCAGCAGGCTGTGTTGCAGATGATGTGTTTGGGCGACAGACACACCGCCGAGGTGCTGGCCGAGTACTTGAAGCGACAAACTGAGTCATGGCTGGGCAGTGTACATCTTGAGGCAGGCAAGGTAGTTAGTGATAACGGCCATAATTTTGTGGCAGCCATAGCCCTTTCAAAACTCAGCCACATACCTTGCTTGGCTCACACCTTGAACCTGGTGGTGCAGTGCTTCCTCAAAAATTATCCGGAGTTAACAGCCCTGCTCCAGAAGGTGCGAAGACTGTGCGCGCACATCTGCCGGTCGCCTGTACACTCCGTTCGTATGCAGAAGCTGCAGCGATTGCTCCACCTTCCCAACCACCGCCTCATTATCGACATTGCAACAAGGTGGAACTCCACCCTGCACATGGTGGAGCGGCTGTGCAAGCAGAGGCAGGCCATAATGCATTTGTGGGAGGATACACGGCCAGGCACTTTGAGAGCAGACATGGAGTTGACAGGTGTGCAGTGGTCGAAGCTGAAAGACCTTTGTAAAGTCCTTCAGTGTTTTGAGGAATGCACACGGCTGGTAAGCGCAGACGACGCCATCCTAAGCATGAGCATCCCACTTATGCGTCTGCTCATGCAAACTTTGACGCACCTTAAGGAGCAGGCGTCTGCAGCCAATGTTGATGAGGAGGAAGAGGAGGAGGGAATCCTTGATGACATTCAGCCATTGTCTGCTCAGGGACCTCTCCTGGATGAGGTGGAGGAAGAAGAGGAGGAGGAGGATGATGATGGGGATGATTACTTAGGGGAGGAGGATGCATCTCGTGGGGCAAGTGAAAATGTTGGCGTGGCAAGGTCTGGTACAGGGTTTGTGCGTGACTGGAGGGATGTGGATTTGCCAGAAAGTGCTCCTCCACCCAGCACTCGCAGTGCATCATTGACACCGGGAACATTGGCCCACATGTCAGATTATGCCTTGCGGATCCTAAAAAGGGACCCCCGCATTGCCAAAATGATGAACGATGACGACTACTGGTTGGCCAGTATCCTGGATCCACGCTATAAAGGCAAATTACAAAATATCATGCCACAGGAGAACCTTGACCTAATATTGGCTAATAAACAAGCAACTCTGGTAAATCGGTTGCTTGAGGCATTCCCAGCACACAGCAGCGGTGATGGTTCTCACACGAGCCGTACGGGCCGGGGGCAGCTTGGCAGAGGTGTTCGTGGTGCACACAGCAGAAGTGGCGTTGGAGACAGGGGTTTCATGACAATGTTGTGGACTGATTTTTCAAATACCGCTCACACAACTGGTAATACTGCATCGATGGAAAGTGACAGGAGACAGCAGTTGTCAACTATGGTTACAAACTACTTTTCCTCCCATATCGATGTTCTCCCACACAGGTCATTCCCCTTTGATTATTGGGCCGCTAAACTGGACACCTGGCCTGAATTGGCCCAATATGCCTTACAGAAGCTCGCTTGCCCAGCTGCAAGTGTGCTATCGGAAAGAGTCTTCAGTGCAGCTGGATCAATCCTGACAGAAAAAAGGACCCGTCTGTCAACCCAAAATGTGGATGATCTAACCTTCATTAAAATGAACCACGCATGGGTTTCCAAGGATTTTGTCCCACCTTCCCCTGATGACACATAGGGTGACAGAAAAATGGCTTGCTTTGGTCCACCTCTTCCTGGTACTTCACCTATTTCGCCTTTTGCATCAGCTTTTGCATCGCCTTTTGCCACTTTCTAAAACTCCCTAACTGTGCTGCCTCCCCACCCATGGCCGGGGTCACCACCTAGCGCACGACACCGTGCGAGTGCCGTTGCCCTGGACAGGTGGGTAGGCCGACTCTTGGGCGCGGGCACTGGCACTGGCACAGGGTCCCTCATAGTGCAATCAAGTGTCTCTGACGGTGGTGGTGCACACCCGCCGTCAGACACACCGCTGTACTATGAGGGGCCCAGTGCCAGTACCGACGCCCACGAGTGGGCCCCCCTTGCTTGGGCAGGGCCCCAGCATTTGCAATCTTTACCTCTCCCTGCTCCTCCGCTGTGTAATCTGGGCCGTCAAATCCATACTGTGCCTGACACCGTCTGAGCCTGCCTCCTGAGACATATATTTTGAATGTGTACGCTATCCATACATGTTATCTGGGGATACGGTACCCTTTCTAACATTTGTGCAATCACGTGCAATCCATACTGGGCCTAACACCGTCTGAGCCTGCCTCCTGAGACATATATTTTGAATGTGTACGCTATCCATACATGTTATCCGGGGATACGGTACCCTTTCTAACCTTTGTGCAATCACGTGCAATCCATACTGGGCCTGACACCGTCTGAGCCTGCCTCCTGAGACATATATTTTGAATGTGTACGCTATCCATACATGTTATCTGGGGATACGGTACCCTTTCTAACCTTTGTGCAATCACGTGCAATCCATACTGGGCCTAACACCGTCTGAGCCTGCCTCCTGAGACATATATTTTGAATGTGTACGCTATCCATACATGTTATCTGGGGATACGGTACCCTTTCTAACCTTTGTGCAATCACGTGCAATCCATACTGGGCCTGATACCGTCTGAGCCTGCCTCCTGAGACATATATTTTGAATGTGAGTCTCGTTCGTTAATGGAATTAAGCTTGCAAAGTGTGCATCTGTTCTGTAGCTGGCATGGTTGAGGTTTCCCAGGTGTAGTCGAATTTAACCGTAGGCTCCACTCCTGGTGGTGCCCTTCTGGACATTCCTTTAAGGTTCAGCTTTGCAACCATACTGCCCACGTAAAACAAACACTTTGCCTTCATGAACGCTGTTTGGAGGGTCATGACTCGTGGGAATAACGCCACCCAATCAGTTAACCTGCTAGAGAGATCCTTCGTTGCTCCCAAGCATGACATCACACTCCCTAGGAAGAAGGTAATGCTACTGTGGCGACCGTACTCCTGGGGGCGACACAAGTGCACTGATGCCCAGCCACTGCTCGATGAATCTGCTGGTACATTGACCCAGACCACTACATTCCCCTCGCACGCTACACGACCTGAATCTGACCCTGATGAAACTCAGGTTACCCTTCCCATATACAGTTCCATCTTACACGGTGACAAAGAGGAAGCTGCAGATGAAAGTGCAGGTTCAGCCCACCCGCCATCAGAGACACCACCGTACTATCAGGGGCCCTGTGCCAGTGCCGTCGCCAACGAGTGGGACCCCCCTGCTTGACCAGGATCACAGCACTTGCAAAGTTGAAATACTGTGCAGTGAGATGGAAGATGGGGACGACGAGGAGTCCAGACAAGTACAGGGATTCCCTAGCGAGGAGACTTATTTGATTGTTTTCAATGTTGGGACAGCAATTTTTGGGGAGCACTATACTCTGGAGAATGATAGATGGGGCCCACCATACACTGGAACATTCCAAAGGTGGACATCAGACACTGGAGCAGCATTTACAGGGCCCATTATACACTAGAGCATTAGAAATGGGGCCCATTATGTTTGGAGCATTATTTGGGCCCATAAGACAGTGGAGCTTCATCCATGGGGACCAACATATACTGTAGCATTATGTGGAGCTCATCATATACTGTTTCAAACATTATATGGGACCAATGATTCTGTATGGAGAAATAGATGGGCCTCGTCATGAGATGTAAAAAGTGAGGTATTTTTCATTGTACTATACCGCTATTTCTCTGCCGTATCGGAGCATGATGAGTTGTGGTATGTGTTAAAGGGGCGCTCTTTCGCCCGGGGCACATGAAAACCTGGAGCCAGCCCTCCCCCCCACAGTCTGTAGCCAAATAACCCCCATTTTTCAGTGCATAACTTGTATTATGAAGTTAATTAAGGTTGACAAGCTTAAGTAAGAAGAATTGATGCTTTTGGCATTCAAATGGGCACTGTTGGTGTGTGTCCTGTCCTCCTCTCACTGCCGACTTTTATTCCCCATTGACTTACATTGGGCATGAGAAAGCCTTGTGCAGCGCCAGTCAGATCGCTGATCTGACACAGCGCTGTGTGAAGTGTCAGATCAGCGATCTGACACATGACAGTGATGTCACCCCCAAGGCCTGTTTCACACATACATTTTTTGATGTCAGTTGCAATCCGTGAAAATGGCGGAAAACGGATCCGTCTCCGTTTTCACACCAACGTGTGCCACCGGACCGTTGTTTTGACGGATCCGGTGAAGGCTGAATGTTAAAGGAACCGCTGCCTGGAAAAAAGGGGAGAGAGAGAGACAGCATTTTTCCCGATCCCAGAACGGCATTCAGGGTTAAAAAGGTTCATGGAGTAAAGCTTCCGGGCATGCGCTGTTCAAAATAGCGGACCGTCAACAAAAAAAAGTTGCAGAGTCCGTCTCATCCACCCAGGAGACGGTAAAATTTTGGCGGATCCGTCAAAAAACGGGTGTCACGGACAACCGTCAGTCAAGATCCGCCACTAATGTAAGTCTATGGGGGAAAAAAACGGATCTGTCCCTTTTTTGGCGGATCCATTTTTTTCCGAAATTGGTGGATTTTGACTGATGCCGAAAAACTGAAGTGTGAAACAGGCCTAAGACATTGTAATAAAGTGAAAAAAAGTGTAAAAATAATTTATAAAAAAATCGCTAAATAAATAAAAAAATATATATTCCCTAATAAATTCATTTTTTTTAAATAAAAAAACAAACAACAAAAGTACACATATTTAGTATCGACGCATCCATAACGACTCGCCCTATAAAACTGTCCCACTAGTTAACCCCTTTAGCGAACCCCTTAAAAAATAAAAAATAAAGCAAAAAACAATGCTTTATTATCATACCGCCGAACAAAAAGTGCAATAACGCGCGATCAAAAAGACGGATATAAATAACCATGGTACCGCTGAAAACGTCATCTTGTCCTGCAAATAACAAGCTGCCATACAGCATCATCAGTGAAAAAATAAAAAAGTTATAGCTCGCAGAATAAAGCGATGCAAAAATAATTAATTTTTATATAAAATTGTTTTCACTGCATAAAAGCACCAAAACATAAAAAAAACTACATAAATGAGATATCTCTGTAATCGTACTGACTCAAAGAATAAAACTGCTTTATCAATTTTACGACACGCGGAACGGTGTAAACGCACCCCCCAAAAGAAATTAATGAAATGCTGGTTTTTGTTCATTCTGCGTCCCAAAAATTGGAAAAAGCGATCAAAAAATGTCACGTGCCCGACAATGGTACCAATAAAAACATCAACACGTCCCACAAAAAATAAGACCCCACATGACTCGGTGGGTCAAAATACGGAAAAATTATAGCTTGCAAAATGTGGTGATGCATAAACAATTTTTACAATAAAAAGCGTCTTTTAGCATGTGACAGCTGCCAAATATAAAAATCCACAATATATAGTAAATCAAACCCCCCTTTATCACACCCTTAGTTAGGGAAAAATGATAAAATAAAAAAAATGTATTTATTTCCATTTTGCCATTAGGGTTAGGGCTAGGGTTAGGGCTAGGGTTAGCATTAGGGCTAGGGTTAGGGCTGAGATTAGGATTAGGGGTGTGTTGGTGTTAGGGTTGGAGTTAGAATTGGGGGGTTTCCACTGTTTGGGCACATTAGGTGCTCTCCAAATGCAACATGGCGTCTGATCTCAATTCCTGCCAATTCTGCATTGAAAAAGTCAAACAGTGCTCCTTCTCTTCCAAGCTCTGCCATGCACCCAAACAGTGGTTTACCCCCACATATGGGGTATCAGCCTACTCAGGATAAATTTCAAAACAACTTTTGGGGTACAATTTCTCCTGTTACCCTTAGGAAAATAAAAAATTGGGGGCAAAAATATAATTTTTGTGGAAAAAAAATATGATTTTTTTAATTTTTACGCTCGGGCATTATAAACTTCTATGAAGCACTTGGGGGTTCAAAGTGCTCACCACATATGTAGATAAGTTCCTTTGGGGGTCTAGTTTCCAAAAAGGGGTCACTTGTGGGGAGTTTCCACTGTTTAGGCACATCAGGGGCTCTCCAAACGTGACATTTTGTCCGATCTGAATTCCAGCCAATTTTCAATTGAAAAAGTCAAACGGCGCAACTTCCCTTCTGAGCTCTGCCATGCACCGAAACAGTGGTTCCCCCCACATATCAGGTATCAGCACACTCAGGACAAATTGCACAATAACTTTTGCAGTCCAATTTCTCCTGTTACCCTTGGTAAAATAAAAAAAATTGGACCTGAAGTAATTTTTTTGTGAAAAAAAGTTAAATGTTCATTATTTTTTAAACATTCAAAAAATTCCTGTGAAGCACCTGAAGGGTTAATAAACTTCTTGAATGTGGTTTTGAGCACCTTAAAGGGTGCAGTTTTTAGAATGGTATCAATTTTGGGTATTTTCTATCATATAGACCCCTCAAAGTGACTTCAAATGTGATGTGGTCCGTAAAAATAAAATGGTGTTGCAAAAATGAGAAATTGCTGGTCAGCTTTTAACCGTTATAACTTCCTAACAAAAAAAAAATTGGGTTCCAAAATTGTGCTGATGTAAAGTAAACATGTGGGAAATGTTATTTATTAAGTTTTTTGTGTGCCATATATCTGTGATTTAAGGGCATAAAAATTCAAATTTGGAAAATTGCAAAATTTTCAAAATTTTTGGCAAATTTCCATTTTTTTCACAAATAAACGCAAGTTATATCAATGAAATTTTACCACTAACATGAAGTACAATATGTCATGAGAAAACTTTGTCAGAATCACCGGGATCCATGGAAGCGTTCCAGAGTTATTACCTCATAAAGGGACAATGGTCAGAATTGTAAAAATTGGCCCGGTCATGAACGTGCAATCCACCCTTGGGGGTAAAGGGGTTGTCCACTATTTCAGCATGTGTCACGAGAGTGTTACGTCCCCCTGGAAGACCTGGCGTTAGACAGTCACGTCAAGTAATGAATTGCAGGTCTTCTTTTGGGATGATGTGATTTGTGTCCGATATTAAATGGATTTAGTTTCCTCTATTGCTGAAGAGGGTAACGACCCTTTCTACGCTGGTCAGAAACATGCAGCTCCACTTCAGCTCCTTCTGATCTGGTCATTCCATCTTCCTATAAAAACTAGCCAAAACTCTATAAAAACCCTTATAAAATATAACCTTTATTAGGTATAAATTATACTAAAAAATTGAACTCAAGATCCCTATTAAATTAAGTATAGATAAAATGTATGGCGTGTCGGTCTTTATCTGTCCTTTACTATGGACTATCTTGGTTATCCAAAGGACAGCTGATACAAAAGATGGCTAGTGTATTTTCTAAGGTGTCACCTTCTGCAGTTGGTTCAGATCTCATTGAGTATAAGGCTACAAGGCTAGAGTACCCCTCTAACACTCTCCTATGTGTTATTTTTTTCTTCGCTATGCATACATTTTATCTATACTTAATGTAACAGAGATCTTGATTTCATTTTTTTAGTACATACCTGTCACGTCTGTGGCGGTGGCCGCTGCCGTTCCAGCAGCGGCGGGGCCCACCGCCGCCGGTACTCACCCGTCCTCACCTCGCCGCGCTTTGCCCGCCTCCTCCTCGCTCCCGTCCTTCCGGCACCTGGGGGCAACGTGCGCTCGCTCTAGGGCGTGGGCGCGCGCTCTGCAGGTTCCTTAACCCTGCAGCGCCCACCCAGAGCTCTGGCCGCCAATCAGACCGCTGCACGTGCCATATCAGGCGTCTCCAAGATGGTGGAGACGCCTGATTATCGTGTGCTTTACCTTGTGGTATTCTGGCCAAGTTGTAGGGGCTCTCCCTACAACTCTCTCTTTATGCTCTGTCCTGTACTCCGCCCAGTACTTCCTACTCCGTCCTGTACTCCGTTCTCAGTGTTCAGTCCTGTACTCTGTCCTGTACTTCATACTCAGTCCTGTACTCCGTGCCTTAGTCTTGAACTCCGTGCCTCAGTCCTGTACTCTGTCCTGTACTTCCTACTCCGTCCTTTACTCCGTTCTCAGTGCTCAGTCCTGTACTCTGTCCTGTACTTCCTACTCCATCCTGTACTCCGTTCTCAGTCCTGTACCCCTCACTCAGTCCTATACTCTGCCCCGTGTGCCTGGCCCGTCTTGTATCTCTGGTTCATCTTGTGCTCCGGTTCCGCCAGCCCCTCTCTGGTCCTTTGAGCCGCCCCTCTTGGTTCTAGCAGTCACAGTATCTGTCTTCCGAGGGTCTGCCTCTAATGGTCCCTGTATAGGGGTCGGCACCACCTGGCGCACTCACCCCCGGGAGTTCCAGTGCCGCGATCCAGAGGGTCCACTTTCGGATGTTACCTTCCTGGTCGTCACAGTATAATCAAGCCATGGACCCTGCAAGCGCCTCGGCGGCCACGCAGAAAGAATTGCTCTTTTTGCGTGAGAACCAGACCAGAATAATGTCCTTTATGAAATCCATGGACACCCACCATTCTGCCTTACAAACTGCTGATCCAGGGAACGCCCCATTGCTAGCGGGACTCCAGCAGGTGCTCGCGCAGCAGCATGACGCCCAGTCCCACATTCTGAGCTACATGGCATCCGTGGACGACCGACTCCTGTCCCTACAGTCCTCTGTTGCCGCTTCCCACCCACCACCACGCTTGGGGAAACCTCCCAGGTTTAGTGGCGACCCCAAGTTGTGTTGGGGGTGTTTAAACCAGTGCCGGTTGCACTTTGAGCTCCTGCCTCAGCAATACCCCTCTGATCGAGCCAAAGTAGCTTTTACTGTGTCCCATCTTAAGGGGGAGGCCTTAGCTTGGGTAAATCCCCTGTGGGAGAGAGATGACCCGGTGGTATCAAGCATACAAAACTTCCTAGATACTTTCTGCAGGGTATTTGATGAGCATGGACGTGTGGCCTCCACCACTGAGGCTCTTTTCATTCTCCGCCAGGGTTCTCTCACCGTAGGACAGTATGCCATCCGCTTCTCGACACTGTCCTCTGAACTGTGGTGGAATAATGAGGCCTTGGTCGGGGCCTTTTGGAGGGGACTCTCCGTTAAGATAAAAGATGAGCTTGCCGGCCGAGACACTCCTACCACCCTGGAAGATCTTATATCCCTAGCCACCCGTATAGATTTACGGTTTCAGGAACGCTCCCGGGAGTCAGTTAGGGAGATGAGATCTTTTATGCTATACCCAGCGCCCACTCCCCGCCGCTCCCCGACGTCTTCTAGTAATTCCACTCCCGAGCCCATGCTAGTGGAACGAGTAAAATTGTCTGAGCAAGCACGCAGGGAGAGAAGGACGCAGGGGCTATGCCTTTATTGTGGCGGGGCCAATCATTTTGTGCGTACTTGCCCAGTGCGGCCGGGAAACACCTCCGCCTAGGCCAGGTAAGAGAGGCCTTCCTAGGTGACATCGATTCCTCTCTGCCCTTACCATTTCGGCTTTAATTGTTTAGGTCGGGAGCGCTGATCTGTGGAGGCGTATGTGGACTCGGGTGTGGCTGGTAACTTCATCTGGCTCAAAGAAGTGGACCAGTTCCGGATTCCGGTGGTTACGCTAGAGAATCCACGCACCATCGCCTCCGTGGATGGCAAACCACTACCTGAACCCATCACCATGGTCACTGTCGAGGTGGAGATATAAGTTGGAGCTCTTCACCAAGAAAAGATCGCCTTTTATGTTTTGCCTAGTTTGTCCCACGCCGTGCTCCTCGGCTTACCTTGGCTTCGCCTACATGAGCCCATTCTGGACTGGTGTTCTGGGGAGATCCTCCGCTGGGGACACTTCTGCCATGAACATTGTCTGTTGTCGGTATCTCGCCCTGGTCCGCAGCAAGCTCCTACCGATCTTCCTGGGCTTCCTACGGCTTACCACTTGTACTCCGATGTCTTCAGCAAAAAGGAAGCTGAGACCCTGCCGCCGCATCGTTCCTACGATTGCCCAATTGAGCTGATTCCTGGAGCGATTCCCCCCAGGGGAAGAACTTATCCTCTGTCTCCTGCAGAGACCGCGGCCATGTCCGAATACATCCGGGAAAACTTGGCTCGGGGTTTTATACAGAAGTCATCCTCCCCTGCTGGAGCAGGGTTCTTTTTCGTCCGGAAGAAAGACGGATCCCTTCGGCCATGTATTGACTACCGAGGCCTGAACAGTATCACAGTCAAAAATAGGTATCCCCTCCCGCTAATCCCTGAACTCTTTGACCTCTTGAGAGGGGCCCGGATCTTTACCAAATTGGATCTGCGGGGAGCCTATAACTTGATTCGAATCCGTGCCGGGGATGAGTGGAAGACAGCCTTCAATACTCGGGACGGCCATTATGAGTATTTGGTTATGCCTTTTGGTCTCTGCAATGCACCGGCGGTTTTCCAGGAGTTCGTTAATGAGATCTTTCGAGACCTACTCTACTCATGTGTCGTCGTATATCTAGACGACATTCTCATCTTTTCACCTGACTTATCCACTCATAGGAGGAGTGTTCGGCTGGTTCTGCAACGTCGACGGGGAAACCGACTCTACGCTAAACTAGAGAAATGTCTGTTCGAGCAAACCTCATTGCCCTTCCTAGGGTATATTATCACGGACTCCGGAGTGAAGATGGACCCCGAAAAGTTGTCTGCTGTGCTCAAATGGCCACGTCCGGTCGGAGTAAAAGCCATCCAACGGTTCCTGGGTTTCGCAAACTATTACAGGCAGTTCGTTCCCTACTTCTCTTTGGTGACCAAGCCCATCTCTGCTTTGACCCGGAAAGGGACCAAACCAAATGTCTGGACTCCAGAGGCTGAAGAGGCCTTTCTTGCCTTGAAACGGTCCTTTGCTACCGCCTCGATTTTACACCGGCCGTTAGTCAATAGGCCCTTCATCCTAGAGGTGGATGCGTCCTCTACTGGTGCGGGGGCGGTCCTTTCCCAGCGGACATCTTCTGGTCAACTGGTGCCTTGTGGGTTCTTTTCTAAATCATTCTCCCCCGCAGAATGCAACTATTCAATTGGAGATCGGGAATTACTGGCCATTAAGATGGCTTTGGAGGAGTGGCGGTATCTTCTAGAGGGGGCAGTCCATCCATTCATAATTTTCACGGACCACATGAATTTGGCATATCTTCAGTCTGCGCAAAGGCTCAACTCCTTGCAAGTCAGGTGGTCGCTATATTTCTCCCGGTTTGACTTCATACTCCATTTTCGACCTGGGGACAGAAACATCAAGGCGGATGCCCTATCCAGGTCCTTGCAGTCACCTGAGACTGAGGAGGTTTCTTCTCACATCATTGAGCCTGCCAAAGTTATCACCATGGCACCCGTGACGCTCTCCCCCATTCCGCCGGGCAAGACCTTCGTCCCACAGAATAAGAGGTCAGAAGTCCTAGACTGGGGGCATTCCTCCAAGATTGCGGGCCATGTCGGGGTCAAGAAAACCCTCAGCCTTCTCTCTCGCTACTATTGGTGGCCTTCTCTTCATCAAGATGTGACAGATTTCATAACCTCCTGCATGACTTGTGCTCTGAAAAAAGTACCAAGAAGTCTGCCACCCAGTCTGCTTCACCCTCTGCCTCCTCCTGAGGCCCCTTGGTGACAGATTGGTATGGACTTCATTATCGATCTACCTCGCTCTTCCGGGTGTACTACTATCCTAGTAGTGGTCGATCGCTTCTCCAAAATGGCCCATTTTATCCCACTGCCCGGATTACCCACAGCACCTGAATTGGCCAAGGTCTTCATCCACCAGATCTTCAGGCTTTATGGACTCCCTCAACGAATTGTCTCTGATCGAGGAGTCCAGTTCACCTCCCGATTCTGGATGGCGATCAGCAAACTCATGGGTATACTGTATCTCTGGACTACTCCTCTGCCTATCACCCTCAGTCCAATGGGCAAGTGGAACGGATCAATCAGGTGTTGGCAGCCTACCTGCGTCACTTTTCTAACGCCCATCAAGACAACTGGGTGCCTCTCCTGCCATGGGCAGAGTTCGCCCATAACAACCATCCTAATGAGTCCACCACTAAAA
The DNA here is from genome assembly GCF_039654945.1 of Dendrobates tinctorius. Lineage (NCBI taxonomy): Eukaryota > Metazoa > Chordata > Amphibia > Anura > Dendrobatidae > Dendrobates > Dendrobates tinctorius. The sequence goes on from NW_027361757.1 coordinate 25,057,160, forward strand.
CACCCTTCTTCGTGGTTTTTGGCCAGAATCCGGGTGTTCCGCTACCTCTCCCCTCGCCTTCTGGTGTTCCCGCAGCGGATGAGCTTTCTTCCGAGTTTTCTCAAGTCTGGAGAGAGACCAGAGAGGCACTTGAAAAATCCAGTGTCCGGATTAAGAGACATGCTGACAAGAGACGCAGGGACCTTCCGCCATACCAACCTGGCGACAAAGTCTGGCTGTCAACTAAGCATATCCGCCTAAAGATGCCCTCTTACAAACTGGGTCCACGGTACATCGGTCCATTTGAGGTCCTTGGACGCATTAACAACGTGGCTTATAAATTGAGGTTGCCGACTTCACTCCGGGTCCCTAACGCCTTCCATGTCTTGCTCCTTAAACCTGTTGTTCTTAATCGGTATTGTCCTGTACCACCTCCTTCCCCTCAGCCAGTAGGTGCCGATAACATCTTCGAGGTAAGAGATATCTTAGCCATGAAAAGAGTTCGGGGGCGAACCTTATTCCTTATCGACTGGAAGGGTTTTGATACTGAGGAGTGGTCTTGGGAACCCAGGGAGAATGTTAATGCTCCTCTTCTTTTAAAGAAGTTTTTGTCCAACCTCAGGAGGGGGAGACGTAAAGGGGGGGTACTGTCACGTCTGCGGCGGTGGCCGCTGCCGTTCCAGCAGCGGCGGGGCCCGCCGCCGCCGGTACTCACCCGTCCTCACCTCGCCGCGCTGTGCCCGCCTCCTCCTCGCTCCCGTCCTCCCGGCGCCTGGGGGCCACGTGCGCTCGCTCTAGGGCGTGGGCATGCTCTCTGCAGGTTCCTTAACCCTGTAGCGCCCGCCCAGAGCTCTGGCCGCCAATCAGACCGCTGCACGTGCTATATCAGGCGTCTCCAAGATGGTGGAGACGCCTGATTATCGTGTGCTTTACCTTGCGGTATTCTGGCCAAGTTGTAGGGGCTTTCCCTACAACTCTCTCTCAGTGCTCAGTCCTGTACTCCGCCCTGTACATCCTACTCCGTCCTGTACTCTGTTCTCAGTGCTCAGTCCTGTACTCTGTCCTGTACTTCCTACTCAGTCCTGTACTCCATGCCTTAGTCATGTACTCCGTCCTGTACTCCGTTCTCAGTGCTCAGTCCTGTACTCCGTCCTGTACTTCCTACTCCGTCCTGTACTCCGTTCTCAGTCCTGTACCCCTCACTCAGTCCTATACTCCGCCCCGTGTGCCTGGCCCGTCTTGTATCTCTGGTTCATCTTGTGCTCCGGTTCCGCCAGCCCCTCTCTGGTCCTTTGAGCCGCCCTCTTGGTTCTAGCAGTCGCGGTATCTGTCTTCCGAGGGTCTGCCCCTAACGGTCCCTGTATAGGGGTCGGCACCACCTGGCACGCTCACCCCCGGGAGCTCCAGTGCCGCGATCCAGAGGGTCCACTCTCGGACGTTACCTTCCTTGTCGTCACAATACCTAATAAAGGTTATATTTTATAAAGGTTTTTTCTGTAAGCTTGTGTATATATATACCCTAGATTCATACTGTCTTATTTAAACCAAGACTGTGGGTCCACGCAAAAATTATGGGGACATGTACATTTTTTTTTCCAGTATCATGGATGCCAATACAAGTCTATACGTCCGAGGAAATCATGGACAACACACGGATGACATCAATGTACAGTAAGTATGCTTCACATGATTAACATTATGTGATAGGGGCACTGGTCTAACTAGAGTACGAAGGGCCGCAGAGCAAAGCTTGGCCTTGGGCCCCAACCTGCATGTTGGCCAGATGTATGGGCCCTTGTAGCATTCTAGATACTATAAAGGCACATATGTTCACCCCTCATGTTGCCGAAGTCAGCAGCCAACTTCAGAGTGCCAGCTTGGACAGCACATGACGTTGCTGACAAGTTGACGTCAGCTACCAGCCTCTATTTGGCCGGCGGCGTATATTGCAGCACAGAGAGCCGACTCATCAATACATTCTGGAATATCCAGTTGACTCTAGCTTAAGTGTCATGGTAGCTTAATTTCTACCTATTTATACTGCATATCTTGATGTATTCATTGCGATAATAATAGTAACAACTGCTTGGAGATTTGGTTTTTACGTGACTTTGTGAGAAGAAATTTCTAATTATACAGTTCGGTGTCATAAGCTGGAACGGTGCTGAGCTAATGATGCAGAATCATATTTTGCAGCTCGATTGGTAGTTACCAAGTCTCTGTTCTCCATTTCTCTATAAGTAATTTATTCATGATTTAGCAATTACAATAAGGACAGTGAATCAAACTGTTAGTCTTTTATTCCAGGTTGCTATAAAGCAAGAGCAAGCAATGAAAGAAAACGGGATTTTCCCAAGAATAAATAGTACATCTTATTCCGACTACAAGAAGATAATGTGGAATGGGCCAGTAAGGTGTCATTACATGAACAAACAGTACAATTATACAGATTGGCCATGATGAAAGAAACTTATTTCTTGATGAAAGAACAAATGCTCTCTTGATGAGTCAATTGTGCATAGCATTGCTTTAAGATATTTATACAGCTGTGTTCACATATTAATCAAAGAATATTGGATTCACAGTACAAGTATTCATTGTCCATTTGTACCAAACATTAATTTTTGGATACCGTCGTGGCTGTTCAAGCAGTCGGTGTGAACTTTCAGAGATCCAGTACCATTGATTGTATGAATCGATTGGCAAGGACCCAATTCAATGACCATGTCAGTTTTCCCTGATGCTAGACTTGGACCCAAAATTTTTCCTCTTACCTGACAGAATCCCTAGCTTCTCTTATGATTGGCCAGCCCGGTGCGATGCCATCATTGTACATCAAAGGAAGAGCCAATGATACCTGCAGGTAGGAAATGGTTGGCTGGGCTCCCGTTCAGCAGCCACAGACTACTGGCGTGATCGATGGACTAGGTCCTGAAAATCAATTTACATCTTTTCTATCCAGTATCTATTGCTCTGTGAATTTAAACATCGTAATAGATGGCAGTTGGTTCCATGGTCATTGGAAATTACATATTATAAATGTGTCCAAATGACCACAATATTAGAGTTGTTTCACTGATTTGGGAAGCCAGAGGTCTGCAAGGCGAACCTGCCCTCCAGCATGCCTGAGTCATGGTCCTCCTAGTGCCAGTCTTTCTGACTGCAGAAAAAAAACAGCAGGTGCCAACATTAACCTGAACCCCCCACACCTATGATTGGTTCCCTTCATGCCCATATGGTTCCCATCTTTTTGGTTGACACCTCTCGGTGTAAGCCTGCTTTTCTGACCATCCCTGCTCACATATCATCATGGGAGCTCAAGCAAGCACTTCTACGTCTACGGAGGGAGCCCAGCGCCTGGTAGCTGATGCTATTGCCAAACAGCCTGCCAATGCACTAACACCAGATACTTCTAAGTCTGCACCATCTGTGCCTCAGGCTCAGTTTGTTGACCACATCTGAAGCCACTGCTGTATATAAGGCTGTTATTGTTAATGAAGCACACCTTTCTCGAGCAGTGGCTCGGCATGTTTGTTTTCCCAGACTGTACAGCTATCTGGCGCAGAAAGTAGTGTCATCATTGTGCCGATGATCTTGATTGTCCAGTCATCATTCGAGTCCTAAAGATGGTGCTCTGCTTCTTGCTCTTGCAGCGTCATGGTCCATCAGGAAACCCACTGGTTCCCTGGTGGGCCAGATGGAACTGTTAATGCTGATTAATATACTTTCAGATTAATTACCTGTATGTGCAGGCTGTGTACTGCAAGCAATATGTATTTTTATTATGAAGTATTATCTGCGAGATAGTTAGATATTTACTGTTTGTTGTATGATATGTGGGTGCTGCAACAAAAGTGTAACAGATTTTTGACAATTTTGTATGAGTCATTTCATGAGTGAAGTATGTGATTGGGGATGTCTGTGGGTGATGACATCAGAAGAAGTAATATATGGGGAAAACGTCTTAAGTCTAACATACCTCCCAACTTTTGAAGAACAGTAAGAGAGACAAAGTATGCGGCAGGAGGAGATGTCTGAGGGGCGCTGGCAGTGAGGGACATTCAGCAGACGCATGAGACTGCAGGGCATAAACGCAAATCTGTGAACGTCCACTGTATCCAGGACAGTTGGGACTAGAGATGAATGGATCGATTCACGCGACTCCGATCCAGCTTCCAGGTGAGTGTTACCTGATGGCTGGATGGTAGGCTGCTAATCTATTACCTTCCATTTTCCTCAGAGAGGCTTTTTATTAGCCAAGACTGACGTAATGTCATCTGTGTGTCCTGCTCATCTCTAGTTGGGTCCTATGGATTATTTTTTGTTCTTTTATTCAGAGTTGTAGCAGTCAGAACTTTCTCATCTTTATGTAGCTTCTCTATATGACATTTGGCTTTTTTAAGTCTTTAAGGCCGTGTTCACACGCTGCAGAAATCCTGTGTTTTTTTTTTATTTTTGCAGGTGTTTGCACCAAACTACACAATAAAAATCTTCTGATTACTGCATCTTTGCTGTGTTTTTTTTAGGCCTATTCCACCTTATTTTATGCATTTTTGTGGCAGATGTGAGAATAAAAAAAAGCAAAATTGTTATTGCGTCTTGTGGGGAAGACACCTGCAGAAAGCGTGCAGAAGAAAAGTAGTAGAAAAAAATGCAGCATTTACGCCACATGTGAACACAGCTTCAGCATTACATTTGTATTACATTTTTATGCGTTTAACAGAGAAAAATATCAATTACGCCATTTTTTTTACTCCATTGCTTTAGCTTTTGCCTTTTATTATTGGAGGTTATGTGTTCGACTACCAGTGAGACTCAAGAAAAAACGAAAAAGTGATATTTTTGTAATTGTTTTATTATTTCTAGTAGTTTTACAGTAACAAAAAATCTGACTTCACCTCTACACAGGTTCGGACAGGCCCACCAGATTACCGGAGGATTCTCCAGTTGGCCCTGGCTCTGACACCTGCTGACATATTGGCCAGCAGCTGCCTAGGGCCCCCACTGCTCCAGGGGCCCCCAGCCAGTGGTGTGTCACTAATAGCGGCACACCCAACTGCTATGGGGCCCCTGAGCCAAGAGGGGCCCTCCCGCTGCCAGGAGCAGCAGCTGGAGACAAGCCCCTGTCCCCGCTGCTAAAGAGAAATTAATATTCACACCTTACCATGCCCCCATGGGCGTGGAGAGGTGTGAATACCATTTCTTTTTAACAGCCGGCAGTGTTAGCCATCAAGCTGCGGCAAGCACTGCCCGCTGGTGCTGCTGAATCGTGGCCCCGAAGGTGGGCCCCCTAAAGGGGGGCAAACCCTAATTGCGATCCCTGCAGCTTTTGACCAGAGCATGTCATGATCTGACACTGTCCTCCTTCCAGCTCGCCTGCCCGGCACTTCCTGTCTGACTCAGCGAGGCTGGATGACGTCATCATTCAGCCCGGCTGTTTCAGAGAGGAAGCTGCCAGGATTTGCTGCGGGGCACCTGCGGAGAGGTGAATGTGTGGGTGTGTGTGGTGTGGTGCTGTGTGTGTGTGTGGAGCTGTGCTCTGTGTGGTGCTGTGCTGTGTGTGGTGCTGTGCTGTGTGTGGTGCTGTGTGTGGTGCTGTGTGTGTGCTATGCTATGTGTGAGGTGCTGTGTGTGTGTGTGTGTGTGCGGTGCTGTGTGTGTGGTGCAGTGCTGTGTGTGGTGCGTGTGTGGTGCTGTGCTGTGTGTGGTGCTGTGCTGTGTGTGGTGTGGTGCTGTGCGTGTGTGGTGCGGTGCGTGTGGTGCGTTGCTGTGTGTGCGTGTGGTGCGGTGCTGTGTTTGTGGTGCTGTATGTTTGCGGTGCTGTGTGTGAGGTGCGGTGCTGTGTGGTGCTGCGTGCAGTGCATTGCTGTGTGTGTGTGGTGCAGTGCTGTGGTTGCGGTGCTGTATGTTTGCGGTGCTGTGTGTGCAGTGCTTTGTGTGGTGCTGCGTGTGTGTGCGGTGAATTGCTGTGTGTGTGGTGCGGTGCTGTGTTTGCGGTGCTGTATGTTTGCGGTGCTGTGTGTGTGCAGTGCTGTGCGTGAGGTGCGGTGCTGTGTGTGGTGCTTCGTGTGTGTGCTGTGCATTGCTGTGTGTGTGTGGTGCTGTGCTGTTTGTGTGGTGTGGTGCTGTCTGTGAGATGCTGTATGTGTGATGATGGTGAGGAGGCAATGATAATGGTGATGAGGAGGCGATGGTGGTGGGGGGAAGGCAATGATGATGGTGGTGAGGAGGCGATGATGGTGGTGGGGGAGGCAATGATGTTGGTGAGGAGGCGATGATGATGGTGGTGGTGGTGAGGAGGGAATGATGATGGTGGGGGGAAGGCAATGATGATGGTGGTGAGGAGGTGATGATGGTGGTGGGGGGAGGCAATGATGTTGGTGAGGAGGCGATGATGGTGGTGGTGGTGAGGAGGGAATGATGATGGTGGGGGGAAGGCAATGATGATGGTGGTGAGGAGGTGATGATGGTGGTGGGGGAGGCAGTAATGATTGTGAGGAGGCAATGATGATGGTGGTGAGGAGGTGATGATGGTGGGGGGGAGGCAGTGATTATGGTGAGGAGGCAATGATGATGGTGATGGGGGAGGCAATGATGGAGGTAACCCTTGTGCAGCAATATATGGGGAGTTTTTATCTATGGAGCATCTTGTTGGGCCACCATTAACCCTTGTGCAGCAATATATGGGGAGTTTTTCTCTATGGACCATCTTCTCGGGCCATCATTAACCCTTGTGCAGCAATATATGGTTTTTTTTATCTACAGAGCATCTTCTTGGACCACCATTAACCCTTGTGCAGCACCACCCTCAGCTAATACATGAGTCAATAAAGGTCCCGTTACATTTAGCAATGCACCAGCGATCCCGACAACGATACGACCCTGTCAGGGTCGCTGGTGCATCGCTAAATGGTCGCTAGTGAGCTGCCAAACAGGCAGATCTCACCAGCGATGCAGCAGCGGTCGGCGTTCGTTACTTACCTGTCAGACGGCAGCTCTGGTGATGACTTCCTCCCGCGTCCATGGAGTCGCTCGTCGGCGCCAGCAGGAAGCCATTGATGAGAAATGGACCAGGACAATCTTGTGCGATCAACGATCGACCGGCCCCCCCGCTGGCTGAGGTAAGTGTCACATGTAGCAATATCGCTACCGATATCGCTGTTGCGTTAAAAAATCGGTGACGCTTTAGCGATATCGCTATGTGTAAAAGGCCCTTAAGTTTTCCCAGTTTTTTGTGGCAAAATTAGGGGTGGTCGGCTTATACATGAGTATATACGGTGTGTGTATATATACAATATATATATATAGCCACTGTGCATATATATATATATATATATTGAAACAATGTAAAAAACATATAGCCAGCTCACCATAAAGGAGTTCCTCTTAATGCAATAGTCGGTGTTCACCTTATATTCTGCACGGATCCAGGCAGGGAGTATGCCCCAACAAATAGGAATATAAGAGAATTGGGATCCAGCAAAAAGATGAAAGTTCACCAGAATTATAAAATCTTCTTCTTTATTTATCCATCAAATCATATAAAAAATATGTGAGGAACGCCAAACAATTGGTAACATTCCAGCAAGGGACTACATGTTTCAGCACTATGTGCCTTCTTCACGGTCCTATTTGAACTGAGATCCAACACTGGCAATATATCCTCCTTTGTGAAACATATTCAAATGACCCTTAATTAAAAGCAGTGAAACAAACCAATTAAAAACACCTGAGTAAATGGTTGAAACTCAGTTCAAAAATATTGCTAGAAAAATACATATATTGAACATGTTTTATACATAGACCAATGATATAAACATTAAATAATAAATCAACAGTGATATGGAATAACTGCCGCAAAAATAAAGAAATTTTTATATAAACATATATGAAAAAAATGCATCATGTAGTAGGCGCGATCTAAGTATCAGAGACCATCACAAATATGACTCTCAAAAGAATAACATATTGGAGTAGGTTTAAGATAGAGATATAATCTTTAGAAACTAATGTAAGCACAAAAAAAAAAAAAAAAAATATTTTGATGTTTGCTTGCTTAATATTGTGTAATAAGGTCCATTCTACTGTTCAATCCGTCAGGAACTCTAGTCTCTAATAAAAAGATCCACCTACTTTCTCTAGAGAGGATTTTACTTTTATAATCACCACCCCTACGTGGTTTTGTAACCACCTCTATTCCCCTAAAGGAAAAGCTTTTTAGATCACCTTTATGCACATTGGCAAAGTGTTTGGAAACCGCAGAGGCTCCTGCAATAGGCAAATTAACTGCATCCGACAAATGTTTTCGCATACGCTGTTTCAATGAATTAGTGGTGCAACCCACATATTGAAGTCCGCAAATATTGCAATCAATAAGATATATTACATTTTCTGTATTACAATTAATAAAAGAAAAAATCTCAAAGTTTTTTCCATTTTTTATAGAAGAAAATGTTTTCGTTTTAACAATATATTTGCAACACTTACAAATTTTTGCACCACAACCATAACAGCCTACACTTTTAATCCAATTTTGTTTCAATTTTTTGTCTGGATCAGTAAATAAGCTTGCCGTCAACATGGATCCTATAGTAGGAGCTCTCCTCGCAACAAATTTAATTAAATATTTTTTTAATATTTGTTTCAGTTCACCACTTTGTTCTAAAATGGGTAAATGTTTTTTAATAATGGAGACTATTTCTTGATACTGTGGACTAAATTTAGTGCTGAAAACTATACCCAAATCATTGTTATGTTGTTTGATATTTTTATATTCCAACAATTCCTGTCTATTTAAATTGTCTACTATGCCTCTCGCTCTTTTTAGAGACCAGTTTGGGTAACCCCTGGATTTTAATCTTTTTGCCAAAAATTCAGATTCTTTCATATAGGTATCTTTTTCTGTACTATTTCTTTTTGTTCGAATCAGTTCACCTGTGGGTATATTCCTAATTACATGGTTGGCGTGACATGAATTTGCCATCAATATACTATTCACAGCTGTAGATTTGCGATAAGGTTCCACCAACACTTTTTTCCGATTTGAATCTATTTTCAAGGTCAAATCAAGAAAGTTAATTGACAGCTCATTCATGTGACATGTAAATTTGAGATTGAAACTATTTTTATTTAAATATGAAAAAAAGGAAGATGCTAAATCCTTATTCCCCCTCCACACAAAAACCAAATCATCAATGAAGCGTCCCAACCAAAAAATGTTATGTCTAAATGGATTGTTAAAATGAAAAATATACCTCTCCTCCCATACTGACATAGTTAAATTTGCTAAAGACGGTGAGAATTTGGCCCCCATGCTCACTCCCTGTATCTGCAAATAATATTTCTCATCAAAAATGAAATAATTATGAGTGAGCAAAAAATTAGTTGCAAGCAATAAAAAATGTTGAATTTCAACTGTATACTCACTGTATTTAGATAGATAATATCTGAGGCTCTCCAATGCAACAGAATGTGGATTTGATGGATATAATCCAATAACATCACATGAAAGCCACAGAAAATCATTCCCCCATTCTATTTTTTCTACCATGTTAATAGCTGCTTTGCTATCTCTCAAGTGACTAGGAGTTAAAGCCACCAGGGGTTGTAGATAATGATCCACCCACTCTCCAAGGCATTCACTAAAAGATCCTATCCCTGAAAGGATAGGTCTTAGTGGGGGAGGAAAAATTTATTTGTGCACCTTGGGGAGTGAGTGGTAAATGGGTGTAATGGGATGGTCACAATACAAAGCTTCACTCAATTTCTCTGAAATAGCTCCTGTAGATACACCTTCCTGCAAAATTTTTTTCATTTCCTTATTAAAAGGGAGAGTGGGATTTTCATTTAATTCCCTATACACACTGGAGTTTCCCAATGCGGTTAAATTAAGTTTCTTATTTAAACCCACATCCAGAATGGTAATTGATCCACCCTTATCCGACTGGACAATTTTTAGATCTTTATTCTTACTCAATTCCTGAAGAGCTTTATGCTCATGAAATGTCAGATTATTATGGGTCAGTTCCACTCTGTTATTTAATTCTACCAAATCCCTTTCCACCGCTTCTTGAAAAACATCCAGCATCGGAGGTCTAGATTTAAGTGGGTAAAATTTTGTATTTTTTACATGAAAAGAATCATTTAAATTAACCTGGTATTCTTTGGAGCTTTCAGATTCTAGTTGTCTTGAAAAAGATACCTATATGAAAGAATCTGAATTTTTGGCAAAAAGATTAAAATCCAGGGGTTACCCAAACTGGTCTCTAAAAAGAGCGAGAGGCATAGTAGACAATTTAAATAGACAGGAATTGTTGGAATATAAAAATATCAAACAACATAACAATGATTTGGGTATAGTTTTCAGCACTAAATTTAGTCCACAGTATCAAGAAATAGTCTCCATTATTAAAAAACATTTACCCATTTTAGAACAAAGTGGTGAACTGAAACAAATATTAAAAAAATATTCAATTAAATTTGTTGCGAGGAGAGCTCCTACTATAGGATCCATGTTGACGGCAAGCTTATTTACTGATCCAGACAAAAAATTGAAACAAAATTGGATGAAAAGTGTAGGCTGTTATGGTTGTGGTGCAAAAATTTGTAAGTGTTGCAAATATATAATCTGACATTTCATGAGCATAAAGCTCTTCAGGAATTGAGTAAGAATAAAGATCTAAAAATTGTCCAGTCGGATAAGGGTGGATCAATTACCATTCTGGATGTGGGTTTATATAAGAAACTTAATTTAACCGCATTGGGAAACTCCAGTGTGTATAGGGAATTAAATGAAAATCCCACTCTCCCTTTTAATAAGGAAATGAAAAAAATTTTGCAGGAAGGTGTATCTACAGGAGCTATTTCAGAGAAATTGAGTGAAGCTTTGTATTGTGACCATCCCATTACACCCATTTACCACTCACTCCCCAAGGTGCACAAATAAATTTTTCCTCCCCCACTAAGACCTATCCTTTCAGGGATAGGATCTTTTAGTGAATGCCTTGGAGAGTGGGTGGATCATTATCTACAACCCCTGGTGGCTTTAACTCCTAGTCACTTGAGAGATAGCAAAGCAGCTATTAACATGGTAGAAAAAATAGAATGGGGGAATGATTTTCTGTGGCTTTCATGTGATGTTATTGGATTATATCCATCAATTCCACATTCTGTTGCATTGGAGAGCCTCAGATATTATCTATCTAAATACAGTGAGTATACAGTTGAAATTCAACATTTTTTATTGCTTGCAACTAATTTTTTGCTCACTCATAATTATTTCATTTTTGATGAGAAATATTATTTGCAGATACAGGGAGTGAGCATGGGGGCCAAATTCTCACCGTCTTTAGCAAATTTAACTATGTCAGTATGGGAGGAGAGGTATATTTTTCATTTTAACAATCCATTTAGACATAACATTTTTTGGTTGGGACGCTTCATTGATGATTTGGTTTTTGTGTGGAGGGGGAATAAGGATTTAGCATCTTCCTTTTTTTCATATTTAAATAAAAATAGTTTCAATCTCAAATTTACATGTCACATGAATGAGCTGTCAATTAACTTTCTTGATTTGACCTTGAAAATAGATTCAAATCGGAATAAAGTGTTGGTGGAACCTTATCGCAAATCTACAGCTGTGAATAGTATATTGATGGCAAATTCATGTCACGCCAACCATGTAATTAGGAATATACCCACAGGTGAACTGATTCGAACAAAAAGAAATAGTACAGAAAAAGATACCTATATGAAAGAATCTGAATTTTTGGCAAAAAGATTAAAATTCAGGGGTTACCCAAACTGGTCTCTAAAAAGAGCGAGAGGCATAGTAGACAATTTAAATAGACAGGAATTATTGGAATATAAAAATATCAAAGAACATAACAATGATTTGGGTATAGTTTTCAGCACTAAATTTAGTCCACAGTATCAAGAAATAGTCTCCATTATTAAAAAACATTAACCCATTTTAGAACAAAGTGGTGAACTGAAACAAATATTAAAAAAATATTCAATTAAATTTGTTGCGAGGAGAGCTCCTACTATAGGATCCATGTTGACGGCAAGCTTATTTACTGATCCAGACAAAAAATTGAAACAAAATTGGATTAAAAGTGTAGGCTATTATGGTTGTGGTGCAAAAATTTGTAAGTGTTGCAAATATATTGTTAAAACGAAAACATTTTCTTCTATAAAAAATGGAAAAAACTTTGAGATTTTTTCTTTTATTAATTGTAATACAGAAAATGTAATATATCTTATTGATTGCAATATTTGCGGACTTCAATATGTGGGTTGCACCACTAATTCATTGAAACAGCGTATGCGAAAACATTTGTCGGATGCAGTTAATTTGCCTATTGCAGGAGCCTCTGCGGTTTCCAAACACTTTGCCAATGTGCATAAAGGTGATCTAAAAAGCTTTTCCTTTAGGGGAATAGAGGTGGTTACAAAACCACGTAGGGGTGGTGATTATAAAAGTAAAATCCTCTCTAGAGAAAGTAGGTGGATCTTTTTATTAGAGACTAGAGTTCCTGACGGATTGAACAGTAGAATGGACCTTATTACACAATATTAAGCAAGCAAACATCAAAATATTTTTTTTAATTTTTTTTTTAATTTTTTTTAATTTTTTTTTTTTTGTGCTTACATTAGTTTCTAAAGATTATATCTCTATCTTAAACCTACTCCAATATGTTATTCTTTTGAGAGTCATATTTGTGATGGTCTCTGATACTTAGATCGCGCCTACTACTTGATGCATTTTTTTCATATATGTTTATATAAAAATTTATTTATTTTTGCGGCAGTTATTCCATATCACTGTTGATTTATTATTTAATGTTTATATCATTGGTCTATGTATAAAACATGTTCAATATATGTATTTTTCTAGCAATATTTTTGAACTGAGTTTCAACCATTTACTCAGGTGTTTTTAATTGGTTTGTTTCACTGCTTTTAATTAAGGGTCATTTGAATATGTTTCACAAAGGAGGATATATTGCCAGTGTTGGAGCTCAGTTCAAATAGGACCGTGAAGAAGGCACATAGTGCTGAAACATGTAGTCCCTTGCTGGAATGTTACCAATTGTTTGGAGTTCCTCACATATTTTTTATATGATTTGATGGATAAATAAAGAAGATTTTATAATTCTGGTGAACTTTCATCTTTTTGCTGGATCCCAATTCTCTTATATTCCTATATATATATATATATATATATTAGGAGTGGCGGAAGGCGCTAAATAAAAATATAAAAAAGCGGCTTCGCCACTCGGGGTCCACCGTGCAGAGGATGTAATAACTGCTGCTAGGTGACGGCAGAGCAATCTGGCGGTAGTGTGCACAGGGTTAACTGCACCCCAAAGTGCACTGCACAGACTCTGTTGAACTCACAGAGTACACGAAATAATAAACACAAAAACGCTGAGTCTGTTTGGGACACAGAATTACAGCGCTGCACCCGCGGTATGTGGTCACAGGAGTAACACTAGATGGTGGTACTTACACCGTCTAGACCTACCGACAAAGATCGGGTGCCGAGCGTCGCAACCGCGAACGCACGCAGAGCTGCTACTGCAGCGCGGCTAGAACAGAGCTGCTGCAAAGACGCTGCTAACACGCAGGCGCAATGCTGACGCTAGGCTGCTGAGGCGATGGAGCAATAGCGCGCTGGCGCTGATACTGGCAGTAACTCAAGCACTCTCACAGACGTAGTATCAGAGGGTAGGGGTTTCCAATGAGTCATTCACCAGTCCATGCTTCCATCAACAAACATACAGCAGTAGTATGGCTATACTAGCGCATGGCGGAACAGCCATGCGCACTTTTTATAGCGAACGGGACCTTCCGGAAATCTCCAGGTCTCCAAGAGTAGCCAATGGGATCCGACACAGGACCTGAACACCTGACTCCTGAACTCCAATGGGAGTTTGTCCCATGAGCATGCTCAGATGCAGGAGAAGAGGACTTAGCCTCTGGAGAGAGTTGCCGTAAAGCACTCTCCTCTGCAGTCTCCTCTACAGCAGATGAAGAGCAGGAGGCTGCAGAATGTGAGGATCTAGATTTCAGCAAAGGAGAGGCAGAAATCTGACTCCTAACATATATATATATATATATATTGCTAATTTAAATAAAAAGAAAAACAACTGAAAACTGTATCTGCAAGTAAACTAAGTATTCTGATTGAGGTAAGACTACGCAACGATTATGGTGATATTAGTTGTTGCTTCGCTTAAGATCGCAGTTTGGCAATGCTGCAGTGCAACATAATTAAAGTGTAAGTGTACCCATTGTAGTCAGTCTACAGGGTGGGCCATTTATATGGATACACCTGGGTTGGCCATTTATAAATTTGGAATCCAAAATGGTCGACTTCAAAATGGCCGCTATGGTCACCACCCATCTTGAAAAGTTTCCCCCCCCCCCATATACTAATGTGCCACAAACAGGAAGTTGATATCACCAACCATTCCCATTTAATTTAGGTTTATCCATATAAATGGCCCACCCTGTACACTCCAAACCCACAGACAGTGACCTGCAAGTGTGAGGCTGCTGAGCTCCTATCAGGTCTTTTATAATATACAGGCTCTAAGACATGGTTATCTCTAGTGTTGAGCGACTTTTGGTTTTTTAGGGTCGAGTTTCGTTTCATGAAACCCGACTTTTCCAAAAGTCGGGTCGAACAAAATCGGCCGACTATAGGGAAAAGTCGGGGTCGTCCCGAAACACGAAAGACAATGTAAGTCAATGGAGAATTAAAGTCGGCAGTGAGAGGAGGACAGGAAACACACCAACAGTGCCCATTTGAATGCCAAAAACATAAATTCTTGTTACTGAAGCTTGTCAACCTTAATTAACTTCATAATACTAGTTACGCACTGAAAAATGGGGGTTATTTGGCTACAGTTGTGGGGGGGAGGGCTGGCTCCAGGTTTTCGTGGGCCCAGGGCCAAAGAGCGCCCCTTTAACACATACCACAACTCATGATGCTCCGATACGGCAGAGAAATAGCAGTATAGTACAATGAAAAATACTTCACTTCTTACATCTCATGACTGATATCCATTTTAAATTCTCCAATACCTCCAAAAACGGACAGTATATAACTCCATACAGTATTATGGCCAGCGCTTAGTGCGCTATACAGAGTAATGAGGCCCATATATTTCTCCATACGAAATCATTATTCCCATATAATGTTTGAAACCGTATATGATGAGCTCCACATAATGCTACAGTATATGTTGGTCCCAATGGATGAAGCTCCACTGTCTTATGGGCCCAAATAATGCTCCATATATAATGGGCCCCATTTCTACTGCTCTAGTGTGTAATGGGCCCTGTAAATGCTGCTCCAGTGTCTGATGTCCACCTTTGGAATGCTCGAGTGTATGGTGGGCCCCATATATCATTCACCAGAGTATAGTGTGCCCCAAAGATTGCTGTCCCAACATTGAAAACAATTACATAAGTCTCCTTGCTAGGGAATACCTGCACTACTCTGAACTCCTTGTCGTTCCCATCTTCCATCTCACTGCACTTGGCTGTTTAGGCCCTCCCACTGGCAGAGACACTTTTGCGTACTATGCAGTGCCCTGTGCCAGTGCCATCGCCCATGAGTATTCCCCCCACCTGCTCAAGGAACCTGCACTTTCATCTGCACCTTCCTCTTTGTCACTGTGTAAGGTGGTATAGTATGCGGGAAGGGGAACCTGAGTTTCCTCTGGGTCAGATTCTGCTGTGTAGAGTGTGAGGGGAATGTAGTGGTCTGGGTCAATGTACCAGCAGCATCATCCAGCAGTGGCTGGGCCTCAGTGCACTTGTGGCGTCCCCAAGAGTACGGTCGCCACTGTGGCATTTCCTGCCTCCTAGGGAGTGTGTTGTCAAGCTTGGGAGCAACGAAGGATCTCTCTAGCAGTGAAACCAACACACAACACATTTCCCACTCCAGGCCAGCAGGGAGACCTCTGAACCTGACTGCTGAGGAGCTGCTCTCTGTGGTCGGGAGGAGGTAAGTTAGGGCACTCTGTGCAGGGAAGGGGAAGTGTGTGGACGTGAGAAGGGGAGCTGGAGGATGAGCAGAGTTAAGACTCACTCCTAGCTGGAGTGAATGGTCCGGATTCCGGTCTCCGAGTTTGTAGGGACACTGATGTTCCTGCTGCAGCAACCGGGGGAAGTAGCAGCTATAAATGCTCTGTACCCAACTAAGGCTCGGAGGCCCCAGCATCGACGTGTGCGAGGCAGAAGGAAAAGGCTACAGCTGTCTGCCATACAAGTAAAGTCTGAGGAACATCTGTTAGACAGGAGGCGTTTCAGTGAACCACGGTCCTGTGAGTGCTTCCCCCACAAGCGCTAGAAAGGAGACGTTCAGGAAGGTACATGTTGGCGGAGTGTTGGAAGGGAGCTTTCCATTCTGGTCCCGGAGGTTGGCAGAGGTCCTGACCCGGAGGACACAGCACGGAGGCAGGCATCTGTGTAACCTGCAGACTGTGAGTAAAGCTTTGGAACTGCACGCTCTGGTGTCCTACAGTTATTTCAGCACCGCTACATCTGGGTACCAGTACCTACACCGCCTGTGCCTTTCCCCATCACTACATTTACACTTCCCTGGGACTCCAGCTCCACCTGTGGGGAGCTTCACCATCTTTGTTGCACAACACCATCAGTCCCAGAGGATCTGCATGCAGCGTCGGCCTAACATCTATGTTGCCGAACACCACAGGTGGCGTCAAACTATATAAACTCTTTACCATTATACCACGCCATTTACATGGGCGCCCAGGGCCACCATCCGGGTCACCGCTGCTGTGACACATCCCACTGACACCGGCCCGGTACCGAGTACCCCACAGCCCTGGGAGGGTGACCCATATGCCGACTGCTGATCGGGCGGCGTTATTCCCACAAACCTCCAAACAGCATCCCTGAAGGCAAAGTTTTTGGTTTCCGGGGGCAGTATGATTGCAAAGCTGAACCTTAAAGGAATGTCCAAAAGGGCACCACCAGGAGTGGAGCCTGTGGCTTAATTGGACTGCACCCGGGAAATCACTACCATACAAGCTACAGAAAAGATGGACAGATTGCAAGCTTTGTCGATTCTGTGTGTGGTGTGGTATGTCCGTTTGTAGTTGTGCTAGCGATTTCTCAGCTTTATTCCGTTAACGACCGAGACTCCGGCATGGCCCCGCAGTACACGTCAAGCTTACTAGAGGGATACGCGAGGCTGTGGCACGTGAGATCGAGCAATAACAGGTCTAGCATTCCAGTACATGTCCGGGGCTGCATGCACGCTACACTGAAAGGACCAGCTTTGGTCGCTTACAGGTGCAGATAACCTGCTGAACTCCGTTAGTGATGGGGATCTGGGATTCAGATTATTCCCCGCGAACGATGATTTCCCAGTAAGTTCAGGTCAACTGCAATTCCGGAGTTAGGCCTAACCGTCATTCCTGAAAAAATTACGTGTCCAAACCCCAGGTGTTGTAGCTTGCTTAACAACTCGGCAGCCGTTCTCAGGCCCAGTATGGATTCAACAACATTGTAGAAAGTTGATAAAGGGTACAGTTTCACCGGATAACACGTATATATGTAGCCTAGTTTACACATTAAAAATATATGTCTATAGATCAGGAGGCAGACTCAGATGTTCTCAGGCCCAGTATGGATTTGACCAGATTGTACAAAGTTGAGAAAGGGTACTTTATCACTGGATAGCAGGTATATATAGCATAGTTTAAACATGTAAAATCTCCGTGTTCTCAGTATGGATCACACAGCAATCTAAAAAGTGGAAAAAAGGAAATGCATTTGAGGCGTACACAACTATATACTTTTGGTGTTATTTTTAAATCTTCATATATATTTCTGTCTCAGTAATACAGTCCAGCCTCTCCGCAATAGGAAATGAGATGCATACAATTAGTGACATAAAGGCTATTGATTGCAGAAATCTAGGAATTATTATTCACGGGAAAAACTTCCGTCACAATTCTCATAGGCGATGCTGACCCTCAATTAATTTGTGTGTTGAGACAGTGAAACATTTTTTTGTGAATAAAGTCTTGCTGTATCGCACTTCCGTTGATTCCATCACTGTTACTCATCTCAATCCAATTTTTATCACAGGGAGCGATGTAAACATGGTACTCACTGGCTATCATGATCTGTCACGTAACTTTGGAGTGCAAAAGACAGAAGTCACAGGCCGTAGGCGATTCTATTTGATTGGCATGAGAGGGCAGATTTTGAAATGTGCGCCGGAATGTCACACGTTTGTGAGTAGGAAAACTGTGAAAGCTGATGATAAACCACCACTGCATGTAATTGTGAGTCGACATCCATAAGAAATGGAAGCCACTGATCATCTGGAGCTAGAGCCTGGCCAGCAGGACAGGGCATAGCTACATCTTAACCATCATCTTTCAGTTCAATCAATTTGTAGTGGCAGTCCCAGTGAAGGATTTGACAGCCCAGACTACACAGCGGAGGAGCAGGGAGAGGTAAACATTACAAATGCTGGGGCCCTACCCAAGCAAGGGGGGCACACTCGTGGGCGTCGGTACCGGCACTGGGCCCCTCATAGTACGGCGGTGTGTCTGACGGCGGGTGTGCATCACCACAGTCAGAGACACTTGATTGCACTATGAGGGACCCTATGCCAGTGCCCGTGCCCAAGAGTCGGCCTACCCACCTGTCCAGGGCAACGGCACTCGCACGGTTTTGTGCGCTAGGTGGTGACCCCGGCCATGGGGGGGCGCCCACTTAGGGAGGTTTACAAAGTGGCATATGTAGATGTGGGTCATTCAGCTGCTGCAAAAGGCAAAATAGGTCAAGTTCGCGGAATAGGAGGAGGACCAAAGCAAGCCATTTTTCTGGCAACCTATGTGTCATCAAGGGAAGGTGGGATAAAATCCTTGGAAACCCATGCATGGTTCATTTTAATGAAGGTTAGATCATCCACATTTTGGGTTGACAGACGGGTCCTTTTTTCTGTCAGGATTGTTCCAGCTGCACTGAAGACTCTTTCCGATAGCACACTTGCATCTGGGCAAGCGAGCTCCTGTAAGGCATATTATGCCAATTCAGGCCAGGTGTCCAGTTTAGCGGCCCAATAGTCAAAGGGGAATGACCTGTGCGGAAGAACATCGATATGAAAAGAGGAAATCG
This sequence comes from Dendrobates tinctorius, assembly GCF_039654945.1. NCBI lineage: Eukaryota > Metazoa > Chordata > Amphibia > Anura > Dendrobatidae > Dendrobates > Dendrobates tinctorius. Next base: position 25,076,315 of record NW_027361757.1, read on the forward strand.
GAAAACCAGGGGAAGAGTCTTGAGGAGATCATTTGCATATCCCCAGTGCCTTCTGGGATAAATGAAGAGTCTCCGCGAGCTCAACGATCACTGGGTTTTGGCTGTTGCAGCTGAAAAGAGGAAATCGGAAAACCAGGGGAAGAGTCTTGAGATCATTTGCATATTCCCAGTGCCTTCTGGGATAAGTGAAGAGTCTCTGCGAGCTCAACGATCACTGGGTTTTGGCTGTTGCAGCTGAAAAGAGGAAATCGGAAAACCAGGGGAAGAGTCTTGAGGAGATCATTTACATATTCCCAGTGCCTTCTGGGATACGTGAAGAGTCTCCGTGAGCTCAACGATCACTGGGTTTTGGCTGTTGCAGCTGAAAAGAGGAAATCGGAAAACCAGGGGAAGAGTCTTGAGGAGATCATTTGCATATTCCCAGTGCCTTCTGGGATAAGTGAAGAGTCTCCGCGAGCTCAACGATCACTGGGTTTTGGCTGTTGCAGCTGAAAAGAGGAAATCGGAAAACCAGGGGAAGAGTCTTGAGGAGATCATTTGCATTTTCCCAGTGCCTTCTGGGATAAGTGAAGAGTCTCCGCGAGCTCAACGATCACTGGGTTTTGGCTGTTGCAGCTGAAAAGAGGAAATCGGAAACCGAAGAGGCCAGGAGCCTCTTCACAGACTTACCAGTGGAAAAGCCAAACTTCACATGCCACAAATGCAAGCTTGTGTCCCTGTTGTAGGAAAAGTTGCAAAATCTCGAAGAGAGGTCAGCTACGTTGAAGATCATTAAGGAAGGGGAAGAGTTCTTAGACAGAGCAGAATTATCTCTTCATGTTACAGAAAGAGAAGAAATTCGAAGTGCACCTGAAGAAACAGAGGAATGGAGACATGTGACCCAGAGAAGCAGGAGGATCAGGAGGCAGTCAGCACCCATACTGCTCAGGAACCAGTACCAGGCTCTCACGCAGGAAAACGATAAAGAAATACATCAGGATAAGACTTTGCCCACAAACAGCAACCTTGTACGCCTTCAGAGTCCTCCTGGATGGAGAAAGAAAAATGTTGTGAAGAAGAAACGGAGAGTGGTGGTCATGGGGGATTCCCTGTTGAGAGGAACAGAGGCCGCTATCTGCAGACCGGATATAACTTCAAGAGAAATGTGCTGTCTTCCAGGTGCAAAAACTAAAGATGTGTCTGACAGGATATCAGGACTCTTCAGACCTACAGAAGACTACCCATTCCTGCTACTACATGTGGGGACAAATGACACCGCAAGAAACGACCTGGAAACCATCTGCAGAGACTTTGAAGACTTAGGCAAGAAAGTGAAAGAACTGGGAGCGCAGGTGGTCTTCTCTTCCATCCTCCCAGTGGATGGCCATGGAACAAGGAGGTGGAATAAGATTCTGCAGGTGAACAACTGGCTACGTCAATGGTGCCGTCAGCAACAATTTGGATTCATGGATAACGGAGTGAATTACCTTTACGATGGACTGCTTGCTAGAGATGGGGTGCACCTTACGAAGACTGGAAAACATGTATTTGGAAGTCGCCTTGCTACACTTGTAAGGAGAGCTTTAAACTAGAACAACGTGGGAAGGGAAGCAAAAGACCAGAAAAAGCCATACACCTGACAAATGCTATTGAGAACTCTGCTATTAGAAGTGGAAAGGAAGAACAAAGACAAAAGAATCTAATTAATAAAAAAATTGGAGAAAGAGAAACCAATCACAAACTAAAATGTTTCTATACTAATGCACAAAGCATGGGCAACAAACAAGGAGAATTGGAACTACTAACACAGGAAAAGAAATATGATGTCATTGGAATCACTGAAACTTGGTGGGATGATACACATAATTGGAATACAAGACTAGAAGGATACAACTTATTTGCAAGAAACAGACTTGATAAACGAGGCGGAGGTGTCGCATTGTATGTTAGAAACGCATATATCTGCACAGAGATTGAAGCTTCAGACACTGGGAGTTCTGTGGAAGCTGTTTGGGTAAGAATACAAGGACAGAACAATGGAAAGGACCACCTTGTAGGCATTTACTACAGGCCGCCTGTGCAAGCTGAAGATGTGGATGAACTCTTTATGCATCAAATGGCCAAGTTCTCCAAAAAATATGACATAGTTGTCATGGGAGATTTCAACTATCCAGACATTTGTTGGGAATCTCTCTCAGGCAAAACTAACAGGTCAAGGAAATTCTTATCCTCTCTTGCTGACAACTTTATCTTCCAAAAGGTAGGGGAGAAAACAAGGGGAACTGCTACCTTGGATCTAATCCTTATAAACAGGGAGGAAATGGTTGAGGAGGTAAAAGTGGCTGGGACCCTAGGAGGTAGCGACCATGCTATTTTAGAATTTTGGATAACTAGAGGAGGAAGACCTGTGAAGACTCAGACGTCAAGGTTAGATTTCAGAAAGGCAGATTTTAAGGGATTCAGAAAGAGAATTGGAGGGATCCAATGGCTGGAAATCCTTAAAGACAAAAATGTCCAAGAAGGATGGGAAATCTTGAAAAATGAAATTCTCAATGCACAATTGTTAACAATTCCGAAAAGAGGGAAGAATAGGAAGCATTTAAGGAAACCAGGATGGATGAACACAGAACTTAAGCACATGCTAAAAAGGAAGAAAAAAATGTTTATAAAATGGAAAGAGGGAGGCATATCTAAAGAAGAATATAATGCTGTCTGCAGAACCTGCAGGGCACAAATCAGATTATCTAAAGCTGAAAATGAATTGAGGCTTGCAAGAGATGTCAAAAGCAATAATAAAGGATTTTGGGGATATGTCAAAAGTAAAAGAAAAGTCAAAGATGCTATAGGATTTTTACAGGATGAAAATGATGAAATGGTAAGACAGGATGTTGAGAAGGCCGAACTTTTAAATTCCTATTTTGCATCTGTTTTCTCTCAGAAAGGAAACGTAACATCAAATGTTCTTCACTGTCCTATTAAGGGTATAGAAGAATCCAGGATATCTATAAACAGAAAGATAGTGAGGAAACACTTAGCTAACCTAAATGAATTCAAGTCTCCAGGTCCAGATGAATTACACCCCAGAGTACTGAAGGAGATAGCAGAAGAAATTTTTGAACCCCTCTCCATAATCTTTGAAAATTCTTGGAGAACAGGAGAAGTCCCAGAAGACTGGAGAAGAGCAAATGTTGTTCCTATCTTCAAAAAGGGGAAGAAGGTGGACCCAGGCAACTATAGGCCGGTGAGTCTGACTTCTATACCAGGAAAGATCTTTGAACAAATTATTAAACAACATGTATGTCAGTACCTGGATAAGAATGAAGTGATTAAACAGAGTCAGCATGGGTTTGTAACTAATAAGTCATGTCAGACTAACTTAATTTCCTTCTATGACGGAATCACTGATCGGGTGGATCAAGGAAATGCTGTAGATATAGTATATCTTGACTTCAGCAAAGCATTTGACAAAGTATCTCATACAATCCTTATTGAAAAAATGACTAAGTATGGAATGGACAAGGCAACTGTTAGGTGGATTCATAACTGGCTTAGTGATCGGATCCAAAGAGTGGTCGTAAATGGCTGCACATCCAGTTGGAAGAATGTCTCAAGTGGGGTACCACAGGGCTCTGTCCTGGGCCCTGTATTGTTCAACATCTTTATCAATGATTTAGATGAAGGAATTGCAGGTAAACTGATTAAATTTGCTGATGACACAAAGCTAGGAGGGATAGCTAATACTAGAGAAGAGAGAGAGGATTCAAAAAGATATAAATAAACTGGAGAAGTGGGCAGCAGCTAACAGAATGGTTTTTAACAGGGAAAAATGCAAAGTACTACATCTGGGCAGTAAAAATGAAAAAAGCATATACAGAATGGGAGGAATAGGGCTAAGCAACAGCACATGTGAAAAAGACTTGGGTATACTAATAGATCACAGACTGAATATGAGTCAACAGTGTGATGCAGCAGCAAAAAAGGCAAATGCAATTCTAGGATGTATTAACAGAAGCATACAGTCTAGATCACGTGAAGTCATTATTTCCCTCTACTCCTCTTTGGTCAGACCTCATCTGGAATATTGTGTCCAGTTTTGGGCACCTCATTTTAAAAAAGACATCAACAAACTGGAGCAAGTTCAGAAAAGAGTGACCAGAATGGTGACCGGTCTGCAAACCCTGTCTTATGAGGAAAGGTTGCAGGATTTGGGAATGTTTAGTTTGCAAAAGAGAAGACTGAGAGGAGACTTAATAGCTGTCTACAAATATCTAAAGGGCTGTCACATTGTAGAAGGATCAACTTTATTCTCATTTGCACAAGGAAAGACTAGAAGCAATGGGATGAAACTGAAGGAGACACAGATTAGATATTAGAAAAACTTTTTGACAGTTAGAGTGATCAATGAGTGGAACAAGCTGCCACGAGAAGTGGTGAGTTCTCCTTCAATGGAAGTCTTCAAACAGAGGCTGGACAGACATCTAACTGGGATGATTTAGCGAATCCTGCTTTGAGCAGGGGGTTGGACCAGATGGCCCAGGAGGTCCCTTCCAACTCTACGATTCTATGATTCTATGGGAGGAAAAGTAGTTGTTAACCATAGTTGACAACTGCTGTCTCCTGTCACTTTCCATCGATGCAGTATTACCAGTTGCGTGAGCGGTCCGTGAAAAATCAGTCCACAACATTGTCATGAAAGCCCTGTCTCCAACGCCACTTCTGCTGTGTGCACCACGAACACCTCTGCCAAGCTGCCCCCGGCCCGTATGGCTCGTGTGAGAACCATCACCGCTGCTGTGTGCTGGAAATGCCTCAACCAACCGGTTAACCAGAGTTGCTTGTTTAGTAGCCAATATTAGGTCAAGGTTCTCCTGTGGCATGATGTTTTGTAATTTGCCTTTATAGCGTGAATCCAGGATGCTGGCCAACCAGTAGTCGTCATCGTTCATCATTTTGGCAATGCGTGGGTCCCTTTTTAGGATCTGCAAGGCATAATCTGACATGTGGGCCAGTGTTCCCGGTGTCAATGATGCACTGCGAGTGCTGGGTGGAGGAGCACTTTCTGGAAAATCCACATCCCTCCAGTCACGCACAAACCCTGTACCAGACCTTGCCACGCCAACATTTTCACTTGCCCCACGAGATGCATCCTCCTCCCCTAAGTAATCATCCCCATCATCATCCTCCTCCTCCTCTTCTTCCTCCACCTCGTCCAGGAGAGGTCCCTGAGCAGACAATGGCTGAATGTCATCAAGGATTCCCTCCACCTCTTCCTCCTCGTCAACATTGGCTGCAGACGCCTGCTCCTTAAGGTGCGTCAAAGTTTGCATGAGCAGACGCATAAGTGGGATGCTCATTCTTAGGATGGCGTCGTCTGCGCTTACCAGCCGTGTGCATTCCTCAAAACACTGAAGGACTTTACAGAGGTCTTTCAGCTTCGACCACTGCACACCTGTCAACTCCATGTCTGCTCTCAAAGTGCCTGGCCGTGTATCCTCCCACAAATGCATTATGGCCTGCCTCTGCTCGCACAGCCGCTCAACCATGTGCAGGGTGGAGTTCCACCTTGTTGCAATGTCGATAATGAGGTGGTGGTTGGGAAGGTGGAGCAATCGCTGCAGCTTCTACATATGAATGGAGTGTACAGGCGACCGGCGGATGTGCGCCCACAGTCTTCGCACCTTCTGGAGCAGGGCTGTTAACTCCGAATAATTATTGAGGAAGCACTGCACCACCAGGTTCAAGGTGTGAGCCAAGCAAGGTATGTGGCTGAGTTTTGAAAGGGCTATGGCTGCCACAAAATTACGGCCGTTATCACTAACTACCTTGCCTGCCTCAAGATGTACACTGCCCAGCCATGACTCAGTTTGTCGCTGAAAGTACTCGGCCAGCACCTCGGCGGTGTGTCTGTCGCCCAAACACATCATCTGCAACACAGCCTGCTGAAGCTTTCCACTATCTGCTCGATAGGGGGACACCTCGTGTGCAACAGAGGCAGCTGCAGATGGAGTGCTCGTACGACTGCGCTCTGTGGACGAGCTTTCGCTTCTGGAGGAGGAGGAGGAGGGTCGAACGCCTACAGCCAACTGTTTCCTATACCGTGGGCTAGGCAGCACTCTCCCACCACCGCTGTCCCCTGTGGACCCTGCATCCACCACATTAACCCAGTGCGCAGTGATGGACACGTAATGGCCCTGACCATGCCGACTGGACCATGCATTAGTTGTGAGGTGCACCTTTCCACTCACTGACTGCTTGAGTGCATGGACAATGCGGTCTTTCACATGATGGTGGAGGGCTGGGATGGCTTTGCGAGAGAAGAAGTGGCGACTGGGTAGGTCATATTGTCAAGGTGAAAATATATTTTCTTATATAACTTTTATATTTTTATACTGTGAAACAATAAGTTTTTCCTAATTGCTTGCTAATGCAAATGTAACTGTATTAAAGATGGCTGCCAGTGTTCACTTTCACTTAAATTCAGTGTCTAAAGAGTTAAGTTAAGTTTCATTTCTCCTAAAAAAAGATAACTCAGGAATGTGAAGAAAGAGTAACCATCGGGAGACGTTTGACGAATCAGAGAGAGACTGGACACTAGATGTATACTGCATAAACCCCGCCTAATGCACGCCTTCCCCTAACACTCAATATAGTATTGTGTATTTTTAAATAAAAGCCAGTTGTTGTACTGCTCCTGACAGGTGTGGATGCAGGACATTAGCTAAGATTGAATCAGCTACGTGTCTGAGTCATTCTTAATCGGTACCAGATGTTTTGCGCTCGCACAATGATTTGGAATGACTGGTGAATGAGGATTCATTGTCGTTTACGACCCCGACAATTTGGCGCCCAACGTGGGGCGTGGACAGTGATCCGAGGCTCCTCTGGACCCATGCTTGGATGTCTGTGGATGATACCTGTAGTGGCTGACCTCGAGGACTGATCACCCTCCAAAACACGGTAAGTGAGATCATATACACTGTATGTGTCACACTTGCTAGTGTCTCAGCCGTTATTGGTTTGTCTGTGGTCTCCTTGGGTCTGAGGGGTGACCGGTCGAGTGATGAGACCGAGTGCGATCCTGTGCCACGCTCTGAACCAGCAACTGAGAGACGTTGCATTCTGCGCGTCCTCGTGTACACCACACCTCCTCCACCGGTCATTGTACTCCATTCAACCACCCTACCCGTGACTATTGTCTAGTAGTGAAGTGGAGTGATAAATTGAGCTAGTTGCAGATTGTGGGGCAACCTAGAGGAAGGGATAGGAGACGCAGCCTCTGTGATATTGTACCAGCTAGGTAATTAAGACGTCCCGAGAAGGGACCACCTGTATTTCTGTGGAGGGCTCTCACTAGGAGACCGCCTCCCGACTGTTGGAATATCGTGGCAGGATAGTCTGTTAATCACTGCTGTTCAAGGTTAGGGAAAGGAAATATTGAGCGCGAGGCTCTTTTCCTAGTACGTCGAACGTGAGGCTCCGTACTGTGGAACATCAGTGTTGATATCGCTACCAGTGGTTTTTCTGCAGAGAACCATAGTATTCTGTAAGAGTCATGCTGCGTATCTTAAAGCAGAAGAAGTCTGTGCCCCACAAGTTAGATGAGGATGCTGTGGAGGTCAAGGCAATAGTAGCGTCACGGGAAGGCAAGAAGGCAGTCAAGAATGTTGAGAGATTGTATAAGCATGTAGGATTGCCCTCGTCAGGGAGATTACAGCCGGCTATGTGGCATAATCTCATAGAGAACAAACGAGGCATGTTGAAAGATAAAGGATTGTTAGAACAAGCACAAGCTCATCTGCGAGTTGCGCGAGGCTTGAAGAATGAAGGATGGAAAGAGATTGATGGGGAAGGAGGATCAGACAATGCGGAACCTGTGTTTGGTTATAAAATGCCTTTGAACTGTGATCTTATAGATTGTAAAATGGCCGCCGTGCCACTGATGATGAAAATGCAGTCCCAACCACCGCCCTATAATGGCGACAAGACGAGCTCTCCAGAAGCGTGGGTGTGTCCTGTTTGTGGCGTGCAGAATCCAACCTGGGTGGAAACCTGCCGTGTGTGTGGGGCGGGCCGTCCTTGGGGTTCCGCCCAGACCATGGACGGAAGTGGGGCATGCCACGCCTCCACCGGCAGCCATCTTGGTGCACCCGGAATTCCTCCCCAGCCACTATGTCCGCTGGTAACACTTTCCGGCGAGTACTATCAGGGACCACCACTTCCTGAGAAACCTCCGGCACCGACCGATGCTGTTCCCACCTCTAATGTTCCTGTTTCTGTTCCGGCCTCTGGGCCTAGTCTCCCGGTGCAACCCACTGTGATATTTGTAAATACACCTGATCAAGGTCCCTTCACTCTTGATGCCCTGACCGGCAGTACGGCTTTCCGGTCCGTAATGCGTATGAGGCGCCAGGCTATCGGAGATGATGAGGGATCAGAAGATTCTGACAATCAGGTTGCTACAATTCCCCCTGCCCCGCCACTGCTATTAGGTCCGTTCGAATCCCCCCGGCCCGGAAGGAGCCCACTACCTACCCCTCTCAACAAATCCTCTAGGTTGCCCCATGACCCTGAAATCTGGTTCCCCTGTCATTCACGCTATTACATCACACCTCAGGGCTCCCAGGTTCTTTTCTCAGTGGGGTATGGGGACATAGTTACCCACCAGGTAGGAGCCATAGTGAACCCAGCTAACTCTACCCTGTCGCATAGAGGTGGTTTGGCCCAACAGATAGCTAAAAAGGGAGGCCCAGCCATAACCCAAGAGTGTCAGGCCTACCTTACCAATTATGGCCCCTTGCATCCAGGAGACGCTATGTCCACCCAGGGAGGGAATTTGCCCTGTGATATAGTGTTACACACTGCAGGCCCTATATATGATTACAGGACACCCGAGCATTGCCGTACAATATTGCAGACCGCCTTACAGACAGTGCTTATCTTTGCAGGACGGCTAGGGAGAGATACACTTCCTCGTAGAACTTTGGCTATACCATTGATATCTTCAGGACTCTTTGGATACCCACTGGGCCCCTGTATGAAGGAACACGTTGAAGTCATCAAGAATTGTCTCCAATCAACCCCAGATCTCGATTTACAAGAAGTTAGGATCGTCTGTTACCATGAATCCGGATTAGAGGGCATCATGCCCTTGGTAGCTGAATACATGATACCACTGATGCACACAGGTATAAAGCCCCTGGATGAGGTAATATCCACAGCACCCCCAACTGCCCCGAAGGATGAGGCAGTGACACGTGACGAAGAAGAAGAAGGGCTGAAGCTGAAATACAAACCCTTCACTCCGGTACAAATTGATGCTATTGTTAACAAGTTACCTGACCCGGACAAATTTCCCATGCAGTATGTAAGGAAACTGGAACAGACTAGGAGCATCTACGGGGCTACATGGTCTGATCTATCAGGCATCACCTCAATCAAAGCCTCCGAATATTTTCTCCCCACCATCATGAAGGAATTGGACCCCACTAAAGCAGGACCTCTCAACAAGTTCAAGTCTGGAAAGGAGTTTATCGCTCAACTCACAAAGTGGGCCCAGGATCGTCTCTGTGACGAAGCAGGATCAATACAGGATATACAACAAGAATCTGGTGAAGCTGTGGAGAAATACGCTGCCAGACTAACTATGCAGTTTGAAGACTTGGGTTATTCAACTCATGTGAAGACGCAGGCAGCCTTGTTGGTCCGTGCTTTTATTGATGGTCTGGAAGATCCACTGAAGGATAAGGTCATGAAGCTTCGTCCCGAATTACCTGATGGTCCCCTAAAACAGGCCCTCACTGTTGTGAAGAGTTATCAGAAAATGCTTCAAAGGGAAGAAAAAGAAGCAGAAAAGGAAGCAGAGAAGGAAGCACAGAAGGACAAAGGCAAGAAGAAACCAGCCATGTATATGGCAGAAGCCTCAGGAGTACCTGTTATGGTGTATCAGGCTCAGGATCGGTATGGATCACCACGCTTGAGGCCGAGAGGGTCCCAGGGCCAAAACTACAGGGACAGACCAGTTCGTGATGACCAAGGGAGACCTCTGTGTTGGGAGTGTGCCAGCCCTGGTCATATGAGGAGAAGTTGTCCTCGCAGGGGGCACCCTCAGAGACCTCTTCCTCCTCCACACTCATGAAGTTCAGGCCAACCGGTGCCCACTTTTCCCGCCACCTGTACTTCCTCGTCTTGTGGTACAGTGACCCTGGAAGTGGACAATCAACCTCTCAAGTTCTTAGTGGACACTGGGGCGGCCACCTCTGTTATCTCTTCATCTCAGCTGCCTCCTACAATCTCCCTGTCTTCAGATTTCCTCACATGTATTGGAGTTGAAGGTCAACAAACCTCATCACCACTCACTGTTCCCGTCCCAGCTGGCCCATTCTCTGGTGTCTTTGCCAAATTTCTGGTGTCTGAAACCTGCCCCGTCAACCTTCTAGGAGCTGACCTCCTTCAAAGGCTTCACGCTACCATCATCTTCGGTGATCAAGGGATGGAATTGCAATTACAAGATCCTGCCTCACAACAAGGCACTGAAGATCGTTGTGTCCTTAAGGCTTTCCCTCTGATGATGATGACTCTGCAAACGACACCGTCCCCGGATTTGCCCAATCTACCTACCACTTTGTGGTCAACTGGACCTGAGGATGTGGGTCTGCTCAAAGTGCCTCCAGTAAAAATCCACCTCAAACCTGGGCACCCATACCCCAGACTACCTCAGTATCCGCTTAAGGCTGCCCAAGAGCGGAGCCTTGGAGTTCAGATTACCTCCCTCTTACATTCTGGAGTGCTAATCAGATGTGTTTCACCCTGTAACACACCCCTGTTTCCAGTGAAGAAGAAGACAGCTCCTGGAGACCCTCCGAAGTACAGACTTGTACAGGACCTCAGAGCAGTCAATTCAGCCACCATCTTGGAAACTCCTGTGGTACCCAACCCAAACACCTTGCTTTCTCAAGTGCCTACTTCAGCAACACTCTTCACCGTTATTGACCTGGCTAATGCTTTCTTCAGTGTCCCGCTTCATGAAGACTCACAGTTTTTATTTGCCTTCACGTTTCAAGGATCTCAGCTGACCTGGACCAGGACACCACAGGGTGCCCAGAACTCCCCTAACCAGTTCACTCATGCTATGAAGATGACCCTGGATCCGTGGGTGTTACAGAATCTTCATGTCACGCTTCTCCAGTATGTTGATGACCTACTCCTCTGTGGAACTGAAGAGAATCTGTTTGCTGCTTCTGAGTCCTTGCTCCTTTTTCTTCATTCTGCCAACTGCAAAGTCTCAAAGGCCAAGGTCCAGTGGTGCAAAGAGAAAGTCGTCTTCCTCGGACACTGCATCTCTCAAGGCTCGAGACACCTCACCGAGGACAGAAAACATGCAATCGAGGATATCCCTTATCCAAAGACATACTCTGCTATGCAGTCTTTCTTAGGACTCATTACCTACTGCAGACAGTGGATTCCGGATGCTTCAAGACTCATGCAACCTTTGTATGATTGCCTCAAGACTGGAGGACCGGACTGGGATCATGCTGAAAATCCGTATATCTATGCTCAGCAAAAGGACTGTTTCCTGGCTCTCAAGGAAGCTGTTGTCAGCGCCCCTGCTCTGGGTCTCCCTGACTACACTCAGCCGTTTCATCTCTTTGTTTCAGAATCTGAAGGACATGCCTCTGGTGTGCTGGCACAGAAACATGCTGATTGTTTCCGTCCTCTGGCCTACTACTCAGCCAGGCTAGACCCTGTTGCCAGAACTGCTCCTTCCTGCCTCAAGGCTGTGCATGCAGCCCATGTTCTTCTGGATAAGTCTGCTGACATAGCACTTGGTCATGACTTGGTCATTCAAGCTGGACATGATCTCTCTGCTGTCCTCCAACAAACATCTCCTAAGCATCTAACGAGCCAAAGACATCTCAGACTTCAGTGCTCTCTACTTCTGCCCTCCAACATCACCTTCCAGAAATGTACTACCATCAACCCAGCCACTTTGCTTCCACATTCTAGGGGGGAGTTCCCTGACGGGTATAAGGACTTACCAGACGGGAGGTCACCTGATGACCCGCATGACTGTGTAAAAGCACTGGAACAAGAAGCTTCTGCACCACAAAATGTGGTAACTCAAGAACTTCTCAACCCTGATTTGCAACTATGGACTGATGGATCTCGATTTGCAGACTCTTATGGCAAGTTCCACACTGGATATGCGGTCACCACTGAAACAGAAGTCCTTCTGGCTGAAGCCTTGCCACCTCACCTTTCGGCTCAAGAAGCCGAACTTGTGGCCCTACAACAAGCATGTTATCTAGCAGAAGGGAAGACGGCCAATGTCTATACTGACTCAAGATACGGCTATGGAATCTGTCACGATTTTGGATTCCTGTGGAAGTCCCGAGGGTTCATTACGGCTACAGGAACCCCTGTTAAACATGCACTAAGGATTAAAGCCCTGATGAAGGCATTGGAGCTACCTGTACAAATTGCGGTGATCAAGGTCAAAGCTCACGGGAAAGTCAATTCGAAGGAGACTAGAGGAAACCATTTAGCAGATCAAGCTGCCAAAGCTGCTGCCATAAAGAATGTCTCAGCAAAGTGGGAAGAAGAAGAAACAGCACCAGAAAAACCCTGTTGGGAAGGCACTGATACACCTGTGATGCCTGTGCTTACCAGAGCACAAACAAGAGAACAGGCAACCAAAGAAGCTACCCAAGCCGAAGAAGAACGAGACTTTGAGAAGTCCGAAGCCCGAAGAAAGAAGAGGGAGTTGATAGAAGACATGGAAATGGAATACCCTGCCACCGGATCTGTCTGGAAGCCAGCCCGACCACCTGAAGAGAGATTGTGGGAAGAACAAAAGTTGACCTCTAAAGAAGAAAAGAAGCAGTGGGAAGCTGCAGGAGCCATTCATGGGAATCGTAGTTCTGCCGGACAATACCAATTTCCTAGACTCTATAAGGTGGATGGGAAACCCTGTCTACCCAAAAGAATGTATCCAGCCGTTGCAGCATGGGCTCATGGATCAACTCATCGAGGAAAGAACCAAGCTCTGGCCTGTATCAAGAAGCTCTACTGGGCCCCAGGAATCTCTACCACTGTCACAGCCTACTCAAGAGCCTGCCCAGTCTGTGCCATCTGTAACCCAACAGCCACCGCCAAGGTTCCACTTCAGCATCTTGCCAAGCCAGACTACCCTTGGCAGAGAATCCAGGTTGATCATATTCAGATGCCCAAGTCAGGAAAGTATGAGTACGTCCTAGTGGCTGTGGATATGTTCTCAGGATGGCCCGAAGCCTACTCAGTGACCAACATGACTGCCAAAACTACAGCTAAGAAGCTCATCACTGAAATTTCGTGCAGATTTGGAATTCCCGAAGTTGTTGAATCAGATCAAGGCCCAGCCTTCACTGCCAATGTCTACGAGGAATTGTGGCACATGTTAGGGACAGATTTGGGTCTGCACACCCCCTATCACCCCTCCAGTTCAGCCAAAGTTAAGAGAATGAACTCCACAATTAAGACCCAGTTGCTTAAAATGAGCCAGGACCACCCACTCCCATGGCCAGATTTGCTCCCCGTGGTCCTATACCATATCAGACACACCCCACAGGGAAAACACGGCCTGACTCCCTTTGAGATTCTTTTTGGTGCTCCACCTAAAATAGGAGACATTAGGCCACAAGAGTTGTCTGAGACAAATGATAAAGTTGTACAATTTGTGATTGCATTGTCTAAGGAACTGTCTAACACCCACTCTACAGTTTCTGCTTCTCTTCCAGAATCCACAGGTGACGTGGTCCATGACTTTGTGCCAGGAGACCTGATGTATGTGAAAAAGTTTGTGCGCAGAGATTGTCTCCAGCCGAGATTTGAAGGACCTCACACGGTGATCCTGGTCACCCCCACTGCAGTAAAACTTGAAGGAAAGAGCACCTGGATTCATGCTTCACACTGTAAAAGAGACCGAACCAGTGTTTAGTCACAGTAGTGACTGAAGGGAAATGTTGCTGTTGTTTTTGACCTTGGGACTGGGGGCCATCCTCGCCCCTACCTCTTCGGCCCCTATTGTAAATAAGAATTCTGGTCCCTTTATTCTCTGGGTAAACCTGACAGCCCCGGTGAATATCTGGCGATTTGATTTCTGTGATGCAGTCAAGTGCCTTGAGACTGAACGGGTGGTAGAGGGGATCATCCAGTTCTATATGTGTGTTACCAGACAAGACAACAATAATTGTCATTATTGGACAGATGCTGCCTGGAGTACGGGGGATGATTGGGGATATAAACCTAGCGAAGCCATGTTCCCCAAGGATGGGACGGGTAGGAGTCTTCGTGAGAGAATGCATCTAACAGCCCTTCTGCAACCATTTAGGGGCTGTAAATGGGGTAGAAGCTGTCACCCCCTTCTCCTAAATCTTGAAAGCCCTCAATCTGCTGATCTGCAGACGTTCGTACTAGGAAGGCATTATAATTATGTATTTAGTGCTGGACCTTATGCGTATTTAGGCCATATACGGCTTCAGGATATTAGCTTCAGACCAACCAAGGCCCCCGTTATCAGTACACCTAAAATAGGCCCAGGTGAGCGTTTGCAAAATGTAGTTAATGAAGTGATCCCCATTCCAGGTCTCAGTTGGCAAGAGGTTTTCTCCATAGAAACACAAACAGCCCCAAGGAAAAATTTGTGGTTAGAATGGGTGAGGTACAATGTAAAAGTCCAGAATATCTCTGTAGGATGTATTGCTTGTGCTGCTGCGAATACACACCTATACACACATGCATTGCTTTTCCCTGATGACAACACCACTGCCTGTGTCATGAATTTGTTGAAAGGTTTGAAGCCCACCGATTGCCCAGATTACGTCCCACTAATTCATAAGGAACCCAAACTAAAGGTCCCAGGAGAAGTAACTGTATTAGCTGACAATTACACCTGCTATAATTCCCACGACACCACAGGTACACCAGTAGGGATCTTCGAGACAGGTTTCTGCAAAGAGAATAGTTCTCTAGATACTGACTTGTTAATCAAACATACACAATATATGTATGACATTTATTGGTTATGTGGAGATGGTAAGCTCCGTCCTAGGTTGCCAAATGCCTGGACAGGCCAATGCACCCTTGTTAAACTAGCTATGCAGTTCAAGATTCTACCCTGGGATCCAAAGATACCTGATGAACCTACCAGGAAAAGGAGAAGCCTCGATCAGCTCCATATGAGTTATGAAGAAGATCCACTAGTATATATTGATGCTATTGGAGTGCCAAGGGGGGTGCCTGACCAATTTAAAGCCCAGAACCAGATCTATGCTGGCTTTGCTTCTATAATCCCACAGGTGCAGATTAATAAAAATGTTGAATGGATCAATTACATATATTACAGTGAACAAAGGTTTGTCAATTTCAGCCAAGATGCCTTCCAAGGCATAGTTGAAGAATTGGGCCCTAACACTAGGATGACACTCCAAAATCGACTAGCCCTTGATATGATATTAGCTGAGAAAGGAGGAGTTTGTGGGATGGTGGGAGAGGAGTGTTGTACCTATATCCCTCAGAACTCTGGAGTGAATGGAAAAACCATGATAGCCCTTAAAAAGATAACTGGGTTAGCAGCAGAATTGAAAACTAATGCTGGAGTAGACACATCTTTCTTTTCCGGCTGGTTGGGTGGACTCAAGGGATTCCTTCAACAAGCTTGTATAGTACTGATTGCCCTCCTTGTAATTGGATCAATAACTCTTTGTTGTGTTATTCCCTTGTATAAAAAGGTTATTGCCAAAGCAACTCCGACTGGCACCTTCCTCAATCAAGAAGTAGACCCACCAGAGTACGATGGTACTGATCTAGGGGAGATCCCTAAGTATATTCCCCTCAAGAGAGTAGACAAAACCCCCCATTCTCAGATGATGTTAAGAGACTTAGTTTAGGGACAGCGGGAGAACTCCATGTGAGGTTAGTGAAGGGTTCAGCTGCCTGGAGGCCTCTCGCTAGGGGAGAGCTTCTGAGGTGTCTGGATGAAGAAATCCACCTCCCCTTTTCCCATCACATGGACAGTCTCGAAGGATCTTTCATTAAGGGAAAAACTTAGTGTTTAGGGGGGATTGTCAAGGTGAAAATATATTTTCTTATATAACTTTTATATTTTTATACTGTGAAACAATAAGTTTTTCCTAATTGCTTGCTAATGCAAATGTAACTGTATTAAAGATGGCTGCCAGTGTTCACTTTCACTTAAATTCAGTGTCTAAAGAGTTAAGTTAAGTTTCATTTCTCCTAAAAAAAGATAACTCAGGAATGTGAAGAAAGAGTAACCATCGGGAGACGTTTGACGAATCAGAGAGAGACTGGACACTAGATGTATACTGCATAAACCCCGCCTAATGCACGCCTTCCCCTAACACTCAATATAGTATTGTGTATTTTTAAATAAAAGCCAGTTGTTGTACTGCTCCTGACAGGTGTGGATGCAGGACATTAGCTAAGATTGAATCAGCTACGTGTCTGAGTCATTCTTAATCGGTACCAGATGTTTTGCGCTCGCACAATGATTTGGAATGACTGGTGAATGAGGATTCATTGTCGTTTACGACCCCGACAATTGCGTGGTACTGCATAGGCCATGAGTTCGCGGAAAGCTGCGCTTTCCACCAACCGATAGGGCATCATCTCTAACGAGATTAGTTTGGCAATGTGGGCGTTCAAACCCAGTGTACGCGGATGAGAGACTGAGTACTTTCTTGACCTACTCATAGTGTCTGGGAGGGTGAGCTGGACTTGAGAGCTGCATATGGTGGAAGTAGCGGTGGACAGGGCGGACTGAGAGAGGGTTGATGATGGTGATGGAGTTGGTGTTCTTTCTGATGGTCTAGATTCAGTCTTTCGTTGATATAACAGTAGGATTCCCTGACTGCTGTGGCCTTGCAACGACACCTCAACATTTGCTGCTGTGCTAACCGGTGGGCTTACAGTGGGGGAAACAATGTAGCGTTGCTGACTACCTTCTTTGTGATCAGTTGCACATGTGGTACTTGAGGTTTGGTGTTGTGTCCACGCTTGCAAGTGCATGCTGGTTAAATGTCTAAGCATGCAACTGGTATTCAAATTTTTCAGATTTTTCCCTCAGCTAAAGGTCTTTGCGCACTTCTTACAGATAACCTTGGCCTGATCATGAGGATTTTGTTCAAAAAAGTGCCACACTGCACTCTTCCTACTTTGGCAGACATTTTGCGGCCTAGCACGCTGTGATATTTTGACCCTCTGGACAAGCTGTCCAGCAACTCTTTTGATTTTTGGAACCTGTCTTTGGAGTGCTCCGGGCCTGCCAGATAACAGCTGTTGCGATGTCGATGTCTGCTGTGGATGCTCCTCCTTCTCATCTGAGCTATTGGAAGAAGCACACTCTTCCCCCAATGGATGCCAATCTGGGTCAACAACTGGGTCATCCATCACCTCCTCTTCAATGTCATGTGCACCTTCCTCTGTGTCACCGTGTATGGTGGTATAGTGTGCGGGAAGGGGCACCTGAGTCTCATCAGGGTCAGAATATGGCTCTGTACACTGCGAGGACAATGTAGTGCTCTGAGTGAATGTA
Source organism: Dendrobates tinctorius (assembly GCF_039654945.1). Lineage (NCBI taxonomy): Eukaryota > Metazoa > Chordata > Amphibia > Anura > Dendrobatidae > Dendrobates > Dendrobates tinctorius. The sequence goes on from NW_027361757.1 coordinate 25,093,881, forward strand.
CCAGCAGAATCATCTATCAGTGGCTGTGCATCAGTGCACTCCATGTCAGATTCATCTTGGCCTGGGTAATTCACCATTTCACTTGATAATCCAAGCATGGTATGTGAAAACAGCTCCATGGAGTAATCAGCAGTATGGCCTGCATTATCCTTCAATCTTGGTTGGGGTGAAGGACAAAAGGAAAGGTGTGGTTCATGAACATGAGCCTCCAATGACGACTCAGTGCTTTTATTTTTTACAACTTCAGAAGAGGAGGCGATAGAGCTGGAGGCTGAGTCAGCAATGTAAGACAAAACTTTTTCCTGAAGCTCTGGCTTTAAAAGCGGTTTGCCAACTCCTAGAAAACTAAGCCTTCGAGGCTTTGTGGAGCCAGACGATGACGCAGGCTCAACACCTGCTGCATTCGGTCCTATTTTGCTTTTGCCACTACCATCAGATCCACCACCAACACCATCATTACCAGCTGCCAACCCCCGCCCAATTCCACGGCCTCTTCCACCAGCCTTCCTCATTTTTGGTAGAAATGTAGACAAAATCCTACAAACTATATAGCAATGTAAAACAAGGTACAAGGTGTCTATAGGACAGGGGAGATTTTGAATTTCTGCACACACTTGTGGACACTGGACACTTTTGGATTGTGTGAGGCCCACTGAATATCACAGCGCTATGTCACAGGCTCGATGTCGCAGGTGTGAAAAATGTCACTAGAGGATAACGGAGATTTTGAATTTCTGCACACACTTGTGGACACTGGACACTTTTGGATTGTGTGAGGCCCACTGAATATCACAGCGCTATGTCACAGGCTCGATGTTGCAGGTGTGAAAAATGTCACTAGAGCATAACGGAGATTTTGAATTTCTGCACACACTTGTGGACACTGGACACTTTTGGATTGTGTGAGGCCCACTGAATATCACAGCGCTATGTCACAGGCTCGATGTCGCAGGTGTGAAAAATGTCACTAGAGGATAACGGAGATTTTGAATTTCTGCACACACTTGTGGACACTGGACACTTTTGGATTGTGTGAGGCCCACTGAATATCACAGCGCTATGTCACAGGCTCGATGTCGCAGGTGTGAAAAATGTCACTAGAGGATAACGGAGATTTTAAATTTCTGCACACACTTGTGGACACTGGACACTTTTGGATTGTGTGAGGCCCACTGAATATCACAGTACTATGTCACAGGCTCGATGTCGCAGGTGTGAAAAATGTCACTAGAGGATAACGGAGATTTTGAATTTCTGCACACACTTGTGGACACTGGACACTTTTGGATTGTGTGAGGCCCACTGAATATCACAGCGCTATGTCACAGGCTCGATGTCGCAGGTGTGAAAAATGTCACTAGAGCATAACGGAGATTTTGAATTTCTGCACGCACTTGTGGACACTGGACACTTTTGGATTGTGTGAGGCCCACTGAATATCACAGCGCTATGTCACAGGCTCGATGTCGCAGGTGTGAAAAATGTCACTAGAGGATAACGGAGATTTTGAATTTCTGCACACACTTGTGGACACTGGACACTTTTGCATTGTGTGAGGCCCACTGAATATCACAGCGCTATGTCACAGGCTCGATGTCGCAGGTGTGAAAAATGTCACTAGAGGATAACGGAGATTTTGAATTTCTGCACACACTTGTGGACACTGGACACTTTTGGATTGTGTGAGGCCCACTGAATATCACAGCGCTATGTCACAGGCTCGATGTCGCAGGTGTGAAAAATGTCACTAGAGCATAACGGAGATTTTGAATTTCTGCACACACTTGTGGACACTGGACACTTTTGGATTGTGTGAGGCCCACTGAATATCACAGCACTATGTCACAGGCTCGATGTCGCAGGTGTGAAAAATGTCACTAGAGGATAACGGAGATTTTGAATTTCTGCACACACTTGTGGACACTGGACACTTTTGGATTGTGTGAGGCCCACTGAATATCACAGCACTATGTCACAGGCTCGATGTCGCAGGTGTGAAAAATGTCACTAGAGGATAACGGAGATTTTGAATTTCTGCACACACTTGTGGACACTGGACACTTTTGGATTGTGTGAGGCCCACTGAATATCACAGCGCTATGTCACAGGCTCGATGTCGCAGGTGTGAAAAATGTCACTAGAGGATAACGGAAATTTTGAATTTCTGCACACACTTGTGGACACTGGACACTTTTGGATTGTGTGAGGCCCACTGAATATCACAGCGCTATGTCACAGGCTCGATGTCGCAGGTGTGAAAAATGTCTCTAGAGGATAACGGAAATTTTGAATTTCTGCACACACTTGTGGACACTGGACACTTTTGGATTGTGTGAGGCCCAGTGAATATCACAGCGCTATGTCACAGGCAGAAATTGGCTAGTGTATGACAAACTACAAGGTGTATATAAAATTGGGCAGAATAGGAATCTCCCTAGAGTGTAGGTCTGTAAGAACGGAACAAGTCCTCGACTTATCCTTACAGAGCGACACACAGATAGCTTCACTGTGGCCGTGATAACAGCCGTTACACGGTACTGAGAGAGGAGCGTGCACGTACACGGCTCTCCGGTGTACGTAAAATTGTCAAGCTCCGTGTTTTTAAAGTATACGGACTGACACACGCTGTCTCTCTATAGTTTTGAATGTGATCAAACAGCAAATATATTTAACTGTTTGAAAGCTAGACAAAACTAGAAGGTGCAGGTCTGTAAGAACGGAACATGTCCTCGACTTATCCTTACAAAGTGACACACAGCTTCACTGTGGCTGTGATAACAGCCTTTACATGGTACTGTGTGAGGAGTGTGCACCGCTGTATGGTGTGAAAAAATGCACGCTCAGTACCTCACCAGGACAAAAAAAAAAAATTGGGATTGCTTTTAAAAAAGCAGTTTGCAGAGCAGTGGGTAAACAGCAATGCAGCCGTCAGGAAGCCTTAGAAGGCAGCCTAACAACCAACACCGCTGATCCAGCAAAATATAGCCTCCACTTGCACTGCACACACAGTGACTGGTGTGTTGTACAGGCAAAATCGCTAGCAGCAGAAGCAGTTTTTGGTGTCGTCTTCCCTGCCTAACGCTCTCCCTACAAAATCAGCAGCAGCAGCAGCTCTCCCTATTCTGAGATCAGCATGAGTAACATGGCGGTCGGCGTGCACGCCCTTTTATACCCCCTGTGACGCCCACCAAAGCAAGCCAATCACTGGCATGCCCTTCTGAAAGATGGTGGTGACCCCTGCCTATGTCATCACGTTGCCCACAGTGTCCGTGGATACTGATTGGCTGAAAAAGAGCGCAAAACAAACTTTTGAAACGCGACTTTGGCGCTTAAGTCGCCGACCTCGTGGCCGACCTCATCCTAGGGTCGGGTTTCGTTTCATGAAACCCGACTTTGCCAAAAGTCGGCGACTTTTGAAATTTTTCGACCCGTTTCGCTCAACTCTACTGGCGGCACAAGAACCAGGGACTTCATTTTTAGGGCTGGCCGCACAAGGACCAAGGACTTCAGGTTCAGAACTGGCCGCACAAGGACTAGCGGACCTCACAACTCACTAGTAGACTACACACTACCTAATGATTTATGGTTGCTTGGAACCTCCCTATTGGGGAGCATGCATTTTAAACAAGATGCCTCCCAGCTATTGCCTCCCAGCCAGTAACTATTACCAGCTAAGAGAATGCAAGGTCGGATCTCTGAATTCAGGTGAAAAGGTCTTCATTACCTGGTAAAACATTTTTTTCTAACAAGGTCACTTACAGAAAGGAAACTTTCTATTGTTTCAATGGGGAATTCTATATAAAATATGGCTTTTGATTTGTTGGAATCCATATCTGTAAGGCCTCTTTCACACTTCAGTTATTTGCATCAGTTAAAATCCGCCAAAAAGGCAGACTTGTTGGAATCCATATCTGTAAGATAAAAAGAAAAAGTGTGTATGAAAGTGAAAAGAGTTTTCATTAACTGCTTAAAGATTCTATATCTTGGCAAGCACCTACATCCACCATTATACAATGGGATTTGTTAAATCCTTTATATACAATCCTATCTGCACTATGAGCAGGTAATTTAGAAACAAAAAGCTTTAATCTATTTGGTCAGCTTTTAAGGCCCCTTTACATTTAGCGATGCACCAGCGTTCCGACCAGCGGTCGGACCTGGCCAGGATCGCTGGTGCATCGCTAAATGATCGCTAGTGAGCTGTCACACAGGCAGACCTCACAGCGATGCAGCAGCGACGCAGCGCATGATACTCACCTTTCACACACAGCGATCCTGACGTCCTCCCGCCCGCCTCCACGCGTCGCTCGTCATCACAGCAGGAAGCCCAGCAGGAAGCTGACAAGAAATGGAGCCGGACATTCTCGCGCGATCAGCGATGGACAGCGGGGGAGCCGGTCGGAGGTAAGTATCACACATAGCGATATCGCTATGTGTAAAACCCCCTTTACACTTGGAGTTTTCTAAACATCATCACATTTAATTCTAACATACACTGTAGCAGATAAATGGAGACTCTGAATAACAGAAAATGAATTCATTTAATTTCAGACCCCATTATGGCCACACTGTAAGCTATCATTCTTTTCATAGGAAGAACTACTGATGTTGGCAATTTTTGTACACATGATAGTACTACTAGAAGTCAAATTCACATTCTTAAAACATAACTCCGGGCTACACCAGCAAATAGAGTTGTCCACATTTCATAAATGGCTAACTCAATAGGAAGATAGTATGGGAGGAGTTAGCTAGAGGCAGGGCCGGTTTTAGGCAAAGTGGGGCCCTAGGCAAAGTTTAAAATGGGGCCCCAAATGCTAACATACCGCACATCACACAGAAGCATTTTGATTGTATTTACATGTGCTGAGTTCAGGCCGCTAAATGAGTGTGATCGACAATATTGAAGTCGTTCAGCACTTGTTTCCTGGCCTCTTTCCACCGTCTGAGAAAGAATGAAGGGAACAGAACAATCACTAATGGATCAATCTGTCACCATAGAGTATCATGTTATCAGCAGCATGTCTAAAATTTACACCCCATAGTCCTCCATATAATATAATGTGCCCCATAGTCCTCCATGTAGTATAATACACTCCTCAGTCCTCCATATAGTATTATACACTTCCTGTAGTCCACCATATAATATAATGTGCCCCATAGTCCTCCATATAGTATAATACACTCCTCATAGCCCTCCATTTATTAAAATACACTGCCCAGTCCTCCATATAGTATAATACACTCCTCATAGTGTTCCATATAGTATAATGCACCGCCATAGTCATCCATGTAGTACAATTCACTTCCCATAGTATAATGCACTCCATAGTTCTTCATGTAATGTATTCCCCATAGTCCTCAATACAGTATAATGAAGCCCACATATAGTATAATGCAGCCACCCCACAGAGTATAATGCAGCCACCCCACAGAGTATAATGCAGCCACGCCATACAATATAATGTAACCTCCATAGAATATAATGCAGCCCCCCTCTTATAGTATAATGCAGCCACCCCTTAGAGCATAATGCAGCTACCCCACAGAGTATAATGCAGCCATTCCACAGAATATAATGTAACCCCGCTATAGAATATAATGCAGCCCCCCTAATATAGTATAATGCAGCTCCTCCATAGAATATATGACAGTCCCCTCAGAGTATATTGCAGCCGCCCATAGAATATAATGCAGCCCCTTATATAGTATAATGTAGCCCCTTCATAGAATACAATGTAGCCCTCCTCATATAGAATAATGCAGCCCCCATAGAATATAATGTAGCCCCCCCTCATAAAGTATAATGAAGCCCCCATACAATATAGGAAAGGGAGGACTGGGAGCTTGCATCGCATCCAAATGAAAACCACTTTGGGCTGAGTTCATTAATCCACAGGTGGGTGCACAAATTCGCTGGTGAGCACAGCAGATATCCACAAGAAGAAGAAAGTTCGTTCGGCACACCAGCATAAATGAAAAAAAACTTTATTAGGCTAATATGCCATATTAAAATGCAAAAAACACCTGACACATTTCTGGTGCACAAAGACCTATGACTTAGGGTGCCTTTGTGCACCAGAAATGCATCAGGTGTTTTTTGCATTTTAATATGGCATATTAGCCTAATAAAGTTTTTTTTTCATTTATGCCGGTGGACCGAACAAACTTTCTTCTTCCCCATACAATATAATCTGGCCCCCATAGAATAAAATGTAGCCTCCTCACATAGTATAATATAGCCCCCTCATAGAGTATGATACAATCAACCCCATAGAATATAATAAATACAATACAGCCCCCCATAGAATATAATGTAGCCTCAAATAGAATATAATACAGGCCACCTCCCCATAGAATATAATGTACCCCCCAATATTATATAACACAGCCTCCTCCATAGAATATAATGTAAAATGTACCTGCCATGGTATATAACAGCCGCATAGTATATAGCCCAGCCTCACATGGTATACAGCCCAGCCTCACATGGTATACAGCACAGCCCCACATGGTATACAGCACAGCCCCACATGGTATACAGCACAGCCCCACATGGTTTATAGCCCAGAACCACGGTATATATAGCCCAGCACCACATGTTGTATAGCCCAGCCACACATGGTATACAGCCCAGCACCATGGTATATAGCCCAGCCACACATGGTATATAGCCCAGTCACACAGGGTATATAGCCCAGCCACACATGGTATATATATCCCAGCCACACATGGTATATATAGCTCAGCCACATATGGTATATAGCGCCCAGCCACACATGGTATATAGCACCCAGCACCACATGGTATATAGCCCAGCCACACATGGCATATAGCGCCCAGCACCACATGGTATATAGCCCAGCAATACATGGTATATAGCACAACAACACATGGTATATAGCCCAGCCACACATGATGTATGTCGCCCAGCACCACATGGTATATAGCCCAGCCACACATGGTATATAGTGCCCAGCACCACATGGTATATAGCCCAGCCACATATGGTATATAGCCCCCCCACCGAGAATGGCCCAACAGTCCAGCACACACAATGATATATTAATTAAAAAAACAAACAAAATAAAACATAATCCTCACCTTCTCCTCCTGCCCGCGCTGCTCCGGCTCCTGTCTCCTGCTCCTCTGCCTGCCTGGCACACAGTGGGAGCGCGATGATGCCATCGCGCACCCGCTGTGTCAGAGGCAGAGCGGGGAATGATGGGAGAGGGAGCGTCAGCTGAAGCTCTCTTCATCATTGCGGCGGCAGCAGGCGGCGCTGGGGCGGCAGGTGGCAGAGGGGGGAGTCAGCGCTGGGGGCAGGCGGGCCTCCCTGCTTCATAGGGGCCCCATAGTGGCGGCATGATGTGCCGCTGCCTGGTCTGCCTGCCCCTAATGCCGGCCTTAGCTAGAGGTTAGGGGAAGTTTTGTGAGAGACAGTGAGTTGTTTTTAGGAGTTGTTGCAGAGCAACAGTGCAGAGTTCTGAAGATTAAGGAATCTGTCACCCTTTTTTTTTTTCAGCTGCCGACATTGACATCAGGGGCTTATCTACAGCATTCTGTAATGCTGTAGATAAGCCCCCGATGTAACCTGAAAGATAACAAAAACACGTTAGATTATACTCACCGGAGGGGGCGGTATGGTCCTATGGGTGTCGCGATCCGGTCTGACGCCTCCCATCTTCATATGATGCCATCCTCTTCTTCCCTTCCTGTAGTGGGAGAGGTCTAGCACCTGCGCACTGCAATATTCTGCTCTGCCCTCAACAGGGCAGAGCAGTGCGCCTGCGCCAGAGCCACTACAGGAAGGGAAGAAGAGGACGGCATCGTATGAAGATGGGAGGCATTGGACCAGACCGCGACACCCATCGGACCGGACCGCCCCCTCCGGTGAGTATAATCTAATGTGTTTTTCTTATCTTTCAGGTTACATCGGGGGCTTGATCACCCAGGGAATTGCGGGACTGGTTGCCAGAAGTCTTGCTAACAGGAAAGATCAGGGTGAACTCAGGAGAAGAAGTTCTTATGCCTTTTGAAGATTGTTGGACTAAATCTGTTATGAAGATGCACGAATTGAGTAAAGTTTTATTGAAAATGAACTTGGACTCTGGGCAAGTATGTGTATTGCTGAAAGAAGTGGGAACGCTGCAGACTGAGGAGAGCATTGTCCCACAGGTGGGTGAGACACTTTGCAAACACAGTACACAGCAGAATGGACATTTTAATTACATAGCGGAGTGTCAGGGTTTGATGGAGCAGCAGCAACCACTCGCTATGACTACCACCCTGGCTCCCTGTTACACGGACAGAAATCCCAGCATAGAGTAAACAGGCAGGAATTATGACAGCAGAAAGAAAAGTCCCAGTGAGCGCTGCCCACCATCTGTTCCTCCTCTGTCCGCTGTCACATCATCGATCTGCGGCTTTTGGCCGGAACTTCCAGCTATGACCAGGCTTCAGAGGTAACTGTGCTTCACAGGTCTGTAAGGTGCAACTCTCAGTGACCTCTGAAGCCAGGTGGTGGTAAGAACTCCAGACCTAGTGTGAGCAGGTTGAGAGATGTGGCAAGTGTTGGAAAAAAGAAGAGGCAGCTCTGAGGAGCCAACTTCGGGCAACGAACAATGGTGGGACACCAAAAGTCCAAAAGGTAAGGGGACCCACATTCACCTCATAAATAGGTGGAATTTTGCATTCTGATCAATGCACTATAAAGGGCCCATATACTGCACCGGAGTCCTGTTCTGTCTGTGTCCACCAGTGGTGTAAGTGAATAAATGACCGGCTCATACAAAAAAATGTATAAACATGTTAATTATGGAAATTATATGTATAGTGATTATTATTGGTGGTTATTACAGAGTAATAATAAAAATGAAAATCATATACATGATTGCATGTCAGGAAAACGGGAAAACAAGACTTACAGCATAATGATGAACATAATAATTTACATGTATTGTGTAACAATATAATACACTGAGTGAAAGGGAGAAAGAATGAGGCTCATGAGACTTGAATACAAAATGAGCAGTGATGTAGAGAAAATGGAATATAATGCGAAAAAAATGAAATACAATGATAAGGTGTGTGAAGATGAATAAAGAACGTCAAAAGGAGTGGAGAAGAGAAAAAAATAATGTTGTACAATGAATGAACACAAGTGTAGGAAACATGGTGTGTAAGAAATGAAGAAGGTAATGTGATACAACAATGCAAAAATGATACAGTGGACCTATCTGGGGCATAAGTAATCAAAATCACATAAAAGAAGCTCAGGAAAGCTTGGTGCCCCTGAGGGTCCAGTCGCCACAGAGGTACTGCACCTCCACCAGAGATGTAGCATCCCACCTTGCAGGTAAGATGGAGACAACTGACCTGGCTCTGACAACACTGCATCCACCATTCACCAGGGCAGCAGGTGCTCCTAACTGCTGGCAAGGAAAGGGTGTTAGAAGGTGGGTGGAGCTTGGGTTCAGAGCGGGAGAATAGAGGGAAGTTAGAGTCTTCCCGTAGGGAAAGAAGGGGAAATACATGCATAGGCAACCTTCCCGTAGGAGAAGGTGGGAAGAGATACGATTGTGTAGCAGACCCCTTGTTTGAGGGGCTGCTGGTACAGACTGAAGGACTGAAAGAAGCTCCCTGAAGGGGAAAGGGATTTCCCGGAGGCACGGGTGGAGAGTGCTCCTCGTGGGGCTCGTTCAACGCTGAAAGACGTCAGGTGGGGGAAAATCCAGTTAGGAAAAGGGTCAACTTAAATGAAGATAATAATACCAAAGAATTTGTGTTTGCAATCATTTTCAGGAAGAAATTGAGTATTATGTGATATAATTGAAGGGGTGTCAATACTTTTGGCCACAACTGTAGGTAACAAGAGAACATGGATCACATAAATTTTTGTGCAATTTCTGTTGAGTACATGGATACTTCATACTTGGTCAGAAACTTGTTTAGGGCATGTCAGGACTTCTAAGGGAAGAAAATGTTATTTTCAGAGTTAGACATTGTATGGAATAGAAACCGGATGCCATGTCGCATTGGGAGAGCCACCAATTTTCCTAAACAGTAGAACCCCTCACCCCTATTTAGGAAAACTACACCTGTCGATCAATTCCTCATTTTAAATTTGCAGGTATTTTATTTCACAGACTTGTATAACATTGGGCTGTGAAATGAAGTGATTTTTTTCCACTAAAATGTGGTTTTGGACCAAAGCTTTTCATTTTCAGAAGGGATAATAGGAGAAAATGGACCACAAAATTTGTTACTCAATATCTCCAGAGTATGGCAATGCCCCATATATGGGAAAAAAAAGAAGCACAGAAAATGAGCGCACTCACAGCTGGATGTAGATATGCAAAAATGACTTTTATTGTTCAAACAAATGCCAGGAAGGCCAAGTGTATATTAAAAACAATTAAAAAACACCGAATAATGGAGAATGTGGGCAGGTGAAGTGAGAGCATACACATACATGCAAAACATGATATTACAATAATGTAGAATCTCAACAATGCGCTTTTCTCCCAATGAATGAAAGGGTTAATATATAGAAATCCTTAAATTATCTGTCTCTTATCCCAAAGGATGAAAGAAAAAGGACCAAGCATTGGCTAATGAGCAGTGTATAATCTCACAATGAAGTGGATAATAATGCCAAGTGGACCTAAATCTTAATACACAAAGGGCATTATGCCTGATATAAATATATGGGTGAAAAGAGACAATGTTAATTACATAGTAATAATTTATTCAGACAAAGCAATACAGAGAACAATTAACATCCCATGCATGTGGGGAAAGAGATAGAGAACAAGATAAACAATGAGAATCACATAATATTTACCAAGGGAGACCACTCTGCCCACAAACGCCCAACGCGTGTCGCTGCACCCTGCAGCTTCATCAGGTGAAGTAGCCAGTAGAATCCACAGGCCCCTTATATAATGCAATTGCAATCACATCAGCAGGCGCCGCCACCTGTGTGCGGCGTCCACTGTGTGATGAGGATGACGCGTATATGTGCCAGGTTCCTGCGCATGCCCAGAGAGTAAATCTGCGTTCCAGATACAGGAAGATGACGCGCCTACATAATGGAGGCCATAGAAGTGCGTGCTGAATAGCGACGCATGCACAGAAGACAGGCCTGCATGTCAGGCCCTAAGAGATGACGCGGAGGCAAACCTGCGTGTCAGACGCTAAGAGATGACGCGCTTGCGGTCCAGCAACAAGGAGATGACGCGCTTGCATGATACAAGCAATAGATGTAGGTGCTGCGCATGTGCAGAGAACAAACATGCGCGTCAGACCTTGAAGAAATAATAACAACGCACTCGCAGTCCAAAAACAGGACGCCATACAGCCCAAACGGTGCGGTGACGTATCCACACACAATACTGCATATGATAATGCAAAAGTCCCACATCACAAAGGGGGGACAGAGAAGGGGAGGGGGGCGGGGAGGTCAGAAACGGCACACCCCCATCACAACAATACTGAAACCACTCCTCCATCCCCACTAATAATCAAAACGGACATCACCAACGGCCAAAATAATCAGTGTGGACAGGACAAGTATATAGATCATAAAAGATAGAACAGATACTATATTCACTAAAGGTCATAAATATTATGCAAAAAATCTTATTTTCTTTCTCACACTAATATGTAGATTTAATATACAGAGCTCATAAATGGCCATGACAATATTTATGACCTTTAGTGAATATAGTATCTGTTCTATCTTTTATGATCTATATACTTATCCTGTCCACACTGATTATTTTGGCCATTGGTGACGTCCGTTTTGATTAATAATAAATCATCTAGCGGTATAAGATTTCAAATTACAGGTTTTCCACATCTCAATGTAGCCCATCTCCAGATTCAAAATACATTGGCTCATGTAAACTCATAGCATGCTCGATCCCTTGGATGTTCTCTGAGACTCGCCCTGAAGGAGAGGGACGTTTGCTAATGGTCAAGGGAATCCATTGCCCCCAATAAGATCATATTTGCATCCTTATATCTACTCAATTCAGGTCAGGTCAAAGGACTTCACAGTAATATAGATCAGTTGGCTGAATTTGCAGAAAGTCCTAACAAATGCTGTACCAAAATGTGCGCTGGGCTTGGGCAATATGCCAGGAGGAGAAAATAACATGTGTAAGCATTATGTTATTGCTGTCACAGTTTCACATCTGACCGTTGCCTATGAACGCTGTGAGGGCCGATCGACTGGTCAATGCCTAGATTTCCTGAGAAGCCTGGGGGTCCAGTGGCCCCCCTAGAGGAGGGGGTACTGTCACGGTTTCATAACTGACTGTGGTCTATGAACGCTGTGAGTGACGGTTCAGCCGCACTATGGAATCTGGAGTGTGCTGGACTGTCAATTGTATGAGTGACAGTCCAGTCATCCAATCTGATCCTGGGATGTGCTGGGCTGTCAGCATTTTGATTGATAACCCTGCTGCCTTACCTGATTTAGTCTGCGGACATTGCCTCATGTGCCTCCTGTCTAATCATTGGCAAGGTATTTAGCTGGCTTGCTGTTAGTAGTCAGTGTCAGTTATAGCTTTGCCTAAGCTGGATGTGTTTGCTTAGCTCTGTGTCTTTTTCCTCTGACCCTGTTACCAGATTTTGGATTTGGCGTGACTTCTCGTGGATTCCCTGCTCTCTGACTTTAGGTATCTGACCCTGGAATTGGCCTTTGACTATCCATTTGTTGTACTCCTTGATTTCGACGTACCCTCTTGGCATTTAACCCCGGAACATTTCCTGTCCACACATTTGCTTTACATCTCTGTACTTCAAGCCCTACTAGTATCTGACCTCTGACCTCCTGACTACCCTGTCTCACGGTTTACCCATGAGTAGTGACTCAGTATCGCAATTGCTACATTTTTTTAGGTACTCCACTGTTCAAATCAACGTGATCCTCATGGTTTCTTTACTGGATCACTTTATCTTTTTAGATTCAACTTCACCATCTCCAACAAAATTTTCCAAAAATTAGATTGCCATCATATAGATTCAATGGGAATTGAATACTGCTAAACTGCCTAGAAAAGGTGTATAACACCCTTAGGTCTCTTAGAATTTTAATAAACCTCCATATCGTCTCTTTAGTGCAGACTGCCTTAGAAAGTTCAGTGACCTCAATATATCTAACTAGGCGGAAACCGGATGCTAATCAGTAATAGCCAACCACCTGATTAGCAATAATAAAAGATTTTTTAGGCTTTTTAAGTTCTAAAATGGTTAAAATAATGTCCTTTTTAGGGGGGCAGACGCTTGCCTTGCTAGTGTTTATAAACAGACGATACAAACAAAAGAACACATGGCTTTTCACAAGGAATGATGCAAACATCACTGTTTGAGGAGTATCAAGAGCCTTGTTGTTTGCAAAATGAAGAAGTGTTAGCTAGAGTTGAGCGAAATGGGTTGGTCAAATTCAAAAGTCGCCGACTTTAGCTAAAGTTAGGTTTCGCCGATCGAAACCCGACCATAGCGTGAGGTCGGCCATGAGGTCGCCGACCCGCGCGCCAAAGTCGCGTTTCAAATAATGCTTCCAGCGCCTTTTCTCAGCCAATGATGAAGGACGCACACTGTGGGCAACGCGATGACATGGGCAGCGGCAACCACCATCTTAGAGAAGGGCATTGAAGTGATTGGCTGGCTTTGTGTGGCGTCACAGTGGCTATAAGGCTATGTGCACACGCTGTGGTTTTTGCTGCGGTTCCGCTGTGGTTTTGGCGGCAGCAGTTCTGCAGACAGTGTACAGTAGCATGTTATCCTATTGGATTTACATTCTGCTGTGCAAATGCTGCGGATTTTTAACTGTGGAAAAGCTGCGGTTTTGAATCCGCAGAAAGAAATGACATGTCAATTCTTTTCTGCGGATTCTGCTGCGGTTTACCATCTCCTCCATTGTAGAGATGATAAACCGCAGGCAATCTGCAGGTAAAACCACAGGTCATTTTACCTGTGGTTTTACCTGCGGTTCTGCAGATAAAAAATCCGCAGACCAATCCGCAGTGTGTGCACATAGCCTAAAAGGCCGTGACTGCCGACCGCCATCTCACTTCTGCCGATCTTAGAATAGGGAGAGGTTGCTGCTGCTGATTCTGAACAGGGAGAGCGTTAGGCAGGGAAGAAGAAAAAAAAAAGCTTCTGCTGATAGCGCTTTTCACTGTACAGTTAGTGTGCAGTGAAAGGGGAGGATTTTTGTTGTGTGCTGCAGTGCTGGTGGTGATTAGGCTGCCTTTTAAGGCTACCTGATAGCTGCATTGCTGTGTGCACACTGCTGTTCAAACTGCTTTTTTCAAAGCACTCCAAATTGAATTATTTTGTTCTGGTCAGTTACCAAGCGTTCATTTTTTCACACGTCGTATAGCGGTTCACTCCTCACACACTACCGTGGACCGGCTGTGTGTGACTCTGGAAAAACAAGCCGAGGAGATTTTTCATTTTTCCAGACCTACACCGTATAGAGCTGTCCGCTTTTCAAACAGTTTTGTATATCTGCTGTTTGATTACGGTCAAAACTATACAGAGACAGCGTGTGTCACTCCGTATAAAAATAGACGGAGATTTACAATATTCCATACAGACACCGTATAGAGCTGTCTGATTCTCAAACAGCATTGTATATCTGCCGTTAGCATTACGGTCACATCTATACAGAGTCAGTGAGTGTGTGACACTCCGTAAATAATATACGGACATTTCCATTTCTCCATACACCATATTGAGCTGTCCGATTCTCAAACAGTATTGTATATCTGCTGTTCGCATTACGGTCACATCTATACAGAGTCAGCGTGTGTGTGTGACACTCCATAAATACATATATGGACATTTCCATTTCTCCATACACCATATTGAGCTGTCCGATTCTCAAACAGTATTGTATATCTGCTGTTCGCATTACAGTCACATCTTTACAGAGTCAGTGTGTGTGTGTGAGACACTCCATAAATACATATACGGAGATTGTTAGTTACACAAAAAAAGTATACAGCTGTACACTTCTGATACAGTAACATATATGCTTGTTGGATTACGGTCAAATACATACTGGGTGAGTGTCTGTGACTAACAAAACATATATGTAGATTTAATTTTTTTAATACACCTTACATAGCTGTACGCTCCTCATACAGTAAAAATCTCTCTGCTGGTATTTTTGGTACATTTTCCCAAACATGAGGAAGTATGGGGGAAGAGGCCGCGGATGTGGGCAGGGGGGCGCGGCTGGTACTGATGGTGGTGGTGCATCGGCTGGCTCTGGCAAAAGCACAATAACAGCTAAGGCAGGAGGTGTTGAGCCTGCGTCATCGTCTGGCCCAAGAAGGCCTGTAAGGTTACCTTTTCTAGGAATAGGAAAACCGCTTTTAAAGCCGGAGCTTCAGGAACAGGTTTTGGCGTACATTGCCGAAGCAGCCACCAGCTCTATTGCCTCCTCTTCTGAACGTTCGAAACCTGCAAGCACGGAGTCGTCAGTTCAGGGTTCTGGTCAGGAAAAACACCTTTCCTTGTGTCCTTCACCCCCACCAAAAGTTAAGGATGCGGCAGCCCACACTTCAGATTACTCTATGGAGCTCTTTTCACATACCATGCCTGGGTTATCCAGTCAAATCCTAAATTCCCCAGTCCAAGATGAATCTGATATGGAGTGCACTGATGCACAGCCACTGCTAGATGATTCTGCTGGTACATTGACCCTGAGCACTACATTGCCCTCACAGTCTACTGAGCCAGAATCTGACCCTGATGAAACTCAGGTGCCCCTTCCCGCATACTATACCACCTTACACGGTGACACAGAGGAAGGTAAAGAGGAAGGTGCAGATGACTTTGAAGAGGAGGTGATGGATGACCCAGTTTTTGACCCGGATTGGCATCCATTGGGGGAGGAGGGTGGCGCTGGCAATAGTTCAGATAAGGAGAAGGATCCACAGCAGGCATTGATATCGCAGCAGCGGATATCTGGCAGGCCCGTAGCTGTCCAAAAACGTGGACCAAAAACTAAGAGTTGCAGGATAGCTTGGCCAGACGGTCAACTTAGCACAGCGTGCAAGGCCAGAAAATGTATACCATAGTAGGAAGAGTGCAGTGTGGCACTTCTTTGTCCAAAATCCTACTGATGAGGCAAAGGTTACTTGTAAGAAGTGCGGAAGGACCTTTAGCCGAGGTAAACAACTCAGAAATTTGAATACCAGTTGCATGCTTAGACATTTAATCAACATGCACTTGCAAGCGAGGACGGACTACAAAACCTCAGGTAGCATATGTGCACCTGCTCCGACTGAAGGTAGCCAGCAATGCTCCATCGCTTCCCCCACTGTAAGACCACCGTCACCATTAAGCACTCCACCAGCACTAAATGTTGAGGTGTCGTCGCAAGGCCTAAGCACTCAGGGAATCACAATGGTTTTGCAACACAACACTGAATCTAGGCCATCACCACCAATACCATCACCAACCCCCTCTCACTCCGTCCGGTCCACCGCTACTTCCCCCATATGCAGCTCTCCAGTCCAGCTCACCCTACCAGACATTCTGAGTAGGACAAGAAAGTACTCATCCTCTCATCCGCGTACACTGTGTTTGAATGCCTACATTGCCAAACTAATCTCATTAGAGATGATGCCCTACCGTTTGGTTGAAAGCGAAGCTTTTCACGAGCTCATGGCCTATGCAGTCCCACCCTATGACCTACCCAGTTGGCACTTCTTTTCTCGAAAAGCCACTCCAGCCCTCCACCTGCATGTGAAAGACCGCATTGTCCATGCACTCAAGCAATCAGTGAGTGGAAAGGTGCACCTCACAACAGATGCATGGTCCAGTAGGCATGGCCAGGGCGTTACGTGTCCATCACTGCGCACTGGGTTAATGTGGTGGATGCAGGCTCAACAGGGGACAGCGGCGCTGGAACAGTGTTGCCTAGCCCATGGTATAGGAAACAGTTGGCTGTAGGCTTTCGACCCTCCTCCTCCTCCATAAGCGAAAGCTCGTCCACAGAGCGCAGTCGCATGAGCACTCCATCCGCAGCTGCCAGTGTTGCACACGAGGTGTCCCACTATCGAACAGCTAGTGCTAAGCGTCAGCAGGCTGTGTTAAAGATGATGTCTTTGGGCGACAACAGACACACCGCGGAGGTACTGGCCGACTACTTGCAGTGACAAACTGAGTCATGGCTATGCAGTCTACATCTTGAGCCAGGCAAGGAAGTCAGTGATAACGGCTATAATTTTGTGGCAGCCATAGCCCTTGCTAAACTCACACACATACCTTGCCTGGTTCACACTTTGAACCTGGTGGTGCAGTGCTTCCTTAATAATTATCCGGAGTTAACATCCCTTCTCCATAAGGTGCGAAGACTGTGTTCGCACATCCGTCGCTCGCCCGTACACTCCAGTCGTATGCAGAAGCTGCAGCGATTGCTCCACCTCCTCAAGCACCGCCTAATCATAGACGTTACAACAAGGTGGAACTCCACCCTGCACATGGTTGAGAGGCTGCACGAACAGAGGCAGGCTGTAATGCATTTATGGGAGGATACACAGTCAGGCAGTTTGAGGGAAGACATGGAATTGTCAGGTGTGCAGTGGTCAAAGCTGAAAGACCTCTGTAAAGTCCTTCAGTGTTTTGAGGAATGCACACGGCTGATAAGCGCAGACGACGCCATCATAAGCATGAGCATCCCACTTATGCGTCTGCTCATGCAAAGTTTGATGCACATTAAGGATCTGGCGTCTGCAGCGGAAGAGGAACAGAAGGAGGAGAAGGAGAGAAGCCTTGCTGACAGTCAGCCATTGTGTGGTCAGGGAACTGTCCTGGATGAGGTGGAGGAAGAAGAGGAAGAGGAAAAGGAGGAGGATGAGGAGGATGATTATTTTGGGCAGGAGGATGCTTCTCAGGGGCAAGAGAAAATGTTGGCGTTCCAAGGTCAGGCACAGGGTTTGTGTGTGACTGTAGGGATGTGGATTTGCCAGAAAGTGCTCCTCCACCCAGCTGTGGCAGTGCATTATTGACACCTGGAACATTGGCCCACATGTGCGATTATGCCTTGCGGATCCTAAAAAGAGACCCCCCGCATTGCCAAGATGATGAAGGATGATGACTACTGGCTGGCCAGCATCCTCAATCCACGCTACAAAGACAAATTACACAACATCATGCCACAGGAGAACCTTGAGATTATATTGGCTAACAAAAAGCAACTTTGGTAAACCGTTTGTTTGAGGCTTTCCCAGCACACAGCAGCGGTGTTTTTTTCTCCCACGAGCCATAGTGGGCACAATGGAAGAGGTGTTCATGGTGCACACAGCCGAAGTGGCGTTGGAGACAGGAGTTTCATGACCATGTTGTGGACTGATTCCTCAAATACCGCTCACACGACTGCTAATACTGCATCGATTAAAAGTGACAGGAGACAGCATTTGTCAACTATGGTTACAAACTACTTCTCCTCCCATATCAATGTTCTCCCTCACAGGTCATTCCCCTTTGACTATTGGGCCTCTAAACTGGACACCTGGCCTGAATTGGCACAATATGCCTTACAGGAGCTCGCTTGCCCTGCTGCTAGTGTGTTATCTGAAAGAGTCTTCGGTGCTGCTGGATCAATCCTGACAGAAAAAAGGACCCGTCTGTCAACCAAAAATGTTGATGATCTAACCTTCATTAAAATGAACCATGCATGGGTTTCAAAAGATTTTGTCCCACCTTCCCCTGATGACACATAGGTTGCCAGAAAACTGCCTCGCTTTTGTCCTCCTCTTCTTCTGACTTGCCCAATTCCGCCATTTACAGCTGCTGAATATCCAGCCTACACATCAACATATGCCATTTTTTAAACCTCCCTAACTGGGCTTCCCCCCCCCAGGGCTGGGGTCAACACCTGGTGCACCCAGGCAAGTGCCGTTGCTCTGAACAGGTGGATGGGCCTACTGATGGCCGACGGCACTGGCACAGGGCCCCTCAAAGTACAATACAGTGTCTCTGATGGTGGGGGGGCCCATTCGCCGTCAGATACACCAGCGTACTATGAGGGGCCCTGTGCTAGTACCATCGCCCACGAGTGTGCCCCCCCTGCTTGGTCATGGCCGCAGCACTTGCAAGTTGCAATACTTACCTCTCCCTGCTCCTCTGCTGAGTAGTCTGGGCAGTTAAATCCTTCACAGGGACGGCAACTAGAAATTTGGTTTATTGATCGATGATGGGTAAGATGTAGCTATGGCTTGTCCTGCTGGCCTCTACCTTCAGATGATCAATGGCTACCATTTGTAATGGACGTCAACTTACAAGCGGATGCAGTGGTGCTTTATGATCACCTTTCACAGTTGTGATAGTCACAGCAGCATTTACGGGGCCAATTGTACACTGGAGCATTCGAAATGGGGCCCATTATATATGGAGCATTATTTGGGCCCATAACACACTGGATCATCGTCCATGGGGACCAACATATACTGGAGCATTGCAAATGGGGGACATCAGACACTGGAGCAGCATTTACGAGGCCCATTATACACTGGACCATTAGAAATGGAGCCAATTATATATGGAGCATTATTTGGGCCCATAACACACTGAAGCATCGTCCATGGGGACCATCATATACTGTAGCATTATGTGGAGCTCATCATATACTGTATGGAACATTATATGTGACCATGACCAATTATTCTGTATGGAGAAATATATGGGGCTGATTATTCTGGTGAGGAGCAACTCCTTTCCTTGTGTCCTTCTCCCACACCTAAAGTGAAGGATGCGGCAGCACACACTTCAGATTACTCCATGGATCTCTTTTCACTACCATGCCTGGGTTCATTAAAAATAGGGCCCATCATATACTGGAGCATTCCAAATGGAGGACATCAGACACTGGAACAGCATTTACGGGGCCCATTATACACTGGACCATTAGAAATGGAGCCAATTATACATGGAGCATTATTTGGGCCCATAACACACTGAAGCATCGTCCATGGGGACCATCATATACTGTAGCATTATGTGGAGCTCATCATATACTGTATGGAACATATGTGACCATGACCAATTATTCTGTATGGAGAAATATATGGGGCTCATTATTCTGTATGGCACACAATGTGGTAGCCATAATACAGTTTGGAGTAATATACTGTCCTTTTTTTGAGCTATTGTACAATTTACAATAGATCAGTCATGTCATGTAAGCAGTGAAGTATTTGTCATTGTACTATACCTATATTTCTGTGCCGTATCGGAGCATCATGAGTTGTGGTATGTGTTAAAGGGGCGCACTTACACTCTTTGGCCCAGGGCACACGAAAACCTGGAGCCAGCCCTACCCCCCCACAACTTTAGCCAAATAATCCCCAGTTTTCAATGCATAACTATTATTATGAAGTAAATTAAGGTTGACAAGCTTCAGTAATAAGAAATGATGTTTTTGGCATTGAAATGGGCACTGTAGGTGTTTACTGTCCTCTACTGCATTGGATTTCGTGTTTCAGTCGGCATCCGACTTTTCCCTCTAGTCAGCCGATTTTGTTCGACCCGACTTTTGCGAAAGTCGGGTTTCATGAAACCCGACTCGACCCTAAAAAGGCAAAGTCGCTCATCTCTAGTATTAGCTGTTTCATAAGCCATCCAAAAATTATCCTTTTATATACCAAGCAGTCCTGTTTTGAAAGTAAAGAAGCAGAGGCTACTCTACTAGGAGTGAAAGATATATCCGTCTTTTGGGAACAGGTTTGTAATTCTTAAAATGACTAAACAATTACAATGAAGTGGCAGATGCTACAAGTGCAAAGTATAAATTACTTTAATATTATGAGTGAGGAAGGAAATGTGTGGTTGGCATGGCTGCCTGTCGGCAATGGCAGTGGCGTATGCCACACAATATAGAAATATGACAGGCAGTCAAGGAGATGTCTGGCGATATAGTGCTAGCACTTGCAAGTGAGGTAGCAGCATTGCATTAGAGGTATGTAAAACACAGTAGGCATACAGGAGATGTGTGGCTGGTTTAGCTATCTAGCAGAAGCCACAAGGTCTAAAAATATAAAGGGGCAGTCAAGGAGATGACTGGGGATGTGGGGCTTGCACTGGCAGGGATACAGTATAGCACTATAA
This sequence comes from Dendrobates tinctorius, assembly GCF_039654945.1. NCBI lineage: Eukaryota > Metazoa > Chordata > Amphibia > Anura > Dendrobatidae > Dendrobates > Dendrobates tinctorius. The sequence goes on from NW_027361757.1 coordinate 25,115,016, forward strand.
AGCACAGTGGGCAGGTAGGCCTGTTTAGCAGCAATGACACCAGCAACAGCAGAAGCCACATAATGTAGAAATATGATGTAGCAGTCAGGATGTCTGGCAGTGTGAAGCCAGCTCAGGCAGCCCTTGCAGCGGCAGTACAATATGCCACTAAAAGTGAGTAGCCAGTGGCAGAAGTTGCACGGTATTATATTATGACAAAGCAGGCAAGGACATCTCTGGTATTGTAGGAACAGCAGTGGTAGACCCATTGCACAATAAAATAAAAAATATACTGGGCAGCCAGGAGATATGTGGCTTGCATGGTTGTTTAGTTGTGCTGGCAGAAGCCATATGGCATATAAAAATGATGGGGCATGCAATTAAATAACTGGCAGAGTCAGCATAAGAAGCCTCATCATCAGCAGTACTGTATAGATAACATTACAGACAGGGAGAAGATCATCGGCTCTGCATGGACCATCAGCACTAGCTGCAGCAAAACATTAGAATATATTGAACAGGCAAGAATGCAGATGCACATGGGGGGAATGAAAGTCATCATGGCAGACATCCTCTCGGCTTTGCTGAGCAAGGAACACAACTTATTCTGGCAATATTGCAATTTGGACTCCCTTTTAGAAGAAAAATCCCCCTTTTGCTTTTATAATGTGGGTCTAAAATCATAGCTATGCAGTAGTCCTCCCTTTGTTTGATAGTAATGTTACACTTGCAATCCCACAAGCATACGGTATATCTTGCCTTGGTTCAAATTCTGCACACTACAGAGATGGTTAGTCTTCATGGCCATGTGCCATGATCCAGGCGGAGTTTTGTATCCTGTCTCTCTTTCCCGGTCTGATCATGTCAAGGGTTAACTTTTCTCTGCCTTGTTCTGACTTCAGGCCGGTTATTTCTCTCCACTGCATCCTGCAGGTGGTGTCAGTTATAGTTTCTGCCTATGGCGTGTGTAGCTGACTCAGCTTGCCCTGATTTGGCCTGCTGCTTTTGTTGACTGCATCCATATCTGTTTATTCCCCTCTTCTCATCCAGACTCTGTGTTCCCCTTTTCGTGTTTTACTCCCTGGTATTTGACTTGGCTTGCATCCTGACCTGCTGTTTGTGTCTTGTTTTTGGCAAATCTGCTCCTGACCGATATTGGCTTGTTTCTTACCCTGTGCTTGTTTATTCCTTTGGTACTGCGCTACAGACTAATATCGACCCGGCTTGTTTTACTATTCTGCAGCCACCTGGTGGTGGCCTCGCTGCTGCGCTGCAGGTCTGCTCCTGCTGTGTGCAGTCCTCCCTCCACTCTACTGCCATCTAGTGGAACTGCATCTACCTGCCTAGCAGCAGCATGACACCATGGTCATAGTTGTAAGTTATGCTGCTCTTACAGATGCTCCAACATATGCACCATCAAATTCTAGTAGGTTGCAGCATTGCAAATCAGGTTGTTCTCTAGAAGAGTGTTTTGTTTTTCCAAAACCTAGAGGGCGTGCTTTGGCACATAAGAATGGTTGAAATAATTCGATCATCTTTACTGACTACTCTCTATATTTTTTTCTATATTTGACCATATATGGCAGCTTGGTTACTTGTGTCTTGAGTCATTGAACTTTACCTGCATCCTGTGAAATATGATATACATGATTTTACAATGTAAAACTTTTAGGCCGATACATTATTCTATTTGATTGTTACATATTTTTCTCTTAACTATTGCCCACTAAATCTTTGTCTACATTTAGGCACCCGTAGTATCCTGATATTTAAGGCTACTTTCACACATCCGGTGTGTGGGGTCCGGCGGCGTGTGGCGAAAAGCCGGGCCGCCGGATCCGGCCTGCAGCCGTGACACCAGATGTGTGTGCGGCGTCTGATACGGCTCGGACAAGATTTAAAGGAGCCGCAGGAGGAGGTGGACAGAGGCAGCCGCTGAGAGAGACAGCTGCTGAAAGGGAGGTGAGGGGAGGGTAGGAGAGGAGAGGAGAGGAGAGGGGAGGGGAGAGGAGAGGGGGGTGGAGAGAGAGAGAGAGACATGTGGGGTTAACACATAGTGTCCAGGCAAGAGAATCTCTCTCTTGCCGGGCACTTGTGGGGTTAACCCCACTGAGAGATCTCTCTCTCTCACCCAGACACTGTAAGTGTTAACCCCACAAGTGCCCGGCGAGAGAGATCTCACAAGTGTCCGGGTGACAGAGAGAGATCTCTCTCTCTCTCGCCGGGCACTTGTGGGGTTAACATTCACAGAGTCCGGGCATGCGCTGTGGAAAAAGCCGGTCCGGCGCTGACAAAAAACGTTGCAGAGAACGTTTTTTGCAGATGCCGGACGGCTAATTTTTGCCGTGTCCGGCAACAACCGGAAACGACGCATAACCATCCGGCACGATGCGGCGACAATGAAAGCTTATGGGACAAAACCGGATCCGGTGCTGGATCCGGTTATGAAAAATTTCGCCGCATCGTGCCGGATTACAAAAACCGGATGTGTGAAAGAGGCCTTATTGTGTCATTGTAATTTATATTTCCGTACTGTAACCTATGGTGTACATGGTTTTATTTCACAATGGTTGAAGCTCATACAATAGTTTCAAGTTTTCCTATCCATAATTCAATTTTTTGCCATTGTGCCTCTTTTTCTATTGCTTAAATACATATTCCATTTGTCCTCCCTATAGAATGCCGCACTCTCGTTGTTCAGCTTGTTTATAATCCATTTTCATCTTGTATAATTGTAGGAGGGGGGAGTCCCCCCTGTGTAACTGGGCCGGAACCAAGGGGACTGTCACCAAGGTTCCTAGGGGGACTGTTTCCAGGGGACATAATTGGAGGACGGACCAGAGAGGGTTCTAGAAAGGATGGGGTGAAGTATAAAAGGAGCTGAGGACGCCAGCAGGAGGCACCTGACAGAGCGGGAGAGAAGAAGCTGGAAGGCTAGAGGGTGCCAGAGAGCCAGAGCGAGAGCTAGAAGAAGAGAGCAGCGGCTGGAGGGACTGGAGGGAGACTCACCACACACAGGAGGGAGACGGCTCCGAGCCGTACAGCAGAGAGACACCATCTGCCCAACCGCGCTCCTAGCGGCCGCCACAGCCCGACTTCAGACCGCGGCTGTGGCCTACCCGCTGCCGCCCATGGCCACCGCCGCTCAACTCCAGCCCGTGGCTGCGGCCCATCCGCTGCCACCAGCGGCGACCGCAGCTCGCCTCCAGCCGTGGCTGCGGCTTGTCCACTGCCACCCGCGGCCTCCGCGGCTCAACTCCAGCCCGCGGATGCGGCCTACTCGCTGCCGCCCGTGGCCTCCGCAGCTTGATTCCAGACTGCGGCTGCGGCCCACCCGCTGTCGCCCACGGCCACCGTGGCTCGACTCCAGCCCAGAGTTGCGGCGTACCCGCTGCCGCCTGCGGCCACCGCGGCTCGACTCCAGACAGCGGCTGCGGCTTACCGCCGCCCGCGGCCCCCCCAGCCCGATCCCAGTCCGTGGCTGCGGCTTGTTCACCACCTGTGGTTGCGGCCTACACGCCTCAGGCCCCGGCCAGCGCCATCCTGCCTCCGCTGGGAGGCGCAAAGCAGAGGAACTCTTCAGGGGCCTGATGTGCCCCCACTCCGCCTTGGCGTAGGAACGCCCGAAGCCTGTGCCAAATCCTCGTCGGCTGGGCCCAGAGGCTGAAATGCCGAAGCAGTATCGACCACCCTCTGATGGACGTCAGAGGAGGATAAGTGACATGTTGTAGTTAATAATTTTCTGGACCCGTAGTCGACCACACCGCGGCCCTATAGTTACCGGTCTCGACCGGGTAGTCGTGTTCGTGTTACCTGTGTATTCTTGCTTTGATCCCTGCGAGGATAATTGCTGTTAGCTTGTTGTTTATTCAAGATAGCCCTCACAGGGACAAATATATATAAAAAGTTACATCCAAAGTTCATCCCATCTCCCGTCTCGTCACTGCATCCCACGTACCTGCGAATTCCTACATAATTTCAATGAAAATATATTTTCTGACATATCTATTTTGGTTTCATTTGGGTCAATTTTTCTAAATTAGTTTGTTAAATTGCAGCAAATATGCTGCAAAAAAATCATTCTGTGTTAGAATTGTGAAATTTTTCCTCTGTTGCTATGGTTTCATTCTTACAAATTTCACTGTGCTGTAAACATGACCTGGTATTTTTATTTGGCAGGTCAGCGCAATAACAGAGATAACTAATGTTTATAATAATGTTTCCGTTTTAAAACTTAAAAAAAACATGAAAAAAAACATTTTTGTTAATGCAGCCTTATAATGGCTTTTTTGTGGGGAGTGAACAGCAGATTTACTCTTTTTAAGTGACTAGGTGACCAAAGAAATTACTTTTTTACAGAGTTCATTGTGTCTGATAAATAATATTATATTTTACAATTTTGGACTTTCATTACTGTACAGTTGTTCCCTCTCTGGCTTGTATAGGGGAATTCTGGGTAAATAAGGCTCTTTTAGTACATTTATATGCGATATATACATCATTTTGCACTGTTGGCTGGTCTGCATACTGTGGCTGACACACATGGTAGAATCACTTACTGTATTGGTCATCTGCTGTTAGGATGCTTATGAAGGCATCTGTGGCTGCAGTTCTCTACTGAGGGACATCAGCAGTATATCATAGAATCATAGAATCGTAGAGTTGGAAGGGACCTCCTGGGCCATCTGGTCCAACCCCCTGCTCAAAGCAGGATTCGCTAAATCATCCCAGACAGATGTCTGTCCAGCCTTTGTTTGAAGACTTCTATTGAAGGAGAGCTCACCACCTCTTGTGGCAGCCTGTTCCACTCATTGATCACTCTAACTGTCAAAAAGTTTTTTCTAATATCTAATCTGTGTCTCCTCCCATTCAGTTTCATCCCATTGCTTCTAGTCTTTCCTTGTGCAATTGAGAATAAAGATGATCCTTCTACAACGTGACAGCCCTTGAGATATTTGTAGACAGCTGTTAAGTCTCCTCTCAATCTTCTCTTCTGCAAGCTAAACATTCTCAAATCCTGCAACCTTTCTTCATAAGACATGGTTTGCAGACCGGTCACCATTCCGGTCGCTCTTTTCTGAACTTGCTCCAGTTTGTTGACGTCTTTTTTAAAATGTGGCGCCCAAAACTGAACACAGTATTCCAGATGAGGTTTGACCAAAGAGGAGTAGACGGCAATAATGACTTCACGTGATCTAGACTGTATGCTTCTGTTAGTACATCCTAGAATTGCATTTGCCTTTTTTGCTGCTGCATCACACTGTTGACTCATATTTAGTCTGTGATCTATTAGTATACCCAAGTCTTTTTCACATGTGCTGTTGCTTAGCCCTATTCCTCCCATTCTGTATATGCTTTTTTCATTTTTATTGCCCAGATGTAGTACTTTGCATATTTCCCTGTTAAAAACCATTCTGTTAGTTGCTGCCCACTGCTCCAGTTTATTTATATCTTTTTGAATCCTCTCTCTCTCTTCTCTAGTATTAGCTATCCCTCCTAGCTTTGTGTCATCAGCAAATTTAATCAGTTTACCCTCAATTCCTTCATCTAAATCGTTGATAAAGATGTTGAACAATACAGGGCCCAGGACAGAAACCTGTAGTACCCCACTTGAGACATTCTTCCAACTGGATGTGCAGCCATTTTCGACCACACTTTGGGTCCGATCACTAAGCCAGTTATGAATCCACCTAACAGTTGTCTTGTCCATTCCATACTTAGCCATTTTTTCAATAAGGATTGTGTGAGATACTTTGTCAAATGCTTTGCTGAAGTCAAGATATACTATATCTACAGCATTTCCCTGATCCACCCAGTCAGTGATTCTGTCATAGAAGGAAATTAAGTTAGTCTGACATGACTTATTAGTTACAAACCCATGCTGACTCTGTTTAATCACTTCATTATTATCCAGGTACATACATATATGTTGTTTAATAATTTGTTCAAAGATCTTTCCTGGTATAGAAGTCAGACTCACTGGCCTGTAGTTGCCTGGGTCCACCTTCTTCCCTTTTTTGAAGATAGGAACAACATTTGCTCTTCTCCAGTCTTCTGGCACTTCTGTTCTCCAAGAATTTTCAAAGATTATTGAGAGGGGTTCAAAAATTTCTTCTGCTATCTTCTTCAGTACTCTGGGCTGTAATTCATCTGGACCTGGAGACTTGAATTCATTTAGGTTTACTAAGTGTTTCATCACTATCTTTGTGTTTATAGATATCCTGGATTCTTCTATTCCCTTAATAGGACAGTGAAGAACAGTTGATGTTACATTTCCTTTCTGAGAGAAAACAGATGCAAAATAGGAAATTAAAAGTTCGGCCTTCTCAACAACCTGACTTACCATTTCATCATTTTCATCCTGTAAAAATCCTACAGCAATTTTGACTTTTCTTTTGCTTTTGACATATCCCCAAAATCCCTTATTATTGCTTTTGACGCCTCAATTCATTGTCAGCTTTAATATGATTTGTGCCCTGCAAGTTCTGCATACAGCATTATATTCTTCTTTAGATATGCCTCCCTCTTTCCATTTTTTAAACATTTCTTTCTTCCTTTTTAGCATGTACTTAAGTTCTGTGTTCATCCATCCTGGTTTCCTTAAATGCTTCCTATTCTTCCCTCTTTTTGGAATTGTTAACAATTATGCTTTGAGAATTTCATTTTTCAAGATTTCCCATCCTTCCTGGACATTTTTGTCCTTAAGGATATCCAGCCATTGGATCCCTCCAATTCTCTTTCTGAATCCCTTAAAATCTGCCTTTCTGAAATCTAATCTTGACGTCTGAGTCTTCACAGGTCTTCCTCCACTAGTTATCCAAAATTCTAAAATAGCATGGTCGCTACCTCCTAGGGTCCCAGCCACTCTTACCTCCTCAACCATTTCCTCCCTGTTTAATAGGATTAGATCCAAGGTAGCAGTTCCCCTTGTTTTCTCCCCTACCTTTTGGAAGATAAAGTTGTCAGCAAGAGAGGATAAGAATTTCTTTGACCTGTTAGTTTTGCCTGAGAGAGATTCCCAACAAGTGCCAGGATAGTTGAAATCTCCCATGACAACTATGTCATATTTTTGGAGAACTTGGCCATTTGATGCATAAAGAATTCATCCATATCTTCAGCTTGCACAGGCGGCCTGTAGTAAATGCCTACAATGGTGTCCTTTCCATTGTTCTGTCCTTGTATTCTTACCCAAACAGTTTCCACAGAACTGCCAGTCTCTGAAGCTTCAATCTCTGTGCAGATATACGTGTTTCTAACATACAATGCGACACCTCCTCCTCGTTATCATATCATACCTGGAATAACCGTTTCCAGCTACTCAGATTCACCATTCTCCTTTGTTTAGTTCTTTCTGATTTTCGACACAGATTCCTTTAAAAAAAACCTTTTGCTTGGAACGTTAGAATATATTATCAGCATGAAAAAGAAAAATGGGCACTCACCAGACTGCTTTGAAACCAAAGTCCTTTATTTTGCCATATTCAGTGTGGACAGCGGTTTTACGGGCAGGTGTACAGAGGCATGTGGGGAACAGAGACAGACAATGGCCATTTCGCGTTCAAGATGCTTCAACATTCAACAAGTATTTCAGAAGGATACATGCAACATGTGTTAAAACATTTAAAATCAACTTTACAGCTATATACATTTGATCAGCACTTTACGTGTATTCAGCAAGATATTATTAGAGCAATCTAGAGTGGCGGCATTGTTACTACTCCCCTATCCTGGCCCGAGCCCCATGTTTTTCGTTTTCTTCAGTTAACCATCTCATCTCATGTGCACATTGGGTTACCATTATGGATTATCAAAATTTTTGAAATTAGAATTTACCAGGTTTGGTTATTTTTTCCTAAAAATTGCAATCCTGGTGAATTTGTTTACGGCAAATGTCAAATAGTTTAATTGCACTAGAATGGTGTGTAAAAACATTTTGTAGTTTCCCAATACTGTTTCCAATCTGTTTTATTGTTACCACTTTCCCAACCTGGCTGTTTTCTATTTCTGCAATTTCATTTATTCTTCTTTTTCTTCCAAGAGCAATAACGTTTTTATTTTTTTATTGACATTGTCAGGAAAATATGACTCATTTTTCATGATTTTGATTACACATATTGTGCTTTCTGCTGCATCTCCTTGGTTTGTCAGAGGACATGCTGCCCTTCCCCCCTTTCGTTTCTACAGACGCACAGCTGCACTGTGTAATTTTACCCCTCTCTTTCCCCCTCCCTCAAGAATGTGGCTTATGACCAGCAAAATCTGGTCTGCCTGTAGCACATGTTCTTTTGTTTAATCAAACAAGAATATAATAATGCAGATTAAGCATAGAGGCAGGAAACTTATATTTATAGGATCTACATCATTAAGGCTATTCACCACAGCGTTTGGCGACTTCTGTGACCACCAGAATCTAAGAAACGGATTTCTACCCAACTGTGCCAGACGGATATGGCCTGTTTGGACTTAAATGAAAGCTAATTTGGTAAGAAAACATTTGATACTTCTGTCAACACACTGTGAACCCCGCAGCCAGAGTTATGGCTCTTATAAGTTTTTAGTAAATTTCAAAAGGGGAGTGCAATCCATACCTGCGCCCACCCAGTGAGATCACCCAGGGAAAAGTATAAGGCTAGGATGCCTAATTAGGAATTTGTCATTCGCCTGGGGTACCAACTAGGAAGCTGTGCTGATAGACCATTTTCCCTTGGGGAAGGCACCCCTCCCCCATCCTCCACATGGCATGCCATTGACTGAGATGTGTAAGTTTCATATTTTAATCCATTTTATTTTGTAATTGTCTGTTATATTGTATCTTGTCTCATTTGTAACATGTTTTATATTTTTGTAAACACTGCCCATATTTTCTGGAGTAAAACTATAAAATTTACTAGCTTCGTTTTCTTTGCTCTATAACGTACCGCCACATTCCCCGCACTAAAATTTATGCTACCGTGTGGGTTGGCTCCTGACCCAATATTAATTTTTATGTAGAACGAGGAGCTGGTGGCAGCACAGTGTTCTTGGGATTTGAGAGACAATGGCAGTGACGGAATGGAGGTTTTATGTGTGTATTTCCTGCCTGAGACTGGGGACATGCATACCGCCCTCACTGCAGAGTGCCCAATAGCCAGTACATGGCAAGGCAGCCTTTCTGGTGACTACTTATCCTAAGTGTAGTTCCCTGACTGACCTGAGGGTAAGTGGGGCACCAGAGAGCTGCAAATTCCAAAACCGGAACTGAAGGAGGAAACAAAAGTAGTGGGCGGTTACATGACCCACGACCGCTAATAAATACTGTAGTAAATTTGTGACAAGCGATGGGATATAATAAATCCCTGACAACTGGGGTCAACCTCACATCCCTCAGTAAATGACAGACATAGTCATATGGGTCTTGCTTTTTTGCGGGATGAGTTGCACTTTTGAATGATACCATTCATTTTAATCAAACTCCAAGTGCAGCAAATTTGCTAAAAGTATTGGAATTTCACAATTGTTATTTTTTTTATTTGCCATGTCAACAATACGGTAAAAATGACATGGCAAGATGATTATCCAAGTCAGTACAATTATGGAGATACCAAACATGTAAACTTTTTTATTATTTAAATGGAGAAAGAAAATAAAAAAAATGTTTTGCTTGTGTTGCCTTTTTCCGAGACCTATAAGGTTTAAAATTTTTGGTCAATGGGTCTGTGTGAGGGATTATTTTTTGTGCCCTGAGCAGAAGTTGTTATTGACACCATTTTGGGGGAGTAGATTCCCTGTCCCACTGCCTTCCTCCACTGTTTGAAGAGGTGATTACAAACAGAGCAGGCAGGTCACTGAAAATTCAATGACCGGAGGCAGGCAGAGGAGTCGGGGAATCACAGACAGGGAGGAGAAGACCATGGGCACAGTCCGGCCCCTGTGCACCAAAATCTAATTAGCAGAAAACTTCAAATGGTGATTAAAGAAGAACAACAAAGCAAATTTCTTTACCCAAGGTATCAATGTAATCAGTATTACAGCGCCATAACAGCCATACCTTTACTCAACATTACAATATCGTGCTGACAGGTCCTCTTTACTGCTGCCATGTTTCAGAGTAAAACTTACTGGCCTGAATTGTCAGAGCCAGTGTCTGATACTTGCCGCCTGTAGTCAAAATTTGTCATTTGCTTCTCTAATCACTTAAATCAATTGAAATGCCAGGGTGTACATTTCTGATTTCGCTTTCACCTTCTGATTGTGTAAGTCCTTAGCTTGTAATTGCAACTAATTTCATGACTCATTACATCCATAAACATTAACACATTTGCATTCTGACAGGTTCTCTCATTATTTTGCCTCTTGACTCTTAAGGCATGTAGTCAGGCCTTATCGTATTAAATATTCAGAAAAGTGATAGTGTCGGCAAATAAGAACTGATTGCGTCTAAATAAAAAATGCCACTAATTACATTAAATATATTTATGCAATGGATCATTGACATTGGGTATGAATCCATTGGATGCGGTTGTTACCTGAAATGTTATGATTAGAGTTGAGCGATACCGTCCGATAGTTCAAAGTATCGTATCGGATGGTATCGGCCGATCTTTAAAAAAAGTATCGGTATCGCCGATTCCGATACCGGAAGTCCCATTCAAGTCTATGGGACTTCCGGTATCGGAATAAGAAAAACCCTTTCCTGCCCTTGTACAGCCTCTCTGGGGTCTGTACGGGCCTTTCGGGGGGCTGTGCCGGCCTGCCAGGGGGTCTGTGCAGGCTCCGGTGGTCTGTGCCGGCCTGCCGGTGGTCTGTGCAGGCTCCGGGGGGCTGTGCCGGCCTGCCGGGGGGCTGTGCCGGCCTGCCGGGGGGCTGTGCAGGCTCCGGGGGGCTGTGCCGGCCTGCCGGGGGGCTGTGCCGGCCTGCCGGTGGTCTGTGCAGGCTCCGGGGGTCTGTGCAGGCATCGTCCGATGGGACTACAAGTCCCATCGGGCGATGCCTGCTACCATGACAGTGATTGACACATTAGCCAATGATGGGACAGTAGTAGTCCCATCATCCGGCTAATGTGTTAAATGTAAAAAAAAAAAAAAAAAAAATTACATGCTACATACATACAACATGCATACTACATACATGCTACATTCATACTACATACTACATACATACTACATTCATACTACATAAATACTACATGCAACATACATACTACATATATACTACATGCATGCTACATACATACTGCATGCTACATACATACCACATATATACTACATATATACTACATGCATGCTACATACATACTACATGCTACATGCATGCTACATGCTACATACATAACACATATATACTACATGCATGCTACATACATACTACATGCTACATACTACATATATACTACATGCATGCTACATACTACATGCTACATACATACTACATATATACTACATGCATGCTACATACATACTGCATGCTACATGCATGCTACATACATACTACATACATACTACATGCTACATACATACTACATATATACTACATACATACTACATACATACTACATGCATGCTACATACATACCACATACATAACACATATATACTACATGCATGCTACATACATACTACATGCTACATACATACCATATACATACTACATGCATGCTACATACATACTACATGCATGCTACATACATACTACATGCTACATACATACTACATATATACTACATGCATGCTACATACATACTACATGCTACATACATACTACATATATACTACATGCATGCTACATACTACATGCTACATACATACTACATACATACTACATGCTACATACATACCACATATATACTACATACATACAATACATTCATACAATACATACATAGACATACAGTACATATAACATAGAGTAACATACTTACCAATACTTGTCACATTGTTCCCCGAAGCCATTGTCTTTTCCGGGATAAATATTAACATAACAAACCACAAAAATACTCACCCACGATCCGAAGCAGTCCACGAGTGTGTCCCACGACGATCTTGGGTAGAGAACTGCAGCATCAGCTGTTGCTGCCGTTCTCTACGGGCTGCAGGAATCCAATGACGGAAGGTAGGTATCCTTCCGCACTGTATTCCTCCGCCACTTAAAAAAAAAAAAAGTCCCTAGTCTCACTTTATGCCATTGCTGTGTGGGAATTTCCCACGCAGCAATGGCATAAAGTGAGACTAGGGACTTTTTTTTTTTTAAGTGGCGGAGGAATACAGTGCGGAAGGATACCTACCTTCCGTCATTGGATTCCTGCAGCCCGTAGAGAACGGCAGCATCATCTGATGCTGCCGTTCTCTACCCAAGATCGTCGTGGGACACACTCGTGGACTGCTTCGGATCGTGGGTGAGTATTTTTGTGGTTTGTTATGTTAATATTTATCCCGGAAAAGACAATGGCTTCGGGGAACAATGTGACAAGTATTGGTAAGTATGTTACTCTATGTTATATGTACTGTATGTCTATGTATGTATTGTATGAATGTATTGTATGTATGTAGTATATATGTGGTATGTATGTAGCATGTAGTATGTATGTAGTATGTATGTAGCATGCATGTAGCATGTAGTATGTATGTAGCATGCATGTAGTATATATGTAGTATGTATGTAGCATGCATGTAGTATATATGTAGCATGTATGTAGTATGTATGTGGTATGTATGTAGCATGTAGTATGTATGTAGCATGCATGTAGTATATATGTAGTATGTATGTAGCATGTAGTATGTATGTAGTATGTATGTAGTATGTATGTGGTATGTATGTAGCATGTAGTATGTATGTAGCATGCATGTAGTATATATGTAGTATGTATGTAGCATGTAGTATGTATGTAGTATGTATGTAGTATGTATGTGGTATGTATGTAACATGTAGTATGTATGTAGCATGCATGTAGTATATATGTAGTATGTATGTAGCATGTAGTATGTATGTAGTATGTATGTAGTATGTATGTGGTATGTATGTAGCATGTAGTATGTATGTAGCATGCATGTAGTATATATGTAGTATGTAGTATGTATGTAGTATGTATGTGGTATGTATGTAGCATGTAGTATGTATGTAGCATGCATGTAGTATGTATGTAGCATGCATGTAGTATGTATGTAGCATGCATGTAGTATGTATGTAGTATGTATGTAGTATGTATGTAGCATGCAGTATGTATGTAGCATGTATGTAGTATGTATGTAGTATATATGTAGTATGTATGTAGCATGTAGTATGTATGTAGCATGCATGTAGTATATATGTAGTATGTATGTAGTATGTATGTATGTATGTAGTATGTATGTAGTATGTATGTAGCATGCAGTATGTATGTAGCATGTATGTAGCATGTATGTAGCATGTAGTATGTATGTAGCATGCATGTAGCATGTATGTAGTATGTATGTAGCATGTAGTATGTATGTAGCATGTAGTATGTATGTAGCATGCATGTAGTATGTATGTAGTATTTTTTTTTTTTTTTTTAACATTTAACACATTAGCCGGATGATGGGACTACTACTGTCCCATCATTGGCTAATGTGTCAATCACTGTCATGGTAGCAGGCATCGCCCGATGGGACTTGTAGTCCCATCGGACGATGCTTGCACAGACCCCCGGACATCAGCACAGCCCCCCGGCAGGCCGGCACAGCCCCCCGGCAGGCCGGTACAGACCCCCACAGGGTGCACAGACCACCGGCAGGCCGGCACAGCCCCCCGGCAGGCCGGTACAGACCCCGGGCAGTCCACACAGCCCCCCGGCAGGCCGGCACAGCCCCCCGGCAGGCCGGCACAGCCCCCCGGCAGGCCGGCAGAGACCCCCGGAAGGCCCGAAATGACGGCGCATCATGATGCGCACACACCGCGCATCATGATGACGTCAGGCCGTCAATCAACTGAACTTCCGATTCCGATGCCGAATTCCGATATTGAAAAAATATCGGAAGTCGGTATCGGAATTCCGATACAGCAAGTATCGGCCGATACCCGATACTTGCGGTATCGGAATGCTCAACACTAGTTATGATGTTACCGAGGTTTTCAAAATGGTCTCCATGATATTGAAAAGCTCATCCTACAGCACCACCTTATGTAACCCTACAGGATTTAGGCAGGATCTTGGTCTCTCAAAATTGCAGATTGCTGGTCCAGCAGCCATGCCAGGACTCCATAATCGCTGGACCAGAGCACTGTGGACCTATTACCACACTACAGTGGAATGACTTTGTGGGGGCTTACAAATCAGAAGGTGCCCTGGAGATGTCTCAGGTAGTAAGAGGGTAGCAGTGTTCTGACCCCGCAACCACGGACTATCAACGTGGCCACAGGACCAATGTCATGTGAATATTTTCGCAAAACTCTACTCCCTGCTCATCTACTAATCTTTGCAAGTTAAGAAGTAAATTAACTCAGGCCCTTCCATGTAATCGCATAGATGAGTATGACAGCAGGCCTCCTTACCTACCTGTATTTCCGGTGATGCTCCTGTCAACGGTTAGCTGGTATGTCTAAGGCTAGTTTCACACTTGCTTTTTTTTGCAGCGCGTTTTTCCCGCAAAAAAACGCATTGAAAAAACGCATACATAAGCATACAACTGCTGCGTTTTTTTCAAGCATTTTTATGAGCATGCATGAAAAAAACGCAGCGTTTGTATGCGTTTTTAGTGCGTTTTTACCGCGTTTGCATTTTTTTCCAACATTTTTAGGTGGCCCCTCACACTACCCAAACCATGACTTTACTAACCCTAACCCTGACCCTAACCCTAACCCTAACCCTGACCCTAACCCTAACCCTAACCCTGACCCTAACCCTTAACCAAATCATACTTAACCCTAACCCAAACCCTAAACCCTAACTAACCCTAACCCTAACCCTGACCCTAACCCTAACCCTAACCCTGACCCTAACCCTTAACAAAACCATACTTAACCCTAACCCTGACCCTAACCCTAACCCTAACCCTAACCCTGACCCTAACCCTT